>NW_027040590.1:0-600000 GCF_037179485.1 Ochlerotatus camptorhynchus | reverse complement strand
GTTTACTAGAATTTTTCTTGGATGATGGATCATTCTCATCATCCGTGAGCAAATCAAATTGATTACTCAAATTAATTTCTTCAGAAGGGGGGTCAAGAGTTTGCCCCTTTCTTTTGCGTTTAGGCGCCATGGCGGCAGTAAATTTTTTATCCAAATCGACTTCCAAGCAGATTACTATAAGAATCTGAAGGATCGAAGAGGAATTTTCCAAATCGATATCCAAGAAGGATTACCTCGGGTAGGGTCCAAACAAGGATCGAAGAGGAATAAGAGGAGTTGAACAAGGTAGAAAATTCTTACAGGTTGAGCACTGAAAAGTGCTGTTTAAATTTGTTGTAGCTTTAGGTAGTAGTAACACTTCCTTAAGCAAAAAGCAAATAGATCCGCACGGCAAGAGAGCACGATGCGGACTGAATGATGAAGTATTCTGTTTTGATACAGTTGTCATTCTTGCCTTTATCGCAAGGAATCGATTCTAATTGAAAGGTCCCGCTATTTATACCCTTCGGAGTGTTGAAACACCCTCCAAAGGCGCGCCCCTTTGTCAGTCAAAATTGGATTCCTTAGCAAAAAAAACAAGACATGACACCGATAATGACCATGCATCAGAACCCTAGTCTTAACCACTTCAAACTAGGAAACAACGAATAGAAGATTAGGAATCACATAGGTGAAGACTAACTAACTCATTTTTTCCTTGTTTCAAGATCATCCTCGGTCCACGCAACCCGAGGACTTATGACTATCAACAAGGCATAAAAAGTAACAAGGACTAAGATGTGTTCCTTTGATTACTGTAAAATCCTGTTCCCCTAGTTTGAAGTAGTCAAGACTAGGAATCGGTGGTAGATCTTACATCCCGTAACGTACCACGAAAAGGTGATCTACCCACGTTACGGGGCTTAGAAGCAGGTTGCTTGATATTATTTGAATATTCTCTCAGGAAAATATTTTTGTTAATTTCTGGGGAACTGATTTGAACGAAGTAAGATCTATAACTAAAAAAAATCAAAATTTGAAAGCTCCAAGTGATGATGAAATTTTCTACATCTAAAATAATTAGCATATGCTTTACTTTCCTAATTCATGGAAAAATGCAAAAGTTGTTCCAATATTGATGCCAGATAAAAATCCAGCTGAAGCTACTAGCTACCATCCAATAAGTTTGCTTTCATCAATAAGAAAGCTTTTTCAAAAGACAATTTCGAATACAATTATGCTTCACATCAATACGAACTCATTTTTTGCAGATTCACAGTTTGGATTTGGCCATGATCATTCAACTACTCATCAACTCTTAAGAGTTATCAATTTAATTCGATCAAACAAAGCTTGAGGCCACTCAACTGGAGTTGCTCTTCTAGACATAAAAAAAAAGCATTAGACAGTAGCCCCAAGCCAAGTAGCGAAACAGTAAGCCAATTATCTGGAATCTGATGAAAGTTTTGAGCTCCGAATGGCGTGATCCAGCTAATTAATTAGTGCCGTTCATTTAATTGGTAGTACTTTGTTTGATTGCACACGAGCATTCCCTTCCGGCGACGACAGTGCTTGTCTTGACATACAAACGAAAATAATTGGGTTTCTTTTGTCAGCAACATTTCCGGTGTTTCTTTTTTGCGCCCTTACATTCCAATTCCCTCATCACGATGGCACGCTGCACATTGCATAGCACAGCATTCGAATGCCGATGCGAAACTGTTCCATTTCCCAATGCATTGTGTGCCTCGTCGAGTCGCAGGATAGGTTCAATTCCCATTTCTAGTTTCATTGCGGGTACGCCGTCAACCGTTTCCTCATTTCCAGAACAACATGTGAAAAGGGCATACAAGCTTTTTGTAAACAAACCTTCTTATGCCCTTTTCTCGCCACCCATATGACACCAACGCAAACCTTTAACATCACCGGGTAGGGGACACTTTCCCCTTCCTGATGATATTGCTGGTTTGCGTGGGCGACCCTCGGTTGGCGAGAAAAGGGCCTACAAAGGTTTGTTTACAAAAAGCTTGTATGCCCTTTTCACATGTGGCTCTTGATTTGACGTTGAGTCCCGTGCTCTTTCACTTTGGAGAATACGTTCGATTTTTCTTGCACACACATCCAAGTCTCGAAGACGTTACCCCATCATTCTTTCCGGCTGGCACAATGGCGGCGGCGGTGGTGGTAGTCTCATCATTAGTGGACCAACCGGCATAGAGACCAAAAGAGAGAAAAAATCATGATGAAACGAACAAAAATATTGAACCAAAAATGTAGCTACGTCTATCGGAAGCAGGAAGCTTGAATTGTACTAATGGAACAAGTAGAACCGAAAAAATAGCAAAGTGGAATGTGGAAATACAAAAAAAACACACTCCCAATGACGTAAAGCTCATCACCCGATCCTGCAACCCGGATGGTGAAGAAAATCAAGACAGCGGAAGAGAAAATTGCATCGATTGAAGCGAATGTTGAACCAGCTGCGATGGTTCCGTAAGGACCTTCTCCGGCTTTCCGGTTGAGTGAGACTAAAATATCAAACTTTTCAGCTGGTTTCGTTTGTGGAGCACGTTCGGCACAGCTCTCCAAAACTTTCAACGATGATTCTCTATTAAAGTTCACGTCGGAAGATCGCCCCCAGCCAGATTCACACACAACTTGAAATATCTAACCTCAATCTAAAATATCCAATTTGTTTGTAAATCAACTTTTGCTGTCTCAGCTCAACCGGGGGAGCATGCCGCGTGCTGTTATTCGTTCAACGGACTTCTTCTTTTTTTTTCCTCGCTGCCGTTGAGGTTGCCCTTGATAAATACTGCTGATGGCAGCACTAGAATCACCGATCTGATTCCATCGTCAACGTCAACGTCGGTCGTCGTCGTCGCCGCCGCCGTCGTCGTTAGTCTACCTCCCACAGTAAAAGGCCGGCACAGCCAGTGCCAGTGAGGAGAAGCTCTATGAGGGAATTAGGGAGGTAGGTAGTGTCAGAAGCATTATTTACGAGCATGTTTTTCCGTTCGTGGTTGTGTGGCAACGATTTTTTTTTCGGGTGGATCGGGGGGAAATCACGCTTGGAATGGAGTTTGGGTATGCCATTCTTTACACTACCGATAATACCGAGAACCCATTTATTCATATCGTAGATTTACGTCAGTTACGCAACGTGGTATGTGAATTTTTTGAAGATTTCCCGGAATCTCATTTCAAAGGACAACAGTGCGCCGCTAGAACTACAAACTACAGGAATGGCGCGGTGGGGGGGGTGCTGTTCAGTCATATGTTCTCTTTGTTGATTTTTTTTGTGAGGTTCAGTTCAGATCAGTTTTTGATAAAAGTCTGATCAATGTATTTGGATAAATGGTTTGGTTGAAATTCTGTGCTGCGTCCATTTCTCTTACAAATTGTGATCACTTCATTGGGCTGGTATATGACCAAATTCGTTGAAACATGTGGTTTGAAAGTTGTGACCGATTTTGATAGAAGTAGGTTCGTTTGGTACAAATATTATCCATTTTGTAAGAAATCTGAAAACGATTCTGGAGACAATGCGCTAAAAAATCATTAAAATTGATACCCCTATTGTCGTGATTCAAAAGATTAACAATACTGGCCACTTTACCGGAACCAATTTCAAGGAAATGACAAGATCTCAGTTGTTTCTCATCAGATCTTGGATATGTAGCCGGTATTGAATTCAGAATTCTGCTTCAAATAAATTTCCATTAAAAAAAATACAAGCGATGAAAGAATCAGTTTCCCGCCAAAACTCGGAACATCTCCGGTGGCCACTGTCCATCACAAATTTTCATATGATTTATTGAAACAGATATAAATAGCCCGTCAAATGCATCTGATTTCATCAAAATTGGATTATTTTTCGAAAATTTAATGCCATTCGAATTATGACAAAATGTTTCCTGTCCCAATCATTTTGTTTATCCCCTGTACATGAGTTTCATAATTGTATTGCTATGTTTTGCTTTCAAATTAACTAAACCCGTATTGAATCTGAATTCGACAACATGATGTGTGCTACTTAAGCTAACCAAGAATCTGTATCTTAATATCAGGAAACCGTTAACTACAAAATTCTCCGCTTTATGGTTAATTCAAACTTCCTTTTCCCCTCTCCTTCCAGCGCTCGCTATCCAACGAAAGCCACGTGGTCATCAAATCCGCCAACGTGTCAGGAAAATTCAGCTGCGAGGTGTCAGCGGACGCACCCTCCTTTCACACCAGCATCGTTTCCGGCGACATGGAAGTGATAGGTAAGTGGCTTTACACACAAACATACGAACACACACACATACGCACACACACAAACACTTTCGCGGAACTTGTTTGCTGTTTTGAAATGCTGCTGCCAAAAACACATAACTTTCCGCCCAATTTAGAACACGACTCACCGACAAACAACGTTCGACAAACAAATCCGATACCTACACACTCACATCGCCGCCGTCGGACTCTCCCTTTCAGTCGGTGTCTCGTTTTGAGCGGAAATTTATTACGGTCCTGCCGGAAACGGTTTCCCAGCGATCAAACATCATTAGATTTTCCGGCCGGGGTGACGCGGTCCGGGACGTGGGGAAAATGATAGCAATCAAGAATCTGAGTTCACGCATCATATCCGATCAAATGATGCAGTCAACTGACTCCGGAGAAACAGACGCGTACTCGCACGTAAATCCTACTCGCAACAAGCCATTTGACATGACTAATAGAAAATTATTACATTTTCTTCTTTCTATTTCGCCGTGCCAGTCGATTGATTTCCTTTCCGATTTCCAGGGATGGAGGGTGGTGGGCGAAAGGTGTACGGGTACACTAGGCTGCAATATTACCGGCAAAATTATTGGTTGTAATTGAAACAGGGTTCTTTATTTGAGTGATTTTCCGCTACGTTTAGCTGCCTCGAAATCGGTTTAATTAAACTCCACTGCACTCCCAACGTAACGACGTTGGTCCAACTGAGCAGCAGGACAATAAAATAAACTTTAAGAACCACTGAATGTCCATAAACAGTAATGCGTCTCCGCAGTCTTTCAATTAATCATATGATTGCCGTTTGTTTTCTAACAGATGGCGCTAATCAGCTGATTAAAAACTACATTAATCAGTATGAGAGAAATTAGAAAAAAACGATTTTCATTTACTTTTCGCTAAGATTATCGAGCAAAAAAAAATCACCGTGAACATACACACCCATTTTTATTCGCTGGAAACCAGCAACATTTTGCTGGATTTTGTCGAGCTAGAAATCCAGCAATCTAGCAAAATGTTTTTGCCGAACGGCCAGCAAATTGATCCAGAGCGTTTACATTTAATTCTGTTAACTGGAACAATCAGCTAAATAATACTGATTACTGGTTTCACAGCAAAACTTGCTTTTGCTGGATACACTGCAGCAATTCATTTTGCTGGAACTTGAATTCAAAATTTGGTGTGCAGAGCATGATTTTCTGCTCCGATAAACGGTGAGATAGAATTTTGAAATATTAAAATTATATGAGCATAATTAAATAAATCTGATCGTTCCCATTCATAATGAACTACCTTTCCAACCAGCGCACAGAGAGCGCGAGAGAACTTTCAAGTCCTTTCTCTCTGTCTTTCTCTGTAGCCATAACTGTCAAAAACACCTGTTAAGCGTCAGCTTCCCATCTTCACGGCCAACTACAATAACTCAGCGACTGAATTCAATTGACTCAAGTACGTTCTTTTCACTCATCTCGGCACTATAGCACCGACAAACCGACATGACACTTAATTCTGATTTATGCCCGAAAATCGTAAACGGTCGATTTAAATGTGCAGGGATCCAAACTGTCAAAACCATAGGATTTTTTGATCTAGATAAAAATAATTTGTCCAAAATAGATCAGACACGAACGAATTCATAACTTTTACATGCGGACTCATAGCTTAGCTAAATATTTCCCGCAATCCCGGAGCCAGATGTCATTAGTGTGCTTTGGTCAGAAATTTTATTGTTTTTGCTATGGTCATTCATGTCGGTTTGTCGGTGACTATAGTGCATCACAAAACTGGTATTGTCCAGCTTCACAAAGATACGGTCGCTAGAATTGTGCAGATGTACAAAAAGCGTGGTTCTATCTCACCAGCTAAGCGATCGGGGCGTTCTTCAAACACAACTGGCCGATTTGACAGAGCTATCGTGAAGAAGGCGGAGCTGGACTGGGGACTATCAGCTCGGAAAATTGCGAAACAGATTGAAAGCGAGTTTTCCATTCAACTGACATCAAATCGTCTTCATAAGAAAAGTCTTAAGGGCAGAGTAGCTCTTAAGAAGCCATGGTTGTCCGAAAAAAATATCAAAAAAAGATTGAAGTGGGCCCAGGACCACATTTCATGAATAAGGTGATCTGGTCAGACGAGACGAAAGTAATGCTATTTGGGTCTAATGGTATCACAAAAAAAAATGGCGACGAACCGGTGAAAGTTTGAAAAAGGAGTGTTTGCAGCCTACAGTCAAGCATGGTGGGTTTTTTGGAACAAATCTAATTTTTCACTGGGGGTGGATAAACTTTTTTTGCATACTGTATTTGCTACTATCATCTCCAGGGATGCCAGATGATTTTTTTCAAAATTCTGTATGAGTGTCAAAAAATATGTCTGTATTTATCTGTACACCAGAATAAATCACCGCATTGCTGATTACGTATTTCCCACATGTAGTTTGGTTATAAATTGCTCGCCATATACTAAACTGAATAAATATGCATTTTTGTACTTTAAAAAGTACGTTTGTGTGTGTGTGTGTGTGTGTGTGTGTGTGTGTGTGTGTGTGTGTGTGTGTGTGTGTGTGTGTGTGTGTGTGTGTGTGTGTGTGTGTGTGTGTGTGTGTGTGTGTGTGTGTGTGTGTGTGTGTGTGTGTGTGTGTGTGTGTGTGTGTGTGTGTGTGTGTGTGTTTTTTATACCTTGTACAAAAAATACGAAGTCAAAACTTAAAAAGCATTTTGATGTTTAAAATCACGAGATTTAAAAAGATACATATCCCATTTAAGGTCCATGTACCGAACCATCGGAATAAAGTGAAAACGTTAAAAAGTAACAAATTTAAAAAAGTCGATCATAGGCATATGGGTAAGGCTAGAAAAAGGGAAAATCTATTATTTCAAATAAAAGTAAATGAGAAACAATCAGAGCTTACCGAACAGATGTTATTATTTAGTCGTATCATACATGTTGCTTTGAAATAGTTGAAAAGCAGTTCATAATCATAACAAGATGCACACACTCGAAAATAATTTTGTTTATTTTATGTTAAATTTAATGAACCAGTTATTAGTTCGGGCCTTCGGGGGGCGTTTAAAAAAAATAAAATTAGAACTACGAACTTACTCGACTGAAGGTCTGAACTAGAATGATTTATTCTTCTAAAGCAAAAAGTTAAAATGTGGTATTATACTAAAGGGTTAATGAAAAACGCTAAGTGCGCGAATTATTACTTATAGGTATGCTATCTATGTTTTGTCTGCTGCTAACCGTCTCGTTGTCGCTGATGGATGGTCGCCTCGTGGAAAGGAATGGGATTGCTGATATACACACACAAAATCACGGCCTCCCTGTTCGGTAATTTTTTACTGGGTTTTTGAACAGCTGAAAAAGTCAGTAAACTTAAAAAAATTGTAAAAAATTGTATAAAAGTGATTTTTTCTTGAAATTTATACAGACTGTGTTCTTATTACATTGATTTGATGATAAAAATAAAATATGTTAAAATTGTTCGTTGCATTACGTGTGACCGTTATTTTCAGTTTACTGACTTTTTCAGCTGTTTGAAAACCCAGTAAAAATTACTGACCCCAGTAAAATAATCTCTGTGTGCAGAAATATGATTATGCATTGGGATGGAGTTCTGCTGTTGTTGTTGTTGTTGTTGTTGTTGTTGTTGTTGTTGTTGTTGTTGTTGTTGTTGTTGTTGCTGTTGTGTCTTATTATTGCTGATATCGACTGAAGTTCCTGTCGATAGTGTCGTTGCTGTGTCTCGGATTTGTTGAATTGCTTGTAATTGGGTTCTGGTATGATTTCAGAAAAGTGCTGTACTTAACTCGTCCCTCCTTCAAGTTCGAATCGTCCCGATTCAATTTCTGAGGTTGAATGACCATCGGCTTTTTTGTAAAGGATAGTGGATGCATCTAACGGTTGTTGTCTAGCAACACTGTTGAGCTTCCGGCTGAGTTTTTTTCCTAGCTACGTATGTCATGATAATGATGATTATCATGATGCTTATGGTTGACATGATTAGGGATGTGATGGTTCGAATTTCATGATGATTAGTGAAATTCTCGAACGCATGTCTGTTTATTATGTCAACTTCTTGCACCCTCAATAGTGGTTCGAAATTACTTTCTGCAATTATGAGACCATCCAAAGGTAACATTATTGGAGGCTCGGCTTGGAAAAATTCGGCATTCTCAAATTTTGATCCGTTTGTGCTCAGTGAACAATTGTGGAATTCAATGAGATACGATCCCGTTAGGTTCCTGCTCGTGATTCCACAGGTGGATTTAATTTCCAATGATTGGACTTCCTTTAGTACTAGCAAATTTCCTGTGATAAGTTTAATTTCTGTAGGGTTCTTGCGATTTGTAAAAGAGCAATATGCTGAATGTCCTTGAAGTAGGTTTGTTAGATATTCATCTTGGGTAATATTTTGTACGTTATCCCGGGTGCACAAAGATAATTTCTGTATACGTTTGCATTTGTTGATGATGATGAAAGTAGTCTTGTCGTTCCGCATGGCGTGGGTCTCCGGAAGTTTTAGAATCTTATTCCCTAATGGTAATGGTTCTAGATAGTATTTTTCATAAACAGAATCCTCTATCAGAGGGATCAAAATAACAAAAATGATCTTCGAATTATTATGAAAAGCTGATAAATCTAAATAATCATATGTTTCTTCGAGACTGGTGAGTACAACTCCCTTCTCTTCTAATTTCTTAGCTGCAAAATCTAATTCTTGGGGTGACAAAATATTTTTTGACAGAATTGCTAATTCAATTGCGTCGAAAATATCTTCTAAATGATCCTTTATATAATCTAGGTTGAAATGTATTTTAAAAATTTCCTTAAAAACAGTAAAGTTTTTTCCTGCGTTATTATTTCTAGTTAGTATCAAATTTTGACTAATGTGTGTTTGTTCTCTTGATAATTGATTGATTATTTTGTTTATTCTGTCTTGAAATTGAAAATTGATTTTCCTCAGCTCATTATTTTCGTTTATAAGAATTTTATTGTTTATAGATAAATCTTGAATATTTTTTGAAATTTCAATTAAATCATTTTCATCAAGGTTGCCAGTGATAGCTTTAATTCCGATCCCTACAAAATTGAACAGTCCTCGCTTGGCTCTAAATCTAGGCTTTAGCTCAGTGAATAGTTGCAAGGTATTGCTCATTTTTGTACTTAGGAGGTCCGTCATTTCGGTTAAGTTGCCAATCCTGACCTGTCGCACCGGCAGTTGGGAAAAATGTTGAACATTCACCATTCAACCGTCTCTAGAGTGTTGAAGCGGTTCCAGGAGCGGTTGACGTTGGACCACGGCAAAGGAGCTGGAAGAAAACCGGGACCGGAGAACAAAAAGACGAAGGGAAAGGTGAAGCGGATGATTAAAGCAAATCCCAACGTCTCAAGCCGTGATTTGGCTAAAAAGATCGGCATGTCGCCGAGCTACGTCCAGAATGCAAAAAAGAGAGCTGGACTACATACATACAAGGTACAGAACTTCCCAAACCGCGATGAGCGGCAACAATCGACGGCTAAAACTTGGGCACGGAAGCTCTACGAGAAGGCGCTGACAAAATATGGCTGCTGTGTGATGGACGACGAAACGTATATAAAAGCCGATTTTAGGCAAATTCCGGGGTTGGAGTTTTTCACCGGCAAGAGCAAGTTCGATATGGACGACAAATTTAAGAAGAAGAAAATGTCGAAGTTCGCCTCCAAATATCTCATTTGGCAGGCCATCTGCTCTTGCGGACTGAGGAAAGAGCCTTTCGTGACAAAGGGCACAGTAAATGACGAGATCTACAAATCTGAGTGCCTCGAGAAGCGCCTTTTGCCGTTCTTGCAGCAGCATAACGAAGCTCCGCTATTTTGGCCAGATTTGGCATCATGCCGCTATTCTAAAAGTGTCCTGGAGTGGTATGAGGCCAATTCTGTCCATTTTGTTCCAAAGGACATGAATCCGCCAAACTGTCCGGAGCTGCGCCCGGTGGAGCAGTACTGGGCAATAATGAAGCGGGAACTTCGGAAGAGTAAAAAGACAGTCAAAGACGAGAAGGACATGTTAAGAAAATGGAAAAAAAAACTGAGAAACTGGTACCGGATGACACTGTAAAGACTTTGATGGAGGACATCAAGCGACAATGCGTTCAATTTTACACTCAAGGCTCCATCCTAACTTTTCTTTTGATTTTTGAAGTAAATATATGTATAAAACTACCCTAAAATTTTGGTTTAATTCTAAACATTATAAGAAAATTGGCATGACATTTTCGGTGTCGCAATAATTTCGTGTTCGCCCTTTAGCTATATCAAGATGCCATATCACTATTATTACGAGTGATCGCCATCGTTTGACTAAAAGCATTATCCCAACACGGCAGCATACTTCGAATAAAGTGAACTGCCGTACTAGGAGTTGTTCCCCAAATGTCAAAGGGTTCTATCAGCCCCTTGTCGAAGAATTTACGACTTTTATTGAAAATTGCCGGACAGTGGCATAGCAAATGTTCCGAGTCTTCCTTTTCTATGCCACAGAAGCGACATACATCATCTTGAAGTTTTCCAATCAGCTTCAAGTGATAACGGCTCGGACAATGGCCTGTTATAAGACCTGCATATATACTAAGATCTTTCTTAGAAAGTTCCAGGATTTTGTGGGTCACAGAAATGTTTGGATTAATAAATCGCTGCGACTGCCTAGCAATGGAAGTGTTTTTCCAGTTTTCCTCCACTTTTGAAGATTCCCACGCTTTTAGCTCCATTCTAAGAGATGCAGCCGATAAGCCACAAAAGGGCTCTGGCCCGATGAACTTTGTTTATTGCCTGCTCTAGATGCATATTCCAATTAAGTTTACTATCTAGGATTACTCCAAGATATTTGACAGCATTAGAAAATTCCAAAAGTGTGCCAATCAGGGCTGAAAAAATCACTAAAATTCATCAAAGTTCACTATGGATGAAAAATTCATTTCATAGTGAACGCTGGTGATTTTTTCATGATTTTTTCAACCCTGGTGCCAATCTAATGAAAATTTCTTCCTTCGGGTAAATGGCACGATTGTAGTTTTAGAAGGATTTATGTTTAATCCTTCCCTATCATACCACGATGAGACAAAATTTAAATCAATTTGCATTCTGTTAGCGATAAAACCATCATGTTTGCCACGTAAAATTATGACTATATCATCTGCGAAGCCAATTATTTCGAAGCCTAGTGCTGTTAAATTTTTGAGAATATCATCAACTATTAAAGACCACAATATAGGTGATAACACGCCTCCTTGCGGGCATCCTTTGGTTGCTCTTACACTGATGAGTGAGCTTGCAAGGTTTGCTGATATTTCTCTTTTTGATAGCATTTCATTTATCCAATTTACAATGCTTTGATCGAATCGTGAGATGAATTATCGAATGCACCTTCAATGTCAAGGATTGCAGCAAGTGAAATTTCTTTTGCTTCAAAAGATCTTTCTAGTTTTGTAACAACCGTATGGAGTGCTGTTACTGACGACTTACCTTCCTGGTATGCAAACTGATATTTGCTCAGAGGATTTGTAACTAAATATGATGACTTTTTGTGTTCTTTTTTTTTTGTTTATTAATTTATTTGATAAGGCTCAACCGAATTAACTTTACAAAGCCGAGGATTCTTGGTCACTATACAATACATCTTAAAACTATAGTCAAAAGGTACAACACAATAAACACTTTATCTTCCGCTATCCAAAAAGCCTCCTCCATCAGAACTGGAGCCGCTTCCAGTGGTTTCATTGTATGGCAAATTGTTGTACGCCAACGAGGGTCAGAGCGCGTCCATTGCATCAATGGACGCAAAACGTGGTCAGCACTCACACACTCATCACGAAACGGTTGCTTTCCAAAGTCGACGACGCATCGACCGAAAGAACGGCTGATGAAGAACAATGAGGAGGACCACACAATGGTTGCTGCCAGGCTTCCAAATAGTACAGCCTCCTCGCGACAGTTGGTTTATACCTGAATTGACTGTTGCTTTGTGTGCTTTACTGCCGCTTGCTACCGTACGTTCAGATCTGAATTCGAAGTGTATTGGCAACAGCGCACGCACGAACGAATGAAAGCTGTATTAGAACAGTCGCATCTATACCCGCTTTGCTAAAATCATCGTGCTTGGAACGTAGTGAACCGAATGGGCTGTATTTATACAATTCTTTATGACCAGGTTCTCAATGTTTCTGTCGTCATAACAGCCTTCACAAATCGACGACATCCCTCAGCTTACCCAAGTGGCTGTCACGAAAAGGCTGTCACGAGACATTATATACAATTGATATACGGCAGTGGAGTATGGAAGAAACCCAGAAGAATGATCCCGAACAGATATGCCGGCCCAATGTCGGATCAATGTAAGGTCAATTTATGGTCGACGTCGGCCAAATGTCGGGTCGATTTCGGGTCAATTTTGCGTTTATGTCGGGTCAATGTCGAGCCAACATCGGGTTGGGGTTTGGTAGAAGTCAGGTTGGTGTCGGGTAGGCTTATATTTTTCCCCGAAGACCGCGCGTTTTTAAAAAAATATCGGATGAAAATTTTGCAATGGGCAGCACGAACGTGATAGCAACACCGAACGAGCTCCGGCGCCACACTGGTAGTGTAGTAGCAGTCTTACGACACACAAACAAAATTTCAAAGACAGCAGCAACGAATCGGCAGTTCGACGGACTGCTTGTTGTATGTACGAGGAACGTTACGAATGACCATCCGAGGCTGTCATAGCCGAACGAACAAAATACATGACTGAGAACGAGCTGTCGTGTACTGCACAAGACGGCAACGTTGCATGTCGTATAACAGCCTCACTGTGGGCTGTCGCTTATAGCTCAATCTCAAGGCTGTCGTAGGGAAAAGAAAGCGACAGCCGTTGGAATACTGTCATGAGGCGGTACTTTTGGTATGCCTGGTTGCTGCCGAGAAAACAGACGATCGCGTAGCACACATCGAGAGTGGCCTGCTTTTGTCGACAGCCGAGTGAACACTGACTTTTTGTGTTCATCTATTTTTTTTTTTTCCATTATTTTTTAGCAAAATAGACGATAAGCTTATTGGCTTGAAGGATTTTGGTGAAGTTTTATCCTTTTTATTAGCCTTAGGGATAAAAATAACCCACACTTGTCGCCACACTGCCGTTATATAGCTTAATATTAAGCTTGTTTGAAATATCTTTGTTAGAATAGGCATTAAAACCGCTTTTGCCTTCTGTAGTAGTACAGGAAAAATTCCATCCCTACCTGGTGACTTGAAAGATTCAAAGAAGTCAATCGCCCATTCAACTTTTCTTTCAGTAAAGATTTTGTTGGCCAAAGTTCAAGCATCAGCTCTTGTTCTGTCTAACTCAGTCGTTTCATTCAATATTTCATGAATATCCGTCCTGGTTTCATCGATACCAATTGCTGTTGTCGTCACGTTTTGGTCTTTGTTTGAATTAATAATAGAACATGGAAAATGCGTTCTCATCATCAACTCTAACGTTTCATTTGTAGAAGTAGTAAAAGAGCCATCCTCTTTTTTCAAAGTGCCCAGACCATTGAAATGATCTCAAGCGAGTTTTTTCTGCAACCTAGCAGTTGCTGGAGTATTTTAAATGTTCTCACGTGTATGCCTCCAGTGTATCCTCTTTGATCTCTGTAGTTCCTTATTATAGGCGGTGAGGGATTCCTTATATTGTTCCTACTGTTGTGTTCGCTTAGCCCTATTGAAAAGCTTCCGGGCTTTTTTACGAAGTTTCTGTAGCCTGTTCTTCCACCAAGGTACATCCCTGTTTGTAGAGCGTTCTTTTTCGATGCAACTCTCATAAAAGGCATGTTGGATCAAATTTGAAAGTTGTTTAGAACTATTCTCAAGTTCTTCACAAGTGTTTAAGCTAATTGCTATCGTGTCTCTTCCTGCCACTAGCTCTGAATTATATAGCTCCCAGTCTGTTTTCTTTAGATCTCTTAAAGTTTGTGTGAGCTGTTGACCAGCCTCATATTCAAATAATATTTGCTTGTGATCAGACAAAAATATTTCGTCTGACACATGCCAATTTTTGATATTGTCTGAGATTATTGGACTACACAAAGTCAAATCAAGAACTTCTTGTCCAATTGCATTAATGTTGGAGCCTATCCTCTGTTACATATATCTGTATAATTGTTAGAAATATAATCTAAAAGGTACTTACCTCTGGTATTGATGACTGTGCCGACCCATATTGTGTGATGAGCATTTGCATCACAGCCAATTATAAATGCCTTATTTTGTTTCTTGCAGTATGAAACAAACGCCGCTACTTCTGGTGGAGGTACATCTCCCAAGTCTCCTGGAAAGTATGCTGAAGCAATATATACTTCCGTTTTCCCGTGAGTTGTTGGAACCTCCATAAATTCTATAATAGGAAATAAATTTACTCTTCCATTTACTAAAATTGCAGCTCTTGGAGCTAATTTACCTTCATCGTAAATTAACTTACAATATTTTGTAGGAACTCCTAATATACTACTTTTATTTGTCCATGGCTTCTGAATAAGGGCAATGTCCAGTTTTCTCTCTATGAAACTTTTACAAAGTACAGCAGTTGCTCCCTTTGCACGGGGAAGGTTCACTTGAACAAATTTGATTTAATTGTTGTTGTTCGCCGCTCGCATGAGGATTTAGTTCTTCCCAACATTGGTTTTGCGGTTCCCCTTATTTGGATTCTTTTCTGCTTGGATCCTAGTAATTTTGTATCCTGGCTTCGATCCTTGTTTTTGTGGTGTATTCTTTTCTTTTTTTGTCACCGACTGTATTTGTAGTGTGGCCAGGAGCATTACGGTTTGTTTTTTGCTCTCGACACTACTTGGTCCTGGGATTATGTTGGCATTTCCAAACTTGAAATCAAGGATGAATTTACTGTTTTCGATGGAGTTCAAGGATCCTCCTTCGACAGTGAAAACTAGTTCTACATGTTGGTTTTTTACGTTTCGCTGCAGTATCCTCCATGCATCAACAGCCAACCCATCGTTTTGACTTTCTAGGAGAGTCAGAATTTCTTCATTTTTGTCCTCTGAACTCCAAAGGAAGAAGCCAATGAGTATTTCAGGACGCGGGTTTTTTCTTTTCATCCACTGCTAACAGCTCTGCCCCTGACCAGGGAGTTACTGTAGAAATAATGCTTTTTAGCCAGCCTGCAGTTTCGTTATTTTTACAGACTATGAGTAAATAGCCCGATTTGAAAACGCAATCGCCAAATTTTGGTTTCAATGGTGCTTTTCGTTGTCCTGCTACTTTAGCTAAAATTGCTTTTTGCGTAGTAATTAATTGAGCTGTTGTAACCTCCATATTCGGGTATCCTTTTGGGAGCACACCCAGCTTCACATACTTCGCAACATCGCTGTAGGATGGGTTGATCTTACCCTCTTTACCTCTAGGAGGTTCTGAGTGTTCTGATCGAAACGCATCAATACGGTTTTTAACCGAACTATTCTTGACTGGAGGTTTACGAGTACCCCAGTTCTGCTGAGCAATTTTAGCGGGTGTTGGATTGTCACTTGTATTTGACCCATTCAGGTCCGAGTTTCGCGGTCGTTTGTATGGATCTGATGATGTAAGTGGGTTTTTAGCCAAACTGAAAGCTTTTACACTTAATTTTACATGAAATGTTTGTTTACGTTCTATGATTTAACTCAAATATGGATAACGTCTCGTGTAAAGTAGTTATTTCCAAGTGTGTAGTTCATTTTACGCGGTTATTGTTTTTAATTGGATAGAGAACTACTTCGGCCTAATCGCCTATTTTGCTTCACTGATGTCTGTTCGATTTATATTAAAAAAAATCTGTCGTGCTGCTTGTGTGATGTTTGCTGATTTTGTTTCACTGTAACCCATGGTCCTCATGTTCCTTAATGAAATTGGTGATACATTCAATGTTTGAACGATGCTATTGAATATATCCACATTATATGGGCTCTGTAACTGGTTTGCTGATGCAATTGATTCTAATGATGGAATTGACGGTACTGCTGTAAGACATGAAAAGTTAAACATGAACACATACTGAACAAGGTGTAAACAAGTATTTTTAGCCTACAAATAAAACAGGTTTAAATTTAAATTATCAATCCGAGTATTTTTACCTGGTATATCATCAGGTTGGTGGCCACTTGTCGATGGTTGTGGATCGTACAGATCCGAGCGCGGTTTTTTTTTATGTATATCTATTGTGCTGCACCAATGCACGGCATGACTCACAAATGCGCATCTGTACATACAGTTGATGAGGGTATCCCATAGATTGCAATTTTTTAATTAATGCTGGTGTTAAGTAACGTAGTTTATTTCGGTCGCACTTGGGATTCGAAATACCAACACTGCATTTAAAAACACTTAAGGCGTCCATGAGAATAATTGTTATTAAACGTTACAGAAAATAACTTTCTCACTGTCACTGTTTTTTTCGTTACATTGAATAGGGTCGTATATACATCTTCACATATATAGCAAAAAATGTATACCTACAGACAGGCATGTGTTCGTACCTACATCTTAAACTGGAAATAATATATATTTTCTAGGTAAATTTCGTGACATTGAAACTGGTTTTGTTTATGAGAAAGTTTGAACATACTGAGAGGCAAGCACATATGGTAAGAGACGTGTGTGTGAGAAAATTTGCGAAAAAATCTAAGGGAACCGGTGGGATTCGGTGGGATTCATAGATTTTATTCAGTGCGGACACGAAAAAGTTTTTGTTGAATTTTTTTTTCCTTTAAAAGTGCCCATCTTGAGAGGTATTAACGAGTTGTAGATAAATTATATGACTATCTGTAGAAAAAGTTTACGATTATTTGAAATTGAGTTTTTGAGAAAGTTCAATTTTAAGTTTTAAATACCTATTTTTTCAGTGTAGAAAATAAGATTTAATTTTTTTTTAATTTTTTTTTATGAAAGTTAATTTATTTCCCTACAAATCATTCTCGAACAACATTGCCATAGGACATAAAATTACATGTCGGACTCGATTATCCGGAGTATCGATTTTTTTTCACTCCGGATAATCAAATCCTCCGGATAATCGAATCACAAAAAAAAATCAAATCTGCCCCTCCTCTTAGCTACATCCAATATTGTTAAAATAATCATTTTGTATATTATAATACTAAATTATTTCAAATTTCTTCATAAAAACTAAAAAAAAAACGCAAAAAAAAAAATACTCCGGATAATCGAGTTTAAAATTCCAGATAATCGAACCCCGAATAATTGAGTCTCCAGATAATCGAGTATCCGGATAATCGAGTCCTACCTGTAATCATATTGTATATAATAATACTAAATTATTTCAAATGTCTGCATAACAACTAAAAAAACGCAAAAAAAAAGTACTCCGGATAATCGAGTCTAAAATTCCGGATAATCGAACCCCGGAAAATCGAGTCTCCGAATAATCGAGTCCGACCTGTATTGAGTTATAATGTTTTGAAGAAAATGTTGACAAAAAGGTTCTGCCCTTTCCAAATGTTGGTCTAGATTTTTTTTAAGAAAATAAGTATGCAAAGTTTCTTGAGTAGACGAAATCTATGCACTCACAGAGTTTCATTGAAATCTGAGAGGGTGCTGCCAACCATTTGTCGAGTTAGCGTGAAATTCGTCTGAAGAAGAATTCACTTACGTACGTCTTGTGATTGTGCCTATCTTTCATCATCGGCCTCTGTAGATCACTCAGACATGAAAAAAAAAACCCTGTTTAAAGAAAAGCAAGTACCAATGCAGCAACCGAGCAGTACACATCAAAAGTATTTTCCTTCCTTTTATGTGGCAATATTTTCCTTTTCTACCACTTCTTCTTGTTCGTTGTCAAGGGATTTCGACTTCTTGCATCTGGCCATCTCATCACTGCCAGACCAACCGACCACGGTTGGCAACTGCGGGGATCGTTTTCTGGTCGCAAGGATTGGCAGGCAATTTTCCGTTTTTTTTTGTTGTTGCAAAATGTCTCTTTTAATTTTACACTCGATATAATTTGATGTCGTTGGTGAATCGGGCTGAAGATGATGATGATGGTGATGATGATAATGATGGTCATATTCCCAGTGGGCATTGATCTGCCTGATGGAAGGAAACATTTTATGAGAAACGATGCTGCTGCTTAACAGGTGAAGAATAGCAGTTGCTAGGTTAACGGCAAGAATTTTCCAGATCGATTTGTAGCTGGGTTTGAAATGTCCAATAAGATTAATAAAAGTACCGTTAAAAGGGGTATCTTTGAAATGCGGGTAACTTTGACAGTATAATATAATAATTAAATTTATTCCCTGCTCTTTGTCTGAATTGGAAACATTGGTTCCATTTTGTAGCTTAGCCTTTGATTTCGTAAAGAGTTTTTATATAGTATGTGTTGCTGGGGGTAAGACAGCTTTCGATCATGAGTAAACTCGGAGTTAAATTTAAGTAACTCTGAGTAACTCACGTTGGTCAATATCGTATACACATAGCAACCTGATTGTTCCGGAATTTCTATAATGTCCCTGATATTTACGAAGTCCCAGTTCAAAATCTTTGCACTTCAGAGAAATTCTCCGAACTTCTGCTAAATTAAGTTAGTTTGATGAAATTCTAGACAATTTTCTGAACTTACAAAAGTTCTACAAAATTCTCTGCACTTCTACGGTATTAACTGAAAGGTTGCTAATCATTTACAAAGTTAGCTTAACTCCTATTTGCTGCACTAACAGAACTTCTACCAAGTTCTCTATCAGTTCTAGCGTAGTGCTACGCTAACAGACAAACCAATTTTATTTTACCCTCTCCGAATTCCATGAATCTTCGCATACTTGTTCACTAAGGGAAATGAACCAAGTTTGTGTCGGAGTTCTGCCATTTTGACTCACGCCTAATTTTTCAAAAAGGCGTTTCAGATATTTATTGCAAAATACTATAGCACGAAAACGGCTCTTGTAATTGAAATGACATCTGAGACAAAGTTGTTGGAAACTAGAATGACTTTCCCAAAAAAAAAAATTGAACGAAAAATTACAAATTTTCGTCAAAAAAGAAAAAAAAAACTGTTAAAAACTCCAATAACAACAAAGAGAATTTTAAGATTTGTATACCTTTGTTTATTTGAAAACAATGTTGAAACCGATGCTGTCAAGCAAAGGGCTTTCCAGTTTTCAATGATGAACCTCGATGTAAGTATCAATTAAAAATGGAAACTTATAATCTATTCCAATTATTAAACTGAATAACGGTGTAATTCGTACTTTGTTCAAAAATTCAGTTATCATCCTAATATTCCAAAAGTGCAGAGTATTGAATTGCCATTCCACCTACGCAGAATTACTTTTGGGAAAAAAATCCAAAGAGAAGTTGGAAATGTAGCAGCGAGTATTTGCAGAACGTCGCCAGATCGTCGGCATCAGCAGCAAGGTACCAGTGGAACGTATCAAAGAAAAGCTCACACTGACAGTATTTTGCCCAATAAAACTAACCTATAGATCACAATAGACAGTCTTTTCACAATAAATACCATAGTTTCCCCGCCAAACCATATCTTTCAGTTCATACTCCACAATAATATCTAATCAGGTGATCGTACACGGCACATCTTGTCCAAGAAGTCCCTTGGACTACCAAGTAATAAGCCGACCCTGAGCCCCAGCTCGAGGGTTTTTTTACTACTGTACTTGCCGGTACAAACGAATAGTTACACGTTATTGAAACTTTTGAACATAGTTGTACTTGTGACGATATACCCTAATATTTATGTTGGATTTCCTCGATGATGATAGTGGTTTACCACCCATTGTAGCACGGAAACTAAGTCCGACAACAGTGGGCTCTCTTCTCTGTTTGTCTTAATCACGCTTAATAACCTCTGATTGTCCTCAACATGTCGCTGTAAGAAGGGCCAATAACGGATTGAGTAGATAGATAGTAGATAGGCAAAGTCGCCTATACGCATCTACGGAAGAATCTCCTTCCAGCAACTTGATCAGTAAATTGGTCAAAAGACAAAACCCCAAACAGGAAGATGCTCCAATGAGTGAAGAGAAGAGCCCGCCCTTTATCCACGAAATGTTATCAACAGGGAGCTAGCATTTCCACTCTCCCCGTCCAAATCGCTTCAATCGGGTGCCCTGTTGGACCGTCCCTTCCCTTTTATATATGTATTTCAATGTATATACGAGTTGATTGTTATGATTATTGTCAATAATACTTACATTTCAACAATACACTCGTACCAAGACGGGGCTTTGTGATTTTTTCTTCATCATGTTTGCTCACCACCCGGAATGCATGTAGGGTGGGTGAGCCAGTAGTAGAGGTACTAAGCCAATTTAATAATTAATACATACATATACGATCTACTCACAATTTTTATACGTCAATCTATAGCTTTCACGCTTTATTTTGATAGAAAAATATTGAATTGTAATAAAATTGCATACAATTTTAGAAAACTCATCCTCCATTAATAGGAACACTGCACTATGGGGCATTTTCATACAACCAGGCGGTCAAAAATATTTCTATCATTTTTTCACAATTTCTGCTATTATTCTTGCTTTGTTTCATCAATATAAGGTGTACGTTATCACTTTTCAACATTTTCACGACAAACTTTTGAAAAGGGCCTAACTTTTGATTAATTAAAATTTAATTTTTACGATTTTATAACAGTTACAGTTTCAAGCTTGTTTTCAGAGAATAAAATCTATTGATCAAAGACAACCTACCATGGTTTCATTGGGGGGGAACACCGTAAAAAATAAAAAAAAAACCTTTTTTTTTGGAAATATGTTTATTTTTTTCAACAAATCTTCTGTAAAAAAATAAAAAAAGCCATGATAAAGGGTGTCCACGATTAAATTGCCACACACAAAATTGATTCGCAAAATTCGAGTTTTCATCCGATTGCCATCAAATTTTCAGGGATTGAGAAATAACTATTAAACTTCATTTTACCATTTTACTCGTATTTTATTTACAGTCCATACGCAAATGCCCGCACCTTGGCCTTAACCCCGGCCATAAGATTCTGCACAACCTGTGAATCAACCGTTTTTTGCATGTAAACCCATACTTTCTTCAGTTCCTCGACTGTCTTCACTCCCTTAGGTCGTTTAAGAAGGTGCTGCTTCATAATCGCCCAGTACTTCTCGATGGGGCGGAGCTCCGGAGTGTTGGGAGGGTTGAACATTTTTGGCACGAAATTGACCTTATTGTCCGCATACCACTTCAGCACGTCCTTGGAGTAGTGGCATGAGGCCAAATCCGGCCAGAAGATTGTTGGGACGTTGTGGGCCTTCAGGAGAGGAAGCAGCCGCTTCTGGAGGCATTTTTTTTATGTACACCTGTCCGTTCATCGTGTCCTGGGTCACGAAAGGTGCACTCCGCTTCCCGCACGTGCAGATGGCTTGCCAAGCCAGGAATTTCTTCGCAAATTTGGACATCTTCTGAGTGCGGACATGCTCCAGAACGCTGAACTTATCCTTGGTCGTGAAAAACAGGTTTCCGGGGATCTGTTTGAAGTCGGCCTTCACATATGTTTCGTTGTCCATGATGCAGCATTCAACTTTCGTCAGCATGTTGAGGTACAACTTCCTGGCACGGGTTTTGGCGGACTTGTTCTGCTTCTCGTCGCGATTAGGGGCCTTTTGTACCTTGAACGTTCGAAGCCCAGCCTTAGTTTTGGCCTTCTGGACAAAACTTCGGCTTAGGTGCAGCTTCTTAGCCACATCCCTAACGGAGGCGTTCGGATTTCGGTTGAAGGCCCCAACTACGCGGTTGTGATTTTTGGTGTTGTACGGAATACTTTTTCCTTCACTTCTGGGCTTCCGATCGGTGGTCAACCGTTCCTCGAACCGCTTAATCACTCGCGACACCGTGGAATTCGCGATTCCCAACGTTTTAGCGATGGAACGATGCGAGAGATCCTTGTTCTCGTGATGAATGCGCAAGATTTTATCACGCACGAGCTGTTCTTTCGACTCCATTTCCGCGAGTTTTGATCACAGGACTTTAAAACTTGCAGGATGTAAATAATGCACTATGAACTAAATCCATCCAAATTTTCATTAAATTCTACCCAACGGTTAAAAAGTTAGGGCAATTTCATAGTGTGGCAATTTCATCGTGGACACCCTTTACAATCATCAAAATCAAATATGTTTCAACGAATTTCTTTTTATTCCTCTGTTACAATATCATCATGAACAAATTCTTCTTCAATTTCATCGACTGCTTTCATAAGTTCCTCCAAGGCATTGAAGTTATTAGTATCGACTACTGAATCACTTACAGAATTTTCAAATATCATGAAACTTTTCACGATGTCGGGATAATCCAGGGATACTTTTTTTCTGTCGTCTTTTTGCCATCCAAATGGAACTGATCAGTGGGTCCGATTCATTAATGGCACGAATAAAGACATCATGTAAATTTTCTACTCTTGATCGTTTTCTTGCATGATGGGTTCGATATTTTTTCAATTGTTTATGTTGACTTTCTGCTGCCTCTTCCGCTAATGAACCAAGTGGTGCTGGTGAATGTATGATTATTTCTCCGGCATGAGCGAGAACTTTATGCACGGTTGCAGGAATTTTGTACCAATCATACAATTTAAGATAAAGCCTATATGTTTCCTTGCAATATGGTTCAAATTTTTCCGGGTTTATTGGCTCTTGGCAGTTAATAGCAATTAAATATTCCGGAATCTGAAAATTAACTCTTCATCAATGTTCAGCACGGAGCTTAAAAGCTTGGGATTTCCAAATGCTCTTCGACAAACGTTTCCTGTAGTACTGGTACCTGCTCCACCCGATCGTGGTTGATCTACTCTTACTCCAAATTTTTCGTAAAGCTGTGTCGTCACATGTTTTTTTCTTTGTTCATATAGTTCTTTGAACGGTTTCGTTACCTTCCATTTTTTGATATCCATTCTGTATGCAATATGCAAAAGGCATTCGAAAAATCTTAACCAAGCATGAAGTGGAGATATGCCGTAATGCAAGGCTTCTTCGTTTGATATAAATCCTTCCTCGAATTTCTCTGCATCATTCATTACATTTGGTGTTGCCCCACATATTGGACAATTCTGCATCGACGAATTTCCAGTGATATAAGTTAAGACTTTTCCGTCTATCATACTGAGGACAAAATCAAAATCAACAAGTATAAACTTGTTCACTCATTTCTTTTTCTACATCCTGTTTTGTAGCCAGAATAACTTCTTTACTCTCTTTAATGAATTCAAGGATGAATGGCCTACAAAATCGAATACTTTGAGGCATGGGATTAAACCACATAATTTCCTTTCGATCATTGTACATGAACAACTGAATTGGTGTTAAAGTGGACGAAAATACATCTGAATCGTCCTGACATCCTTCTGGTAGCACTTGATGATATTACGAATATCCAGTTGATCCGTCCATACCCCAGCTACATAGAAGAACCAGTTCCGTACAAACTAGATCTACTCGTTGATCTCTGCATCAATTATTTGGACGATTCGTTTCACTGTATTTTCCATCAGCGCCTGGAGTTTCACTTTTATTTTCAATGCACTTTCTTCGATGAATTCACTAGGAGGGGCGCATATTTTTTTCACTGCTCTGATCACATAGTAAGGTGGAAATCTTGAAGGTGATTCATTATGTATTACTTCGTATTGAAATCTACTCAATCCAGCCTCGATAAGTACTCTAAAAGCCTCTTCTGGTGACATCATTCCTCGTTGATCAGTTAGTTGAGCCAGCATGGTTTTAGAGCTTTTTTTGTTTTTTTTTTTAAATATGCCCATCAACTTTAACTAAATTAAAATCCTTTCGATTATAAGCGGTCCGTCTTGCGAATAACAAAGCTTTCTCGATGGTATCGAATTTTGGATCAACTGGATGACGCGACGTTTTCCTCTTTCACTCAAATCCAAGAAAGGCTTTGAAGGTCGTCCACGTTTTGTTCCCGAGGCCGAGGTTGAGGCAACACATTGCTCCTGTTCGATGAATTCCTCGATGCCAAATTCTCCATCAAGCCAATTCCGAAAATACGACTCAAATCACTCTTTCGTGCGATTAGCTACATACCATTTGTTGATGTATTTAGTAACGATTTTATGGATCTTTTCATCGAGACGTTTACGTTTTTCCACCGAGATATTATAATTTTCACAAATGAATTCAATGGCTTAATTTTGCGTCTAATAGATCAATAATGGTTCTATTATCCATGCTCACACTTGGTCTCAACCGTAAATTTGAATTACACTGTAGTAGTTTAAATAAAAGCTACACAAAATACACTATGGCTTCAAATTGACACTACAGTAGGTTAAGTACAGACTTAGGTATAAATTAAACTCATCCGCGCATATGCGTAGGTACATACTTACGCATATGCTTCTATAATCGTCATAACCCAGGTACTTACTTTAGAATAAAGCATAAACGAATGTAGTTTTACGTTCATCCAACAGTGAACTTTATGATAATGATGACTTCTTTTTGTACAAAAGCTTAAGCCCTTTTAAAAAATTGGTCATGAAATATTAGAAAATGTTCTTTAACAATATATTTCGACTAAAGGGTGATACGGTCAAAATTTGGTCAAGGGAAAACGCGTGTAAATCGGTGAAATCGTTTATTTAAAAAATCACATTAAATTTCTTTTTCAAGTTCAATTAGTATTCAGGGAAAATATTCAGTTAGGCTTCCGCTTTTCCAAATCCGAATTGCCGGGCCTTACGCTTGACCCCTGCCATCAGATTTTGTACAGCCACCTTGTCCACCTTCTTCGCCGCAGAAAGCCAGTTTGCCTTGAACTGCTGCTCGCCCTTAGCAGTTTTTTTGGTCTTCTTTAGGTTCCGCTTGACAATAGCCCAGTATTTCTCAATTGGGCGGAGCTCTGGCGTGTTGGGAGGGTTCTTGTCCTTGGGAACCACCTGCACGTTGTTGGCGGCGTACCACTCCATGGCCTTTTTACCGTAATGGCAAGATGCCAAATCCGGCCAAAACAGTACGGAACAACCGTGTTTCTTCAGGAAAGGCAGCAGACGTTTATTCAAACACTCTTTCACGTAAATTTCTTGGTTGACAGTCCCGGAAGCTATGAAAATGCTGCTTTTCAAGCCACAGGTACAGATGGCTTGCCAAACCAGATATTTCTTTGCGAACTTCGACAGTTTCATGTGCTTGAAAACATCTGCTACCTTTCCCCTTCCTTTTGCCGTATAAAACTCCTGTCCCGGAAGCTGCTTGTAGTCGGCTTTGACGTAGGTTTCGTCGTCCATTACCACGCAGTCAAACTTCGTCAGCATCGTCGTGTACAGCCTCCGGGATCGCGCTTTGGCCGTCGTATTTTGTTTATCATCGCGATTTGGAGTCACTACCTTCTTGTAAGTCGATAGTCCGGCTCGTTTTTTGGCTCGATGCACGGTTGTAGACGATACACCCAGCTTATTTGCGGCATCTCGGAGAGAGAGGTTTGGGTTTCGCTTGAAACTACCGGCAACTCTCTTTGTCATCTCAGCGGCTTCCGGTTTTCGATTTCCCCCCGATCCAGACTTCCTGGCTGTCGACAAACGTTCCCCAAACACTTTAATTACATTTGTAACGGTTGATTTGGCAACTTTTAGCGATTTTGCCAACTTTGCGTGCGAGTAGCTCGGATTTTATTGTGATTAGTATTGTCGCATTAATGTCCCTTCGCACAATTTCAACTTCTGTTCAATTTTATCACTGCCGTACTCTAGCGGAACTATCAATCTACCCAAGCAACAATTTTTGTTTTATTTAAGTTTTATAGCAGTTGATATAACCAAATTATAAAACCTTCACTGACGACCACATTGCTTTAACAATCTCCTGAGAACCGCAATACAGCCATGTCATGGCCAATTGGCCCAGTTTTAATGCAGTCATTAAAACTTGATATGCGAACTACTTTAGGAGCATAGGATTTATGTCAGTTTTATCACATTATGTCAGTTTTATCGTGATTGTTAAAAATGAAAACATAAAACCTCCTCCAGGTCAGAAAGTTTTAACAGCCTTCTAATGACTACCATAAAACTATATTACAACCGCATAAATCGCTCCTGAAGAAGTTGATACAACATGATACGCAAAACATTTTGACAACTTTGAAGGTTTTAAGTTGGGGTTTTTGGATGATAGTTAATATTGAGAAATATTTTATTGTGGTTTTATTCTTTCGATGTTTGATGTGAAATCATGATCCTTGTCAGTTGGTAATAATGGCTGATATTATTGTACATTGAAAATAAGACGACTTTATTATAATTTTAAACCAATCTGTATATGCTTCACAGCATGCCGTGCAATATTTATGGTGATTATTATACCAAATAGGAGCATAAATTTAGTGCGCCATATGAATACTAAAATATAGGGATATTTTTAATTTGTCTGCATTAGCACCATGCATTAAAGAGTCATTCAAAGATTATCTATTTAGTACAAAACTGTTACTACTGTTGAGCAATAAACAGTCACATATTATTTAATTATACATAGATGTATGAAAGTGTTTTATTGCCTATCAATTAGAGCGTAATTATTCATAATGTGTGAAATTTGTTCATACGGCGACATTTTTTTCGTTATAACTTGCTACTCCTTAAAAATACCTCAATATAACATATTCTCCTAGATTGGAATTCTATAGCATAACATAAACCTAATGGTTGTATCTTAGCATTTCGTAGTCCAAATTGAGAGCGTTAAGTTATATTTAAGCTATATAACTAGCTTGCTGGTTTTATTCGGTACAGCGAATCAAAACAAAACAAAAACCATGACCACCTGTCAAAAAGTCAACATTCCAAGCGATCCTCCTATTTTCGCTTGTAATCAAGATGTAAGAAATGCTTATTGGATCCACTAAAAGCTTTTTCAATACAAGGTTCAAAGCCGTGATGTCAATACTGGCCATCTCCAAACGGATTTAGTGAAACTGTCGGCGTTGCTTTAAGAAGGGTTCGTGGATCTTTCGGAAGTGTATCGGAAAGCCGCTTGTTCAATATTTTCAAGAGCTCCTT
This sequence comes from Ochlerotatus camptorhynchus, assembly GCF_037179485.1. Taxonomy (NCBI): domain Eukaryota; kingdom Metazoa; phylum Arthropoda; class Insecta; order Diptera; family Culicidae; genus Ochlerotatus; species Ochlerotatus camptorhynchus. The sequence continues at coordinate 572,714 of NW_027040590.1, read as the reverse complement.
CACCGCACTGTGCCTTATGTAGGGATCGTATAACTGTAGTTCCTCCAGGAGTTTCATATTGTCGATCGTCTCATCTTCATCTTGTTCAGAAGCACTGAAGGGGTTTTCATTTCATATATCTGAATAGATTTGTTTTTTATAATGATAAAAAATTTCAGAGTATTTTTTGTTGTAGCAGTATATTTCTTATCTGTGAATCTTAGGCCTCTGATAAAGATGATAGTTGTAATGAAGCTTTAATGAAGGTCTAAGACTGCTTCAAGTTTTATATCGGTCATAAAAAGTGTACCATAAAACATAATTGTATGTTTTGTTTTGGTTTTATTCTTCAGTTATAAGTAGTGATGCAGAACCACCTTACAGCTACCGTTAAAACTATGAAGTCTGAGTTTTAATTTAGTAGTCATAAAACAGTTTTATAGACGACTTGACGGCCTGATTTTATGACAAGCACACAAAACCGTAATACAACCACAGGCTGGAAGGGATGCTATGATAAAACAATGCTAAAATAGGAATAAATCTTCCAAGCATTTAGATTGTTACTTGGGTAGTATCTTCAGAACTGGCTCTAGCTAACAAATTATCGTACTAAAGCTCCATGTTGGTATAGCATTTCCTCCAAACTCTGAGTGATTTGAGATTTTTTAATCACTAGAAAAGTAGCCATATTTCGTGCCATAAGCAAATAGTAATGCATTGATGCAGTTTTGAGAAATCGCTGGTAGAAAGTCACGCCAGAACTGCTTGACAAAGTTACCAAGTTACAAAGAAAACTGTCATGATAATCGGAGAAGGTCACGTCTGATAGTTTCGTCAGTTGGCGTGAAAACTATGCAGATCTGTATTCGCGATTTACAAGGCATTGCTTTAGCCTAGGCTTTAGCCGTTGATGACCGTACATTTTATATGATCAGAAATGAGAGAGACTGCTGAGTTCCATAGAATTTCTGCCAGAATACTAATTAAAGCGTCACAAATCATACTGACAGAGGCCCGTGTGTCGGCCGAACGGCAAATCATAAATTTCCCCCCAATGGTAGACTGCGGTGTTTCAAACTTCTGAAATAGCATACTCAATGGCTCACCTCGAGTGAGTGAGTATCATTGACGTACAGCGAAAACCACGATGGCACTAGAGCATTTCCAGCCCAAAACGTTAAAAAATATGTCAATTTTGTCTCGACCCCTTCCAATTTGAATGACATTTTGCTCACATGTTTGCTGCTATCAATGGTTGCATTTTTCATCTAAGTGTGATTTTTTTTCTACTCACTGACTCATAGAAAAGGGCGTATTAATGAAAAAATATTATATTCAAAGTGTTTTTATGTATGTTACTTCATACGCGAAGTTAACGATTTTCAGAGTTGGTTGGAAATGCTAACATGAAGCTTTAGTGTGATGATTTATTAGCTAGAGAATGATCTTTAGAAGAGGGTAGGTGGATAGTTCCGTTAGAGTACGGCAGTATGAAAATTGAATAGAAGTTGAAAATGAGCGAAGGGCCATTAATGCGACAGGTTTTCAAGATAGACGCACATTTTTGCCTAACCCGTACGATGTACGCGGGGACTTGAAGTATGTCTCCAAGTCCACAGGCAAAAATGTGCGTCCCTCTTATTGCTCATAAACTGACTGCGGCTGTGGAATAGTTCTAGCGACGTTTTCATCACTACCTAAAGCCCCACGTTGCGAGAGCATTTCCAGTCGATGGTGTGTTATAATGCAGTTCTTCTTTACCCAACTATTGTGTTGCTCCTCTCGTCATGACCAACGTGATCATCTCAGAGAGAAAGCAGTAGGGTGGTTGTTGCGTGCTGTACCATCATCAGCATTGTTGACGGCTACTCCCGCTACTCCCGAGAGAACTATCCACCTACCTTCTTCTAAAAATCATTCTCTAGCTAATAAATCATCACACTAAAGCTTCATGGTAGCATTTCCAACCAACTCCAAAAAATATTATATTTTTTTTCAAAAAATCGTAACATGCAAACTATTGATCTCATCAAAATGATATATGAAAACAATGTAGGTAGTTACATTATCATTAAGGAAAAAAAACTATAAAAAAAAACTTTCTAAATTAATTAAAAAAAAAACGTAAAACGTTGATTATCTGAAAGCAACCCCCATCAATCTTTAAATTTTTTTTATCAAGAAAACGGAAGAAATGTTATAAATTTTGTAAAGAGTTTAGGCTGGTACCTTGCTTAAAAAAATTAGACTTTTTTTAATATGTTGTTAATTTTTAAAGCTAATGAAATTGCATATTTTAAGTAGAATAATAATGATTAGACTTTTTCGCCTAATTTTCAATAAATTTGCACATTAAAACATTTTTCCTAAATCCAGTCATTCTCACGTTATGCGAATTAATAATAATAGTAATAATAATTTTCAACATTTTATACCATATTCAAAAGTTAGTCGTGATATCCAGCACCGAGATGTTTTTTTCCATGATTTTAAATTAAGAGCATTCCAAGCAGCTTCTGGCGGAACTTAAACGAAATCTTTTAGAAAATAAGTTAGAAAAAGGTTTTGCCCTGTACACCAATTCTATATTTAGTTCGTATTTCTATGAAAGTTAATTCTAAAGTAAAGTCTTTATGAAAGTTATTTCTAAACCTAAACCTTTTATTGATTTATCAGCATTAGTAGTAGTATTGGAGCTGTTTGAAGAATTAAATCCAGGTCTTCGGCGTGCACCCATGTACTGAATGGGAATTGTGGGTTCGAATCCCATCGGTGCCCTTAGATTTTTTTGCAAATTTTCTCAAACACACGTCTCTTACCGATGATATGTGCTTATCTCTCAGTATGTTCAAACTTTCTCATAAATAATTAAATTGACTGCAAAGTCGCTAAACCCTAAATCATTACATTTTGTTAATAATAAAGACTTGTGCGGATTGCTTCATGTGGGCTAAGACGGACTTTTTAGAAACTTTCAAGTTCCTAAGAAGTTCCACAGGGAACTTTAAAGATACTTTAAAGTTGCTAAGAAGTTCCGCAGGGAACTTGTTCGGTACTTTATTGTGGTCATGTTTTCAGCCTTGCCTGAAGTTCCTCAGAAGTGCTAAGGGATGCTTTTTGGAACTTTTTTTGAACTTCAAGTTGCTAGGAGTACGCATCGGAATTTTTTGGAGCTTGAAGTTCTTCGTGTGCTTTCTATAGCTTCTAAAGTAGCCAGAATGTTGTGTTGGAACTTTGTATGTACTTTATGGAACTTGAAAGTGGGTTTTATCGTTGAATGCGGAGTTTTTGGTTGCTTGGGAAGAAAGTTCTGTCGGAACTTTATTTAAACTTTGTGGAACTTGAAAGCTCTACAGGAACTCTATTTGAACTTTATGGAACTTGAAGGCTCTGTCGGAACTTTATGTGAACTTTATGGAACTTGGAAGTGAGTTTTATCGTTGAATGTAACTTTTGGTTACCTGGGATTAGCTTACCTGTTTATATTTTTTGCATCTGTTAAACACAATTCTACCCAGGTATACAACTAATAGAGGTCAGAAAAAAGGCACGTTAGGCGGTTTGTTGATTATTTGGATATATTGAAGAATATTTACTTATAAACTTGTTTCTCTTCCGCTGCGTCTAAATATAAACGGGTCTGACAGCTACCATATCTGCGAATGAATTGTTTGTTTTGTAATATACAATCATGGAAAACACATCTTGCTGCTTGACATCACGACAAACATTTGAAAATGGTATAAAATGTTAAAAATTATTTTTAACTTGAAAACGACTAGACTTTGGAAAAATGGTTTTATAAAAAAAAATATTTTTAATTATGTGCAAAACTCAAAGAAATTATTATTTTAATATAAATAATGCAATTTCATAAACTTTAAAATTAACAAAATAAATGGGTTTTTTTTAAAGCAAGTTACCAGTCTATACTTTTTACCAAGTTTTAGAACATTTTTTCAGTTTTCTTAATAAAAAAATTATTTTGTTAGAAGGGAAACTGTTTTGAGATAATCGACGTTTTACGTTTTCTTAGTATTAATTTGCTAAGTTTTTTTATTTCAATGGATTTTGTACTTAAAGATAATTTAATTACCAACAACTTTTTTTCAGATGTCATCTTGATCAGATCAACAGTTTTCGTCTTATGATTTTTTGAAGAAATGTAATCAATTTTTTTTAATACACCCTTTTCAAAAGTTACTGTGAAGAAAAAAAACATATATAAATGAAAAATGCAACCATTAATAGCAACAAACATATGAGTAATGTTTCATTCTATTCGGAAGCACTCATGTCCAACCGGTTTGCGTTTTGGGCTGGAAATACTCGCTATCGATGAACCAGAATTTCATATTCATGCCCGTGCAACTCGTCCAGCTGAATCGATCTGCTGATTACTAATGTGGTTCGTGTTCATCCAGGATGCTGCTTTGTGGTGCAAGAGTTGGACTAATTATTGGGCTTATAATTAGTTACGGATGGTTGCTGAAATTATTTGCTTGCCTTCCACCACAGACATACAGACATTGTATTTTGATGAAATTTTCTGATAAATCACAATCAAAACCAGTTCGTTACTTTTTAATATAGAATGCTTACGATAAATCCAATTGAATTTGCAGTTAACTCATTTCAAAATAGATTGTTTAATCATTCTAAACAAAATTCAAAATTTCCGCACCGCAAAGCCACACTCTAGGTTTTCCCTGAAGGTGCACTTGAGAGCGCTCTCGAGTGCATCTTCACTGAAAACACGGAGTGTGACTCTACGGTGTGGACATTTTGCAATTTGATTAGAAGATTAAAAGCATTAAACTATATTTTTTACGATGGGATAACTGTGAATTCCACTAGATTTTACGTTATCTTTCTATAATAAAAAGTAATTTTAAAGTCCCAAAAGAACGACCCATCAATGATCACAACTTTTGGGCCTGCCACTGATTTAAAATGTCCCATGGAAATAGGAAAACCACCACACCTTAATAAAACATTTTCCAAAATCACACATTATTTGTTTCGAATCGAAATCATCTGCATCACAAGCAACAGTTCGTTAAAATCTAATTCATGCTATTCTACCAACTCTATTCCTCCCGCTGCGAACGTGATTTCATCGCCCTGGCAACACATACAGAACCGCCAGTGGATAAGCCATCGATGATAGGAACGCAAATGCGGTACCGGGCCGGGGATATCCTGCGAGCCAACTGTTCCTCCCTGAACTCCAAGCCGGCTGCCAACCTGACGTGGACGATTAACGATATGCAGGTAAGAGTCGATAAAATTTGAACATATCAAATGATCATCAGTTGAATGAACCAAAAGAATTAATTTCCCATTTCCACCATCGATCTACCCCGGGGCTCTGGAAAACCAAAATTCAAATTAAGTTTACCTCGCCGCAAAATGTCACCCTCCAGTGGCACCGTCGCGTCGTGGGTGTGAGTGTGTGAGCACTAAGCAGGAGCAAATTCAATTTCGGAACCCAGGGAAAATGCGAATGTCTCCAGTGCCTTTTGTGCGAGAGGGCATCCTTCTGATCATCGTGGCGCCGGCTGCCTTTCGCCCAAAAGTCGTCGTCGTCGTCGTCGTCGTCAGCTTGGAAATGGGGGATGGGTTGGCCTTTTTTCACGAGAATCGAGGCATAAAGCTCAAACTGGATTCAAAACCTATTTAAAATATAATTGAATTTGCACTTCCCAATCAGGCACAATTTCACGCTTCAAGTATCTGGTCGGCTCTTTCGGTCCTCTCTCTCTTTCTGAGGATTCAGCTCATAGCTCGATTTTCGACGCGCATTTTTTTTTGCCCCGGCGGATGGAGCTTTGAGCTTTGCTACAAGTACTTACGCTTTTGGTTTGCTGATTTTTTTTTCTTCGTTTTTGCTTCGTGGAGGTAAAAACTCGAAATCCGAGTACTGGTGCTTACGCGGGGGATTCCGGATTTTTTTATTTACGATAAATGCTTCACAGGAAATGTGGAGTAGGAAAGTGATTGGACGTTAGTAGGAATTCATTTCGACAGGATGTGATTGCACAACAACTTCTGGTGAATTCATCTAGGCTTTCAGCATATTTGGTTTCGGAAATGTGTCTGGACTAATGGAACATGGATCTGTATTCAATCGATCTATGTATTATTTTTACCTGAAAATTAAAGGTGCCGCTTGAAATTAGAAACATGCGTCATTGAGTGATATTAAATATGCTCAACCACCCTTACTTCCATTCATTTTGCTTAAAAAAATATTTTATGGTATTATGGCATCATAAGTTGTGATAATGATATTTTGTATGTTTAAGTTACAATAAGAGATCGTACGGAATGTGCCAATTTGACTTTCAAGAAGGTGATTGCTTCAAACATATTGCTTCGCTTTTTCATGCCTTATTCAACAATAGATCTTGACTTCTGCCATTTATTTTCACTGCACTCTGTTTCTATAATGGCATATGGAAATTTCACTAATCAAAAATGGAACCTTCAGCCATGATTGCTACATCGGGCATACTGTATATTTATCTGAATGGATTTAACATGATGCAAATTTTAAAACCTTCGAAACCTTAGAGCTTTAAACTTGTGCTATAAACATTCATTATATACTCCTTCTTAATGTACGATACGAAAATTATGTAGCCCCTTTTCACACGGCAGCAATGCGTGAAGAGGCTATATAATTGTTAGCGTTAGCGTTAGCGTTAGCGTTGTTATGATATACTTCGTAGATTGGATACTAGCGACACTCACGTCTCTTCTGAAATTCTCAGTTAGACTACTTTCAGGAATAATGCTGGGGAGTAAACATTGGTTCCAATCTAAACAAGAGTAACAGAAGCATGACTGTCGCTATTCCCGGCCACGCCCATCTTTACCATAACTAGGGATAGGGAAGGAAATGTTGATGTAGTACTTACTTAACGAGAGGCCACCGACTTAGCGACACCCTCCTAAGTGCTACGGAGTTGGAGGGTTGGGTAGGGTATTCGGTTAGGATTCACCTCAAGTTGGCGATGCAACCAAAAGTATGTATTGTTTATTTGTTGTTTATTTAATCTATCGATAGCCGGCTATCGAAAGAACATATTCATTTTGTTTGTTGATCATGAATTTTAAGAGTCATGACGGAGAGCTTGGGATTAAGCCCATGATTTTCTGCTCAGTAAGCAAAAACGATTCCTCCAGGGTCATCGAGCATCTCAGAACCATAACGCTTCGCGACAATACAGGACTACGTTTTCGCTTGATATGCAAATAGTTTCCAAGGTTAATGTTCAATATCAAATATACAAATGATGGTGGCGATTTATTGTGCTGTGGAAGAACTTGAAATTAAATCCAAGATTTTCTGCTCAGTAAGCAAAATCGATCCCTCTAGGGTCATCAAGCATCTCATAATCCACAGCGCTTCGCGTCAAAGTCCGAATATATGGATGAACTATCTATTATTGAATAACTATTATTTACGATAATTACATGAAAGAAATAAAATATAAACTACAAACAAAACGTGACTACTAAAATCTCAAAAAGATATTCTCACAAATATATTTCATGCAACCAGGAATCTCAAAACCATTAGACCCTATAATGATACTCTGCACATGTTAGACACAAGAATAGGCCAAAAAGCAAGCGTTTGACTCACAAAACCTGCCAAATCCACTTGCAGTCACAATCAACGGTTCTACGAATCGCGAGCGCTCACGAATCATAAAACCGCTGACTGCGACACTCTGAAAGCGAAATTGACAGGCTCTATGCGTCAAACACCCGCCCTCCAATCTCCTCCTGCATCCAACAACACAAATCTCCACTACAACACCTAACGAATAAAACTCCGAAAATCACTTTTTCTGCCTATCTTTCTATTAGGCCTGCGGACATGCGTTAGCTTCGAAACTTCTAACCAAACTGGGAAAATTTTCAGATCACAAAAAAAAACTTTTAAACGTAATTACAAAATAAATATTGATTATTTTACGCAAAAACGAGCACTTTTGTATCGTATGCTAAAAATAAAGTATTAATATAATTAAATGCAAAATTTACTCAAAAATCATTACTTAATTGGTGAGAAGTTTCGAATAAGCCCTCCCAGTTCCTCGGTATACAGATCAAATCTGATACTATAATTAGAATTGCTCAGTCTGCATGAAGCAGCCGATTTCATCAAGGAAGTTATATTAACAACCAAGAATTAATCGTTTGAGGTATACTGAAGCATTAAGAAGGTGATATGTGTCACTATAGGAAATCATCATCGTTGCAAATATAAAGAAATTAAACATAACCCTTTGTTTCAGTACCGTCAACCTCCATGTCCATGGGGAGGGTATATTCATCCCCGAGTTTCAATTAATCAAAAACAACTTTCAGATATCTGTTCAGTTCTTCCAAATCCTCGGTTGATTATGGGAGATTTTAATTTTCATGGTACAGGATGGGGGAACTGTATGATTACAACCGTTGTATTATGATATATGACCTCTGTGACAACTTCAATATGACAATACTTAACAATGGCTGGTCCATCCTCGAATGGAAGTAAATTAGACCTCACACTTTGCTCTAATTCATTATCGTTGGATTGCACGTGGAATGTAATCCAGGATCCCCACGGTAGTCATCACTTGCCGATCAAAGTTTCAGTTGCCAGTCGGTTCAATCCGTCGGAATCCGTTAACGTCGCGTACGATCTTACCCGTAATATCGATTGAACAAAGTTCAAGAATGTGATATAAGATGCCCTAACGTCGGTAGAAGGTCTTCCACCGTTGGAGGAATATAACTTCCTCTCCAATCTGATCTTGAACAGCGCGCAAATCAAGGATGAAAACCGTTTGTTGATGAAAACCATCCCCTCAGGGTGGGCGGTAGGCTGCAGCTGTCGGATTTCAACTACGATACGAAGCATCCTATCTTGTTGCCTCGTCACTCAGCTCTCACTGCACTCATTCTCCATACCACGAGTAGCTTCACTGTGGTCCACAGTCATTACTTAAAGCTGTGCGACGACGTTTTTGGATTGTTCGCGGAACGAGTGCTGCCCGGAAGATTTGCCGAGCTTGCGTCGAATGTTTTTGTGTGAGACCAGTACCACTACGTCAGCTGATGGGTCAGCTACCTGCAGAACGTCTGGAACCGAATCCGCCTTTCTCCATCACCGGCATTGACTATGCTGTACCAATCAACATCATCAATCGACGAATGCGTGGCGCTGTACCTAGCAAGGGTTACATCGCACTGTTTATTTGTTTTTCGACACGAGCCGTGCATATTGAAGCAGAGTCCGATCTCAGCACTTCTGCATTCATTGCTGCTTTCACCCACTTTAGTAGCCGATATGAATTGCCGAGCAAAATCTACTCCGACAACGCTACTAACCTTCGGGGAGCAGCAAGAAAATATCGTGAACTATACCAACAAATCAACGCAACCGAACTGGACGACGATGTAGCAGACTTCTTCTCCGACAAGGGTATTGAGCGGATGTTCATTCCTGCTCGATCACCACACCACGGTGCACTTTGGGAGGCAGGAGTGAAGGTGGTGAAAGCATTCTTAGGCAAACTCGGAGGTGATGCTCGTTTCACGTTTGAGGAATTGAGTACTGTTCTCGCACAAGTGGCGGCCTGCATGAACTCACGGCCGATTTCTCCACTCTCCGATGATCCCAACGACCCTCAACCTCTCACACATTTTCTTATCGGTCGACCACTAAATGCTGTTCCGAGATCAACCAGTTGGAACGCCGTATCGGATTGCTGCACAGGTGGGAGTACGTTGAACGAGTCGAATATGTTTTGTAACCATTCTGTTACAAAGGTCCAATACAATATTTTAAATATGCACCATGTGATCGAGCATTCAAATAAATGTGTGTAACACTTGCGGTGAAACCCACTGGGCAGACTATACGGTCATGCTTAACGGCCGACTGCTGAATAAGGCGGCAAGGCCGCGGCAAAATGGTGACACGGAGTCCCGGGTGATGAGCTGAAGGGTTCTGCGATGCTTAGAGAACGGCCATCGTTCACTTTATCTCAGGCGAGCGTGTAGACCAGAAGTGTCTATGGAATACACTTTAACAGAATACAGTGCGAGTAGTGAATCAAGGTGAAGTGTAAATCACCAATTCAGCTGTTTCAGGTAAAGTCGAAGTTATCCTCTAAATTGGTCGAAGGCACTAATGGATGTTACCTCGTCGCTACGTGAAGAGGCTATATAATTGTGTCCGCAAAGTGAACACCTAGATCGGGCGAAAGTATATAACTTTTGGATATTTTTTTCAGATGACGAAAACAAATCAAACTGATTGAAACATTTTTGTACTGAACGGATTTTCGTCGGATCAAGCTTCGGTGTGCTCATGGATCATGAAGCTATTAACATATTTACTTCATTCATTTTCAATACCATAACCGTACGCTCGCACCTTACGCTAAACTCAACTCATTAGGTTCTGTACAACATTTGGCTGCAGCCTTTTCTGTACGGAAACCCACTTTTTCTTCATGTCTTCCTCAGATTTGACCTCCTTGGGAGGCTTCCGTAGTGTCTGCTTCATAATAGCCCATTATTTTTCGATGGGCCTTAGTTCATGTCCTTGGGTACAAAAGCACACCCTTAGAAATTATTATTTTTACATGAGACGTAATTCAACTTTGACGTAAATCATGGAACGTAAAAAAACATGGCATGTAAAATTAAGTGTCCTGAAGCTGAAAAATATGCAACTCGACGAAAAGTGCGCTTGATTGCATCGATTTTCTCGTTCTTTTCAACTGATTCTTATGTCAAAAGAGCCGCTTGCATGTGTCGGTCTCAGGGCACTGAAATTTACATGTCTTTTTCGTAGTGTACACTCCAGACAACATTCGAATAGTGGCACGAAGCTAGATCCGGCCAGAAGATCGTAAGGCCCTCGTGGTGCTTCAACAGAGGAAGTAGACGCTTATGTAGACACTTCTTGAGGTAGATCTCCCCGTTTACAGTCCTGGTAGTCACGAACGGTGCACTCCGTTTGCCACATGAGCAGATCGCAGGCATGGAAAATCATTTACATTCATTTCGTGCATTCATTTACATTCATTTGCCCCTAACTTTTTTCATCAACAGAATTCCGCAAAATGATTTACAAAGCTTTTGTAGGTTTTATTATTAATTACAACTTTTGTTAAGAACTCAAATCCGTATCTCTTATGCATGACGAACCAGAGCAAAAAGAATCCACTATTTTTTTTTAGTGAATGTATTTTACATTCACTGAAAAACAGTAACGAGTTCTGCCCGCTCTAATTCATGATGCATAAGAGATACAGACTTGAGTTTTTAACAAAAGTTGTAGCTAATAACAAAGTCTACAAAAGTTCTGCGCATTATTTTGAGAAATGCTGTTGATGAAAAAAGTTAGAGGCAAATGAATGTAAATGAATGCATGAAATGAATGTAAATGATTTTCCATGCCTGGCAGATCGTTTGCCAAATCATGTATTTCTTGGAAAACTTTGAAAGTTTCTGCTTCGTTACTTCCTCCGGAACATCAAACTTGTGCTGAGCGGTGAAGAACAGTAGCCCCGGGAGCTGCCAGAAGGCCGCCTTGCCGCAAGTCTTATCATCCATGATGAGACAATGAGGCTTCGTCAGCATCTGGGTGTACAGTTTCCGGGCCCGTGACTTTCTCACCGTATTTTGCCGTTTGTCAAGATTAGGAGCCTTCTGCACTTTTTACGTATGCAGTCTCTCCTGGTCCTTGGCTCTCTGAACGATAGACTTGGACAGATTCAATTTTTTGGCCTCATCCCTGACCGAAGCATTGCACACTGGGGACAAAATCGAAACAATGTGTTAAAATTCAATAACTTCGGTGCTCGCTGGAACGAGAGACTAAAAAATAGCCATTCTAATAGTTTTCAATTAACAACTGTGGAAGTGCATCTAGAGCACTAAGATGAGAGCAGGCGTTAAGTTACAGTTGTGACGTAATAGCCAGAGAAGATCATAGATAGCACTAACTAGTGGAGGAATTTCGAATTGTCCTGTCCAACCCCCTGATCAACTTTGCCGTAGAAATCATCCGTCTAAAAAGTCAGGATCTTGAGATACAGCAGTACAAACATATTAACTGCAAATTCTCACTAGCACCACCTAGCAGAGGAATTCCGAATTGTTCTGTCCATCATCCAACAATCCTTGACCCCCTGATCAACTTTGCCGAAGAAATCATCCGTCTAAATAGTCAGGATCTTGAGATACAGCAGCACAAACATATACACTTCGAATGCTCACTAGTGCTACCTAGCGGAAGAATTCCGAATTGTTCTGTCCATAATCTAACAGTCCTTGACTTCCTAATCAACTTTGCCGAAGAAATCATCCGTCTATATCATCGGTATCTTGAGATACAGCATTCAAATCATGCAAAAAAGGAGATTTTAGGGCAAAACTGTGAAAAACCTCACCTTACCCTAACTCTTGTTCCAGCGAGCACCGAAGTTATTGAATTTTAACACATTGTTTTGATTTTGTCCTCAGTGTGCATTGGGATTCCGCTTAAACGCTTCCACGACACGCTTGTGATCCGAATCACTAATAAAACATCCATTCTGACCACATTTCTCCTTCCGTTCGATGCTCAGAGTTTCGTAGTAACGTTTAATCATACGACTCACCGTTGACTTGCTGATCCTTAGAGCGTCCATCCCGGGATGTTCCGGGATAAAAAAAAACCGGGATTTTGATATTTTCCAGGATTCCCGAGACACGTGATTTTTTTTTTTTTATCAATTCCGGGATCGTGTGTATAACGGAATTTTTAATTTGAGACACTTTTACTCCTTTAAATATTTCTTGAAATATCTGTAGCAAGATTTGAATCCCGAACTTTCGCATCTTATGAAATATATCTCTTCCCTTCGTTTGCCATGTATTCTGATTTATCAAAATTTCTGCACACAGATTTCACTTTTTGTATATGATTGTTGTACAAGCAGTGAAACAAACCATGAACCGTTATCAAATTTTATAATCACGTATCTTAACGTATCTTAGATGGTACGTAGATGAAAATCAGGTTGAACGTCGTTAGATGTCTATCATTCATAGGTGATCGAAAAACCATTGAAATGCATTGTTAAAACGGTTGGAAGTAAGTTATGAAGCTAGTCTCGACTGATGAAAAGACTCAGTATTTCCAGTTATTAGAGTCCTTGCTTAGATGAGCTAGCGAAATGTTGTAAAATGCTAACTCCTTCTGGACGAACTTCTATATGTCGCCGACTTATATCTTGGCTTCCATAGCTATCCCTTTCTGTTATTTTCTAACCATTTCTTACGTTCACAGGCATGAATTACCTGTAACCGTTAGTTTATAATCAATGTAATCCTAAAACACGAACAAACAGTTTTTACAAATACTTTCATGAGAGAAATCATCCACCATAATCATCATGATCTGCATGGACTATTGTGGAATTTGGCTGGCAAACATAACATCACGTCACATCAGAGAACTTTTTTGACGTAGGACTACGTCTTTGATTTCTATATGGGTGTACACTATGTGAAAACCGAAAATGGAACATGTAACAAATTAAGAAAGATTTTGAACGTTAATAACTCAGCTGCCCCTGGTCCAATTTCAATAATTTTATCACCAATCGATCAGAAATATGGCAACGCATCGATAACAATGATTCAGAATGTTGATTTTCAACAAGAAACTATTGAAAAACTGGTGAATGATCAGCATTGTCCAAAATTGAATGCACTTTAATACCAAAATGCACAAAACTTAAAAATTCATTAAAAAACAAAAAAAAAATCAAAATACACCTTTTAAAGTCGGGTAGATGAATAGAAAATACTCAAGTTGACAGTCCCTTGGATTCTCTTCATCCACTTTTTCTTTGAAATAAATACTATAAATTTGATACGCTTACAAATAAAAAACGGAAAGAGTTAAGATAATTGATGATTGATCAATTAAAAGAACTAAATGTTCACATTTATTCCGTCCATGAGTGGTCCTACGTCGAGCTTCCGTTCGTGCCCCTAGGCACAGACCCTTCTACTTTTTAATCAAGAGCCATTCATTTGATTTCAGAAAACTTCGTAAAAGTTTAGGAACTTCAGAATACTTCGTACAATTTTAGACAACTTCGTGGAAGTTTAGGGAACTACTTTTAGAAGAGGATATTTTTTAGAAACAAAGCAAATATAAGTTCAGTTAACTCTGAGAATGCTAAATTTTAGCAACTTTGTTGATGTAGCGTGACAGCGTAGCAATTCAGGAAATTTAAGAAAAATTTGGAGAAATTCACAGAGCTTCTGCGAATTTCGTATAAATTCAGAGAGCTTTGTTAAAATTCGGAAACCTTCATAGATGTGGGAACTTCTGTTTTGGGACCTTTGTTGAAGTTTAGGGAACCTGGTTTTATCTCCGGAAACTTCATAATTGTGTTCCAGAACTTTCTCTAAATTGCAGGGCATTTTGTTAATGGAATTGGTTAGTTTATTGAATTCCGTAGAAGCTCAGGACAAATGTAGAACATCATGAAACATTGCAGAAAATCACCGAAAATCCTAACAGTTTAAGAAATTTTATAATAGTGCAGTGAACTTTGTAGAAGTTAACTACAGGGTATTTTGTAAAAGATCAGAAAACTTTGATAAATTTCGGAAAACTTTCTAGAAGTTCATCAAAATTTTTAGTAGTTTGGTAAAATTTGTAGATGTTCAGGCAGGAGATTACGTAGAAGATCAGGAAATTTCGTATCAGTTTAGGAAACTGTGTAACTTTGGGAGTTTTGTTTCGCCACTATGTTCAGGAAAAATCCTTGAAAATGTTCAGGTTCTTTCCGGAAGATGGGAGAAGTGGATGGATGTTATGCGATCGAAAAAAAAAACATTATGAATCTTAATAAGCTCAGAGAAACTTGTAGATGACTACGGAAAATTGTATACATTATTTGGAATTCAAGTTCAGCAAGCAATGGAAAAATTAAACGTTTTTAACTATGGAAAATTATTCAAGGAACTTCATAGAGGCTTTGAGAGTCTTCTTAAAAGTACAGGAATCTTTGTCTAAGTTCAGGAAACGTCGTGAAATGTTAGATAACTTTATTGATATTCACGGATTTTCGGAGAGATATCAATAAAGTTCACTGGATCAAGGGTACTGATATTCGCATCATTTCTCTCATATTCGTTCATCTTGTTCGACGGTACTCGAAGCATCAGCAAAACTCTTGAATGATGTGGATGCCCACATAAAAGCAAAAGCAACGCGATGCTCATGCTCTGATTCTCACGAAGCATATTCAGGATAAATGTTCAGACTATTACTGGGTATTATCCGGAAAGAAGTCTCACAAAAGTTTTGCAACAGCCAGGAAAATAAACGCGTAAAAACAAATCGTGGTCATTGAAAAATGCCTGCATAGAAATTTGTTTAAAATAAAACCGCGAAGACCCCGGTGAACCTGTTCATTACATAGTTTTTTAATGCTATGCGTTTCGTAATATTTAATATGCTCTAATGATGTCGCACGAAGCGTATTGGCGCTGACAACGACTCTCCGTCGGAAAGCTATTTTTACTCTAACGCTGTTTCTCATTAATGTTTGTGTAAATGAGAAAAAATTGGTCAAATGTCGACAGCGCTCGTCAAGCACGACGTGAAAAAATGCATTTTTGAGATCGATGGTTGAGAACCAGGTTGACCCATGCAAATCCATTAGTATAGATTCAAAAGTCGGCATCTTAAATGGTGTCCTGTGAACACATCGGGTTGGACCTCTTAAATCAATAACCAAGCGAATGTCAGTTTTGCCTTTCGGCACAACTAACAGTGAAGAACAGAAAGATTTGTCCATATCTTCTGTGGCCAGTTCAATGATTCCCGATGATAAGAGCTCATTGAGTTTCTGCTGGGCCAATCCTTTGAAAGCTGGCGGTATATGTGTATATACGTTTCTAGATGGAGGTATATCAGTATCGTAATGTAAAAGAACTGGAGAAACGTTGAATTTTGGAAATTCTACTGCGGCAGAATCTGCTACAGCATTCACCATCGAAAGTTCACATTGCCAAATATTTCCGTTACTGCCAATCGATACTCTCAATCCAATTTCCAAAAGGCTATACCGGGCTGCCGTTTGAAAGCTCAACAATGACCTTTTGTCTTCAATTACATAGAACTTTTGCAAGTAAACTGGCCTGTCTTTGGAGACATACAATTTGGCAGAAAAGGTAGCTATTACTTTGATTTCCGCTTGAGAAGCATAGGCACGCAAAGTCTTATCTGATGAGTAACGCAAATCGTGCAGCTTATTCCCTTTGGAATTGTTCCGAATTATTTCAATAAGAACTTCCTTCCAGTGTTCAAAAGCTTTCTTATCCACGTCTGTTTCCCCTTCGGAAGGTCTGCATTCTTCAATGCTCAGAGAACAGAGGGACATATTGTTCATCGTGGCAATCAAAGACGCGTTTTCCGATGTCCGATGGTTGATAACAGCACCGGAGTCCGTACCAGCTGTTTTTAAAGCCTTAAGCAACTGTTCCTTTTCGGATCTCATGGTAGTTAATTCGGTTCTCATCGCTGACAATTCTTCCATAAGCTTTTGCTTAGTGCCTTTAGATTTCCTGTGAAAACACATTACATGCTGTATCAGTTACTCTGTCTCGACTTACAGATTATATTCCATAAAGGACTTCATTCATGTTATGATACCCTGCCTCAACTGTCAGAGCACACTTCAATTCACCAGGATTCTGCCTCGACTAGAAATCCATAAGTTAGAGAAAAAAAAAATAAAACTTACCGTTTGGGAGAAGATTTGGTTCTGGTACCATCTGCGCCATTGTCGTGATTTTCGGTTGTTCCGGGTGGCTTGACGAACCGATTTGCTTGCTGATGTGGCTCCATGGAATGAATAAGCAAGACTGCTCCACTGTTGCTCTATTTAAAGGTGAATGTCGCTCCTAAATGCGACCGATCGTTACGCCGTTCGTTGATTGAATGAGCCAAACTGCTTCGCTGCTGTTCATTTTATAGCTGGGAAAACACATTGTTTTGCTAGTTACCGCTTTTTCAAGCAACCGTTCATCAGACCTCTGAAAGTGGAATTACCCAAACGAATGAAGATCGAACGGAAGATAGAAAGGCTTTGCAATAATGAGGGAAATATTTCGGTTTTTAATATTTCTTTAAGAAGATGCATGGGTGCCTATTTTGAAGTCATTTATTTATAAACATTCTCATGTTATCTCTACAATCAGTAACCTCGCATTGAATATTATTCAAGACTTTTCAAATGTTCTGCATGTTCTGTAGATCCGCAATTTGTTCAAACATTCAAATGACGTCTTTCAGACATCCTTCCAAGACAGAAGAATGATTAGAGAGTATGTAAAGGATATAAAGGTGGTCGGAGATTTAAGGCCCTTTGGATATTGTTAAGACTTCAGGTCTATCAATAACTATTCTTAGGATATTCAACTGATCATAAAATTCAAATGACGTCTCCAGATAATCTCTCAAGATATTAGTGAACTCAGGGTTATCAATAAATCTGAAGATCTTAAACTGGTCAAAGATTCATTTGGTTCTCTCAAAAATAGCATATTGGTCTGCTGATCGAAGACTGCAATAAAGTTCTCCATATATTTTTCAAGGCTTCAGGTTGATCAAATATCATTGTGAGATGTTCTCCCAAAACTGCACGTTGGTCAGGAAGTATTTAAAAGATCTCCAGTTTATCGAAGATATCAATGAAGCCCTGTGAATATTCAAGGAAATCAAGTTTTATTCTGAAATAATCGATTTTGGTTACATTTTTCATATTTGACATATTCAGGAAGGAGCTTAAAATATGAAGTCAAAAACATCAAATGATGTAAAAAATCTTCATATGCTAGCTTAAAATTTAAAAAATGTTCAGGTTCCGGATGTCTTCAAACAACTTCACAAATCATGAATTGTCTTCAAATTGTCTGCATGAAAAAATACCTTCACATAATTTTAAATACCTTCAAAATGAAGATATTTCTTCAAATCTGGTGTCCCTAGTTTGAAGAAAGTTCCACCTTTGAAGAAAGAAATCAAACATACATTTCAGAACATCGTTTAAAAAAATAAGAAACATATGACTATTAAAACAATTAACTTTTCCTATTCACTTCCGGGGATCCAAGGATTTTCCCGGATGTCAAATAAACACTTCCTGAATCCCTGGATATGGAAGCTCTACGTATCCTCGACAGATCCGCGTATTTCGTCTACAATGTGCAGACTCCAGTTCCTGAATTATCGATGAAAGTAATCTGTCACTTCTAATGTTTTATTATTATTATTATTATTATTATTATTATTATTATTATTCAAAGCCTCCATTTTAAACGCTATAACACAGGCAACAGCCTAATGTCAAACCGAAGGGTGATCGCTAAAAGCTGGATCACATTATTTTCAAGCTGTTGAATAAAAAAGTGTCCATTGTCTCTCCAGAATTATACAAATACAAATCAATCATTCGAGCAGCTCCTCGCGTGCATTTTCTGAGCTCCCTTCGATAAATACAAACAGACACATTTTCCAGCAATAAGCAAATTGATCAAAGACTATCGTTTTAGGTACTGCCGCAGCAAACCAGACAATACAGACCCATCAAGGATGAAAGCACCGGACTGGAAACGTCCATACTGGGGATCAGCGTGATGGTCTCGCATAGCCATTTCATCAAAGGAAAACTGAAGGTGAGTGCCCTGCAGCCATGAATGATATGGATCGTTGATTGATCAATAGAATGCCAGTTTGAGTAACGTTGATTGAAGGTGGATGATTTCAGTTGAAATCCAACTTGTTTTGTTCTGCACGTCTGATGAATTAACTTTCGAGCAAACTTTGTACATCTGTCTAACAAAGCATACGCCCACAGATTTGCATTTAAATAATGTTCACAATGCACTCTCGGCGTGGCATTGCTCGTTGGTACGACCTGGTAAATACTGCCGTTTCCACCCGTTGTGGCGCCGAGTTCATTCAAATGTTAATCAAAACGGAGAGAGAAAGTTAAATTAATTAATTATAAATTTTAATTTCAATCTACTTCATCCCCCATTTGTCGCACGTTTCTTGAGATGAATACAAGGAAAAACTGCGCTCAACAAAGTTGTATGCAGCGCCAAGGGAAAGTGTAGGAAAATGGCTTTTTTTTGTGTCGTTTTGTTCGTGAGTCCAGATTGTTTACCTTCAACACTTTTCCTGGGACGGCACCTACTCGAATCATGCTTATCTACCATGGTGGTAGTGGAGCGTAGTCGTATCCAAGAACGTGCTGTCCCGTCCCGGCACGAGTTTAAACCGATCACAAAAGATTCAATTCCATCACGGGTAAACGGTGTTAATTAAAAGTTAAATTGATTCGAGGTACCTTATTTTTTGGTTGCAGAAGTTGACCTGAGCTGGACTTGACTCAAAACAATAGGATAGAAAAGGTTTTCCTTGTGGATGGATAGTGTGTGCCGGTCATCAGGCACTTTTTAAGTATACCTTATTACGTTGTTTTTCCTTTTTATTATACTACTATTGCGTCGATTTCACTTTCACTAATTCAATATTTACTTTCTACTTCTACTTAAAAAAACTATGACATAAAAGTATTTCGTTTACTAACGGGTGGCAACGTAAATTTTGGAATTTCTTTCTCAAGCTGTCAAAAAAAGACAAACATACTTGAAGAAGATCTGATTTATTGAAATTAAAGATACATTGTCCATTGTTGAAAAAAAAAATAGTGAACATTTGAAAACGGTCCGACATCGGATGTTCGGCGAAGCTTCCGTTTGATGTCGGAACAGGAGCGTTGTACGGCCGTCATGTCAACTTTGCGAATGCATCTCTTGATTCTACCAATCAACTGTTTGCAATTCGTGGCTCTCCAGTTATTTTTGTACACCAAGGAGCTCAAAACCCCGAAGAAATCTTCGATTGGGCGACACTGAGGCAGATTTGTCAGATTGTGGTTTTTGGGTACAAATGGGATCGAATGGGTATTCAGGAACGATTGTGTTTTTTTGGCGCAATGCGATGACGCTTTATCCGACCAAAACACGTATTGTCCATCAGCATGATGTTTTTGTAGAAACGGGATCAAAATTTTCTTCAAACGTTCTGGTATATTGATTGATTGCTAAACCAGAAGGCTTGAACCATGGCTTAGAAATGCCTTTCTCGGTCCTTTTGCGTCCATAATTTTGGCTGGTCTTCCACTTCCTTGCTTCCGAGCAGTTTTTGGGGATCTTAGGATATGGTAAACAGTCGAAGCCGCAACATTTTCGCTTTTAAAATGTTGTACCGTATACTTTTTGCCGAGATTTCTGTGCAGCTCGTAGAACTGTACAACGCGCTCGCGAAATACTTCTTGTTTCGACGGCATTTTGAGCAAAACTGAGCAAGCATAAACAAAACAGAAAATACTAGCAGAAAGAGGAGCGAGAGAGCTAACACATACACACTCTTATTTCTCTCTGAGCTCGTTTGTTGTTGAGCATAGAGGCCTCGAAAAAATTCCAAAATTTTGTTATAGTCAAGATTTCTATAGTACGGTTGTAACGGTTGTAGTACGATCCCTTACTGTACACCGTTCGAAAAATTCATGTTTATTTCTGCGAGATATAGCGCACATAAAATTAACGCTAGATTTGGCATAAATCTACGCGATATTGTAAACGATTTCGCAGTTTATGCCAAGTATAGCTCAAAATTAAACGAAGGGAGATTTTACACGATAGTTAAAATTCAGAATTTTTATTTCTGTGTAGGAACCGGCATTAACGAATACGATTGCTACTCTGTTATTGCCAGACCAGCTGTAATTACACAGAGAACCAATAGACGATGCTTGGGACTAGCAATCATCCTCAATGTGTAAAAACTGGTGATCTTAAATTACGCAATACCAGCGCCGGCCGCGCCCGAACACAGGTCAAGAAAGGAATGGGAAGGATTGTTTTGACATGACACTCGCTTTGATGGAAGCCGAGAACACCTCTGCACTTCAACGAGGAATCACTGGGATATTGGGTAATAGGGTTGGGTTTGCAGCAGGGTTCGTTTTGGTAAACGATAAGCTGAATTGATGTCCTAACAATCATACAACGCGAAGGAGCTAGGGATTGAACCCACGGTCTTCTGCTCAGTAAGCAAAAACGTTTGCCACTTGGCAGACGAGCTCCTTTTTAATCATCGAGTTGCTGTTATTACCAAGTAGACATGTTAACATACCCATTGACGAATCTTGAATGTGGATGGGCTTGAGATTAGGCTCATGATGTTCTGCTCAGTAAGCAAAACCGGTTGCTCTAAGGCCACCGAGCCCCTCATATCACATTATAGCCTTACTCAAGTTTTTATAACTATTCAAACCCGGCACCGACGACAAAGAAAAGTTTTACAAAATACACGATAAACAAGTGATCTTACCGAGGGGGCGACACATCTAAATCTCAATTTTAGATGCTCAAAAAATCTCACACTTAGCCAATAAATCTTTGAAAAATCTTCTTTCATTTCTCGCATCTACTTGCATCGCGCATCATCTTTTTGCAGGAAATCTTCAAAATCGTGATAAATCTTCTTTCTATCTACTCAGCGTACGCGCAGCTAGCCACAGAAAAACACAATATTTCCTGCATCGTAGATAGAGTCGTCCCCCTCGGATCTTACCATAAATTTTTAATATGAAAGTACCTGGGACCGCGTTTTTCTGCTCAGTAAGCAAGCCACTGCAACCGACGATCTTTGAAATCCCTAAAACTAAAAGCGACGAAAGAGTACTTAGGCCTTCATTAAGATCCACTTTCACGCGACGTTCAATGTTTCGATTTTCTCTTTACGCATGGTTCAGGCAATCATAACAAGCTATGACCGACGTAACGATTGTTAGTACCATATGAGATTAAAGTTAATTGAGGACAAACTTTTATTTAAGGGTAATTTGGAGAGATTACTTCCTGGTGTCTTGCGAAAAGTTTTTAAAAAGATAGTAGACCACCTTTTGGAAAAAAAAATTAGCTTCCGGAAAGTCACAAGTCTGGTCCTCTGGAAGATCCGGAATATCGGTAAAAGTGATCAATTCATGAAACTGATCCTAGTGCTGCGTGGCTTTTTTCAAAATTACTCAAAATGTCTTATCAGAATTAATTCGGAGTTGTGTGTGTGTGTGTATGTGTGTGTGTGTACAATCTAACCCCCACTGTCCGGCAGTGTTATTATGGAAGAAAACTGCTTTTATTACCCTTAAATTAAAGCAGGTTTAGTCCGGGAGTTAGAAGGTGTTAGCTCTATTGCAGCTCCAGTGACCCATTTCAGAATGCCTGGTAATTCACGACCACTCCGAGGTCACTTTTACTTACAATAAGCCCCGCATGTTCACTCTACCTTTATCAAATGGATAATGGTATCATAAACACACTTCCAGATTCAAAAATATTATTTCCAAATCTGGCACGTATATAGTTTTGAAATTTGTTCAACTGTATTAAATCGATTTGAATGGACATTTCTTACCAATTTTGTTTCGAATACCTCTTGATTCATCTACTGGCAGCACTTACTGGCCCTTACCGGCGACCAACCCTTACTCAAATGCTTCAACTTCCCGGATGGCGGCCCGCTTGATTCACTCCATCTTGATGACCTTCTGTTTGCCTATCAGCCTCTTCCACTTTTCGTCCTTCAGATACAAATCCGGAATAAGATCTTTTTTTTTACACCATCAATTTTAGAGTTTTTTTTAATCGTTCAAATTGATAAAAACCATAAAAACAAAGAGACTTTTTTTTTAGCCGTTCGTATGTGAGGCACGATTTTGGCACAAAATAACCTTCGAATTTGTCTTTTAGCACTTTGATATCTCCTTCCTGTGCTTCTGTCAATCCGAACGTATCCAATACGCGAACGCACTCTTCACCAATACAATTCAAAAACGTTGCTGCTTGTATGTGTGGTGGTTTGTTCACTAGCTCCGTTGCAACCGAATACCAGTTAAACTGACGCCACCACTGCTTCCATTTGGTCGCCATGTTTTCCTCGATGACGAGCAGTTTCGGTGGTTTAATCGACGCTGCGTGGGCCAACATAACCTTGTTTTCTTCGCCTGGCATCATTCTGTTGGAAATTTCTCACTATTTTCACTCTGCAAACATGTTTACACTCTCACGTCTTACCGGTAATACCAATCACAATCAATAATTCGAAAAACAGAACAGATTCACAAATATTTTCCATTATCTGACACCATGTGATATTCAGGCATCTGTAGAGGACGAGTCTTGGGTACAGAATCAGGTTCACCTAATTTGCGCAATACCTTATCAGAATTAATTCGGAGTTGTGACCCAAATATGGAACCACGTAACAATCCACCGGAAGATCCGGAACATCCGTAAAAGTGTTCAATTCATGAAACAGATCCTATTGTTCCTCGGTTTTTTTTTTTTCTCGAAATCACTCATAGACGTCTTATCAGAATGAATTTGAAATTGTGATCGAAATATGGACCCAGAGGACTACGTAATAGTCTTCCGGAAGATCCTAAAGATCTGTAAAAGTGGTCATTCCACGAATCTGATCCTAGCGCTTGGCGGTTTTTTGAAACCACTCATAGACGTATTAACAGAATGAATCCGGAGATGTGACCGGAATATGAACACTGGGGATTATGGTTTGGCCTACCGGGAGATCCAGAACATCCGTAAAAGTGATCAATTCATGAAACTGATCCTAGACTTCTGCGGTTTTTTTCTTATCCTCTTATATACGTCTCATCAGAATGAATTTGAAGCAGACATCATTCGTTGCTAGACCGTCAAGCAGTATAGTTCGTTCGTTCGTTCGCTTCGCTATCGAGTTTTTTCTAGTTCGTTTTATTGCTACGTTCGCATCGTGGAAGCACCGACAAACCGACATGAATTATCATACAAAGAACCATAAAATTTCTGATCAAAGCACAAAACTGACATCTGCCGCCGTGTTCGCGAAAAATGTGTATCCTAGCCACGAACACGCATGCAAAATGTATGAGTTGGTTCGTGTCTAATCTATTCCGGTCTTATTATTTTTATCTAGATAAAAAAATTCTATGGTTTTGACAGATGCACATTTGAATCCGCCGTTATGGATTCTCGATCAAGAGTTAAGTTTAAGTTTCATGTCGGTTTGTCGGTGGTGGAAGTGCCGTCATCGACAGGTGCATTGGCAAGTCTATTTGCACTAGGATTGGGCGATCTTCATAGAAAGATCGATCTTGACGGATCGATCTTATATTTGGCTCTAGAATCGATCCACTGATCCACAAAGAATCCATCTTTGGTCGATCGATCTTTTGATTTTTTTTTAAATACGTTTGTTTATGTTAGTACCCCAAGAAATTCATTCCTTTATAATATTCAATTAAATCACCGAAAAGAAATTATTAATTGAATAAAATGCGCGCAAATCAACGAGCAAACGAAAACAAAAAGGTCGGTGGGATTTTTCTGAGGCATAAAAATCTCTGGTCACGTCTTCCTTCGGAAGGGAAGTAAAGCCGTTGGTCCCGGCCCATGTGTGTTGAATGGGTGCGATATCCTACGCAAGTGTGGAAGCTGCCTTCCTGCACATTCGATTGCCGTCAATGGATGGCAATCGATGTCCGTCGGTGATTGGCACTAGATTGCGGAACACAGACCGACGTTAAATAAAGGAAAGAAAGAAGAAAACAAAAAGGAAATGAACGTCACACTTGCTCACTGTCAATGTGTGCGTGTCAATTCAGTTCGGTTGAGAACAAAGTACACGGAGAAACAGAATGATGTATTATTGATTCAAGTTGATTAATTTTCAAGAAAAACGGGACAGCTCACAACGAAAAATAAATATTAATCATTTGAATAATCAATCAATGCATAATTCTGTTTCTCCGTGTAGTTTAAATGTGACGGAAAGGAGCAATGACCACAGGAGGCAGGTTGAACAAACCTTCAAATGTTGATGTATTCGTAAATATAGGAAACGCAAATAGTGACGTCATTGTTATCCAGCTAATAACATAGGGAGCGATGCTGATGATGATGTTATTTTCGTTGAATTTACCAAATTTATACGCTTAAAAAAACAAAAAGCGTTTGAAACTCGAAAATATCGAAAGAAAAAATCGATTTTTCGATCTTTTTGTGGACAAAGAATCGATCCGAAAAATCGGATATCGGGATGAAAAAGATCGATCTTCCAAAACTCGATCCAAGATCGCCCAATCCTAAATTACACTTGCCAATAAACAAAGCATGGTACGCAAGCGTACTACTGCTCCTGCATCGGAGGGCCCTATCAAGAAGGCCCAAACGGATCCCAGCGCTGCTTCGGATGACGCAGCAAATCGGCTGCTACAGAGCAACCAATTCTCGGTACTCGGAGTAGAAAATAAGGGTGGTGACACCGTTGAAATTGCGAAAAGGATTCCCCCGCTTTTTACCCCGATGAAGGACGTCGCCCAGCTTAGGGATGAGCTGGCAAAACGCAAATTGTTCCCGCGATTCAAAATCTGTAGCGTTGGAACAAATATCATGTGCTCCAGCCTACAGTGACCTGCTGAAGAACAGCACAGTGGAGTTTTACACTCACGAGTTGTTTTACGAGGTCTGTCGTCGTACGAAGCAGCTACCGTAAAAGATGAACTGGTGAGGCTAGGATTGAAACCAGAGACAGTCCACCCAATGAATCGACGGCCTATACCCAAAACCAACTATCGCGACCAACTGTTTCTGGTCAACCTCACGAAGGGCTCCACCACCCTTACTGCGCTCAAGAGCAACCTACGTGACCTATTCCAAGTCATTATCGACTGGGAATACTACAAGCCGCAACACCGTGATGTGACCCAATGCACAAGTTGCCTCTCCTTCGGCCATGGCACGAAGAACTGTCATATGAAACCACGCTGCGACAAGTTTGCTATGGCCCACTCGACGGCGACCTGTGCTCAAGCTGATGACACCGACCCGAAGTGCGTGAATTGCAGCGGAACTCACCGTGCCACTACTCGGGACTGTCCCAAGCGAACGGAATTCATCACCATGAGGAAGAAGGTGGCTACTAGCAACCAGCCAGGCCGGCATCGAAATAAATGTGCACCACCAGCCTTCACGGACGAACAATACCCGGCAATCCGTCCTCGTCGTCTGGTCCCAAATCTTCCACCGCTACCTCTCAACAACAGTCAACGAGTCGCCTCCTCAGCTCAACATCGCCTCACTGCTGCTGCAGCTCTGCCAAATCAAGCTTCCGCCTTGGCGCCTGGACTATCGTATGCCCGTGTTGCCTCAGGTGACTCAGTTGACGAATCTCCGTTCACCTCAGAGGAACTTGTGACGCTCATGGCCGAGGTCATCATCATCATGCGTACCTGCAAGACTCGATCTGAACAGCTTCATGCTGCCTTGTCACTCGTCACCAAGTATGGACCGTGAAGCTATAAAAATTGCAAATTGGAACGCTTGCTCACTGACGAACAAGCATAGAGAGCTACTCGATTTCCTCAACACCAAGGAGGTCGACAATGCTATCATCACCGAGACGCACCTGAAGCCCGAACTGAACGTATTCCTTCCCGACTTCCGGCTCGTCAGACCTAATCGCTTCTGCTCTGGAGGTGGAGGAGTGGCCATTGCTGCAAGACGGAACATCAGTTGCCGGCTGCTACCAAACTTCCAGCTGAAAACAATTGAAGCGGTTGGAGTGGAGGTGAGCACATCACTTGACCCAATCACCATCATCGCGGCCTACTGCCCCAAGCAAACCAACATCAGGGATGGGTCGTCAGTGGCCCTCTGGAAAGACATCATCAAACTCACCCGGAGGAGCGGGAACTTTATCATCGCTGGCGATCTGAACGCAAAACACCAAGCTTGGGGCAACGGTCGGAGCAATCGAAACGGCTCCATCATGAAAGAAGACCTGCAAGAGGGCCACTATACCATCTTGTCCCTGGACTCTCCCACCCGGTTGAGTCGGTCTGGGGTCCATGCGACCATCGACATCTTCGTAAGCAACATGGGACACAATGTCTCGCAACCTGTGGCATTCCAGGAGCTGAGCTCGGACCACTATCCGGTGGTGGCCGAAGTTGGATCCTCGATAAACCGATTCGAAGCTTCCCGGCGCAACTACCATCGAGTCAACTGGGCGCAATATCAACACTGCGTCGACACAACCATCGACTACGATGTCAAACCGGGGACGTCCGAAGATGTTGACCGGTGCCTACAAACCATCGAGGAGGTGATTTCCCGGGCCAGGGAACAATACGTGCCAGTATCCAGAGAGGTGAGTAACACTCTGAACCTTGACAGCCCTACCAAAGATCTCATTAGACTCCGTAACACCATTCGTAGGCAGTACCAGCGTACTGGCCTGCCTAACTTGAAGACCAATTGTAATCGATTAACAAAGATCATTCAGGCCAGGATGGTGGATCTCAGAAATAACGATTTTGCTAGTAAGATCCGCTCTCTCCCAGATTGTGCTAAGCCCTTCAGGAAACTTACAAAAATTCTTAAAAACAAGCCTAGGCCCATTCCACCACTGACCCCACTGGATCGTCCCGGTGACCCAGTGGTTCATCTGATAACTCCTGAAGAGAAGGCTGCCGCGATAGGTCAACACTTCGTCAGCTCCCATAATCTCGGACAAAACATCGTCAGCCCTCATGAATCTGAGGTTGCTGAAAATGCAACCAATCTTATTCAGATTCCTAACATTTTTCCAGAGGAATCCGAGACTACGGCTGACGAACTGTTGGCCTATATCAAATCATCTAAAAACATGAAGGCGCCAGGTTTCGACAGCACCCTGAATCAGGAACTCAAACACTTGAGTTCCAGATTCTACAACCATCTGGCACTGATTTTTAATCTGTGCCTCCGACTTGGCTACTTCCCTTCGTGCTGGAAGTTAGCTAAAGTCATCTCCATTCAGAAACCTGGGAAGGATTCTTCCTTTCCTTCAAGTTACCGACCCATCAGCCTTCTCTCAGGGAATATCCAAGCTGTTCAAAAGGGCAGTTTACCGCCGGCTACTAACATCTGCCGAAGAAAACAACAGTTTGGAGCAGTTTGGTTATCGAAAAGGTCAATCAACCGTCCACCAACTGACTCGAGTAACAAACATTCTTAGACGGAACAAGTCTGTTTCGAAAACATCTGCCATGGCGTTGTTGGACGTTGAAAAAGCGTTCAATAATGTCTGGCATGATGGCTTGGTGTTCAAATTGCAGCAGTACGGTCTTCCAATCTTCCTATGAAGATAATTAACAACTACCTATCGAACAGGACGTTCCGAGTCTCTCTGAATGGCATCACATCGGATGCTTTCAACATAAGCTTGCTGTCTACAAACAAATCATCCTTCCCGTAATAGAATACGGGATGCCAATCTGGGAGAGTTGCGCCAAATGTCATCACCTTTAACTCCAAAGGATCCAGAACAAGATCCTTAGGATGGTCCTAAACAGTCCCCCGCGGACTATAAATTCTGAGATCCACCTACTGGCTGGAATTCAGACATTAGAAGAACGGAGAGTATTCATCATGGAAAGGTTCAGAGACACCTGTCTGACGTCAAATCATCAGATCATACGTGATTCAGCACGTTAAGTTAAGTTATACTCATAGTTAGGTACACAGTTCGAAAAAGTAGAGTAAATTTCTGTTCCATATGATGCACATAAATAGAGCGTCACATATCATATACGTTTACATTATATATCATGTAAAGTTCTGACAATGTAGCAAATATTGTATACAAAAGCCAATATTTGTAAACAACATTGTTTGCAAGTTGCTCGGTTGCGTGAAATGAAAAACAAGTGTACGTGATTGAATGTTTACATCACAATTAAAATTCAGAATTTTTATCTGTGTAGGTTATCACTTTTTTTTTCAATTCAAATAAAGAGGTATTCTGTAAACTAGTTGAAAACGTAAATATTAAATTAGAATATCAAATTAAACAAAGATAATGAGGCAGGTAGGCTAATCAATTAAAATGTTAAATCAATATAATGTACATCTCACGATTAATCCAAAAGCAGCGGCTATCTTCGATGACAGCTGGTTAACAGCGAAATAATATCCGCAAAGTTCCTCAACATCAGAGAATGACTCTTTTATAAGCATTACTATGGAATCACCAAAAACATACTGTTTAAAAATCAAGTGACTCCATGCTCTTGTATCACCCAAGGTGTTCTCAATATGAAAGGTGCTCCCAACTGTTCACTTTGAAGATAAAGCAAAAGTAGGGAGCGGTGAACAGCGGAATAAGAAAGGTGAAAGAGACAAACAATTTGCTCACGCACACTCAAGGTGCTGATTGGGTGACGTGCTGAGTCAGCTGTTAAATGTTAAATGTAAGCAGAATATACACCAACGCACTACAAGAATAATAATTATTATTATTTGACTAGCAATGTCAATTTGATTATCGGGAACACCTTTCATCTCATAAACATCTTGAACTTTCCCAGAATAATCATTTGTTTATTTAATTGCGTTTTGTTTTGGATATTCGTCTGCCCGTAGTTTAAGAATATTGTGCGAGTATCAACACGAAAAATGAGTGATTCTGAAAGTGTATCCTCATTAAAATTCGAAAACGATGCAAAAGAAAGTGGAGGTTGAGATGGATATTCAGATCCACTCAAAATCGATTACGATATAAGCCTAGATTCGGCTGGAAAAGCATCCGATTTCTTCCAGAAGTTCTACAATGAAGAATACCTTCTGGATGTGGAACCAGAACCAGAACCAGTGGTCTCATTGATGGACGAATTGGAACCCGTAGCTTCAACATCTTCAACAAAGGTATTTCGCATTGAATGATTTTATCTGTAACTTGAATCATAGCGTGTGTTTTGTTTTTGATTCAGAAAAAGTACCCGGATACTGAGCATCCTGCATCAAGAAAACACAAACTGACATTTAAGGGGTCAGTTTACGAGAAACGCTTCAAGAACCAGAAAAATCAAGATCCTTGTGGATCTCTTGCTGTGGGAGGCGATAGTGCCGATGATGTTGTCAGACAAATATGGATCTACTGTTCGAAGTTTTTGCACCGGGCGGCTGTTTTCCATGACATCATTCATGAGAGTATGGAGGCAGAGTCTAGTGCCTCTTTTGCAAAAGTGTCGTGGGACGAAGAAGCTCTGAGAACTGCGACAACTTTCTGATTGTTCAAGGCAAAACTAGCAAACGTAGTTTTGGTCCAGCGAAGGTCGATGAAGCAATGCTGCAAAGTTGGATATCAAAGAAAATCACTGTTGTAGTGTACAGGTATTCAGACTCTGTAACAAGTCTTCACAGGTGGAACTTATTGGAACAGAGCTTGGTACGACATTTGGAAAAACTACAAGGGACAGCCCTATGGGGTTGTACGCAATGGTGACGTAGGACTACGTGGTCTTATATAATCAATCTTATTCGTTAACTGCAGCAGGAGCCTGTATTTTATGTAGGAATTGGAACTTGAGCGGGTTTCTCTCTGTTATACTCTTTAGTATGACGCGCTTGACATAGATGGCCCACAGCGACTCACGAAGAGCTACTGATTCGGATCAATAATGGTGCGGCTTCTTCCTCCTTCTATGGATGCTCATGTGGGCTGTGGCTCGCTGCTTGCAGTCAGCCTTTCTTTGTGTGCTGGAGAACAATGTTCAACACCACGCGCCAATAACACTGCTGCTGCTGATGCCGACGACCGGACACCACCACACACGGTGAATAGAATTGAATCTTATCAGCGATTGAGGCTGGTATTTTGTGTAGGAATTGGAACTTGAGCGGGGTTCTCTCTGTTTATACTCTTTAGTATGACGCGCTTGACATAGATGGCCCACAGCGACTCACGAAGAGCTACTGATTCCAATCAATAGCGGTGCGGCTTCTTCCTCCTTCTATGGATGTTCATGTGGGCTGTGGCTCACTGCTTGCAGTCAGCCTTTCGTTGTGTACTGGAGAACACCACCACTCACCACGCGGTGATTGAATAAACACCGTTTTGTGAGACCGTATGGAATTCAACTTTGAAATCTGTGTTAGGGAAATCGCCTTTTGCAGGCAAACGGTGATAATTTTAATTTTCAAAGCAACAGTTGCACATTCTTGCAATGTTCAATAGTGACATTTTGAAAAATGATAAAGTCTTAGCTTTAACAGATGCGTAGAAATATTACTAATCGATTGGTGATAAAATTATTGAAATTGGTCCAAGGGTAGCTGAGTTGTTAACGTTCAAAATCTTTCATAATTTGTTACATGTTCCA
Source organism: Ochlerotatus camptorhynchus (assembly GCF_037179485.1). Taxonomy (NCBI): domain Eukaryota; kingdom Metazoa; phylum Arthropoda; class Insecta; order Diptera; family Culicidae; genus Ochlerotatus; species Ochlerotatus camptorhynchus. The sequence goes on along the minus strand of NW_027040590.1, from coordinate 541,365 downwards.
TTTTCGGTTTTCACAAAGTGTACCCCCATATAGAAATAACAGACGTAGTCCTACGTCAAAAGACCGCGCTGGAACAGAGTCTTTGGTTCCCGTGAATAAGATCAAGGCTGAGCTACGGTACTTGAGCGGCGACGATGTAAACTGGGGTTGCTGGGCTAGCTGGACTGCTACTAAGCCAGTTGACGTCAGAGAAAAACTGATGCACGAGACACCCCCTGAACATCTGATCAGCCTGTTTAGCTCTGTACCAGTCCACAGTGACACTCTATTGGAAAAAGCTCGCCTTGATCTACAGATCGCAAACAATATCAACAATGCCTACAGCAGGATCTTGAGAGACCTGAAAAATGACCATGCTGTCATGGGAAAAAGGATTGGATTAATGGAGGATAAGCAAAGAGAATATGCACAGATGGTACAGGCCATGAATAACTCCGTCGCAGCGAAGGAGAATCGCTTTTCCATGGAGTTAGCCAAAACTATGAGTGATTGCATCGATGTTGACCATGCATAGACTGCGATTGACTCCGATTTTTTTTATGTTTCCGAACGCTCGAATAAAATTATCAATAAAAACATTTTCGTAATGAGTATTTTATTACACAAAATCACAATTACTTCATCAGTTCACCAGCACTAGTCAAATTCACCTCAAAAATCCAATGTCTCTCATGGTTTGGCCCAATCCAACACTAGGATCAAAATTTCCCCCAGGTAGATACCCGCACTTTCGGAAAATATTCACACAGCTTCTGTCTTTGAAATCATTCAAAGCTTTTGCTATCGTTATTGCAATATCCTGGTCTCATTCAATTCAGTAAAAAAGCGATAGATCTTCTCCTGCCGTAGTTGGATTGCACGTCGTTCTAGGACCTTCTATAACCTTCTGATAGAAGAATTCTGCTGATGGAGGCGGTGCTGATAGATTTATGAAAATAATGCATGAATTTGTGTTTCGCTTCATCGAGGAACATAACCGGATTCATTTTGTACAGATTAATAAGCCACGTTCTTTCCTCGGCTCCAAAACGAAGGAAACCCTTAGCTTTTTCCTTACGGGAAAAAAAACCTTGTTCTGCTCGTACAATGTAATCCAGTTTGAGATTGTCGACGGATGTTTCGCATATATTTTTGCCAGCTGGCTTTTTTTAAGACCCAAAAAGTAGAACCCGTATAAACATGATATGCGGTGTTGGAGGATGCATTTTGATGTGAAACCCTCTCCTGAATATCGGCCATAGCCTTGAGGTTGAATAAATAATTATTGAAATCTAATCTACGAATCTGGAGCAGTCTATCTGCGTATCAACTCCACGTTAGGTTTTGTTTATTTATCAAAAGAAAAAAAAACTCAACTGAAAAGCAACAATGACTTTTCCGTTGCGGCTCTCATGCGCCTCAATCGCCCCCAGACTCTAATAAATTATAAGCGGCGCAATACTGTTGTCACGACGAGACCCCTCATCGCGGCGGCGCTGCGTCAGCTGTCAACATAGTGACATCGATCTCGAGGAACGTCACGGACTGTCGGAACGTCAACAAAAAGGAAGAAAGGAAAGAACAGTAGAGTAATTTATAGTGCACAATTTATTGTTCAAATCAATGCGGTTTTAATTGTATGTAAGGTGAATTTATCACAATTGTTAATTACTAATTAAATCTATCTAAAGCTAACTATTAACAGTTCATAAAGCTAGTTTTCTACACGATTTACCGTTCAGTGCTAAAATCTAAACCTACATTCTAATTATTGTAAGTACGGATTGATGAAACGTAAATTGAACTTAATACTAGTGGTGAATTTATAGATACAGTTAAAACTAATGCAGTGGACAGTGGGAATCTTAGCGCACCACTTCCAGAGACAGTACACCAAATGTGTAAGTCGTTAATATCAGGATCGCTATAAAATTATCTTAAATAAACACTTAATTACAGCTTAAAGCTCATACACGACAAAAACGTGTTGCTCACCTAGAGTTGGTGATTCTAACCCAACAACTGTTATAATCACCAGAAATAGACATAATTTAAAAAAGGAATTCGAAGCTTTGACCATACCCATGTAATTTTGATACCTTAAATAAAAAAAATCCTAAATGTTGCCAACGAACAGTTTTCAATTATTGGATTGTTTTATTTCGCTCCCTGTTTAAGATATTTTGATGAACATGAGGCACATAATTAAGTAAATCTTTCTTTTAACGTTATTGAAAAAATATCCCAAATCCCTTATCCATAATGAACCAACTGAAAATTCCCCCCATTCAATTTCCATGCAGCACTGCTCAAGCATTTCAAAGACGGAGTCCCTTTTCCTAGGATTCAGATCCTTTAAAAACGATTTAACCGACCGCACAAAAAGAAGACAACTTGATAATTAAGCCATTGTGGCTGCTACGTGAAAGATTTTCCATTCTAGCACCTCGAACGTCAAGACAACCGACGCTTGAGCAGAGACATGCCTTTGTGCGCTCCGCTCGCTCCCGAGCGAAGAAGAAGGCATCGGAGAAGGATTAATTCCAATTATCCTTTCAATTAGCGCGTGGCATTTTCACACAAACCCCTTCTGCTTGGAAAGTGAGAAACTACATTGTACTTCCAAGCAAGGTGTCGAAGCGTGCTTGCGGTCTTTGTCTAACGATGTTCCCATTCTTCTTATGCTTGCAGCTCAAGTGTGAAGCATCGATTCACCAGATCTACCACGAGAGCACGGAGCGGTTTCTGGAGGAGGACCGACCGCGGATATTGGCCACCGGGTCGTCCAGCGGGCACAACATGAACCTTTTCCAGAACAGCGTGTACGACGGGGAGCTGACCGATCAGGGCGATCGGTATCTGACGATGAATGGGTACAAAGGTGAGTGCAAGGGGTGTTGGGTTGTCTTGCGTCTTAGAGCATAGAGATTAGTTCCGGAAGACATACCTCAGGCATTCTTCCTTCAAGAAATAAATCAACATTTTACAGAGCTTTCCCATTCAAGAGGAAAACAAGTGCACACAAACCAGGACCCAGTGGCCTACTCGAGAATAAAACACTTCAAATTTTCACCTGAGTAGTTTGGAAGCCAGTTTGCTTGCACATACAGTAGTCCCTCCGTATATGCGGGGGGTAGTACCGTCCGCCAATTCCGCTATGTGATTAGCGTCAACCATACAGAAAGTCAGCTCAATTGGTTGAAGGACAACCGAAAACAGCGGTGGGTGAACGATACCACCCACCGCACATACGAAGAGGTTACTGTATACGTAACTCTTTTGCTCTGCTCATGGCTAACATGTACCGGTTCCCCTTTACAAGATGAACGAACAATTTTCTTAACTCTGATTCATGTGTTCCGCTCGGAAGCGATCATCCCGAAGAGCACATTTTCCGACCAACAACAGAAAAGGACCCATCTACGCTTTTAAACATAACTTGTAAGAATTTCTCGGAAAACAAAAACTCCACTTTCTGAAAGAGCACAATATTAGTATGCTCCTTCGTCTCGCATGCAAAGCAAAGTGCCTCGCCGAATTTATCTGCATCATTTTTTAGCACTCCTTGCAACAGTATAAGGCACAGATCTCTGCTATTCATATGCGACAACCGGACAACGAACAATCTGATGATTTATGTTGCATATATGTGAAGAGAGCCCAGTACCAGTTATGCTGTAAATAGCACTTGTTGTTGTTGTAAGACTGGGCACCTCACCATCCGTCGACATTCCCATCTTCAAGGCAGACTGTAGGTAAGCAAAACTTTCGAGGACAAAGTAAACTTATCTTTTGAGTCCGCCTCCTGCACAGAGGTACGCGTGCAGGACCAGGACTGACTGCAGTGAGGTCTGACCAGAGCAGACCGGTTGAGTTCCGGCGGAAGCCTGAGTCATGCAAAAGGCAAAGGAGGCACACAAACTTGAATGAGATTTTGAGAATGTTGTTTGCTTTGTACTCGACACTCCCGGCCACTTTCTCGGAGCTAGGGTTATTGCGTTGAGTTGCAGGGAGGAGAGGGAGCGGCGGACTCGAACATGCAGGCACGGAAGACGGGGACCAAAATATTAACATTTCTGAGCCGGAGGGGCTGGATACGTTGGTTGGAGCTTTTGCATCTTATCGTGTGTCGCTCGTTGGAAGCAAGCAAATGGTTTCGGAGAGCGTTGCAGCAGAGGGAGGGAGTGAGATTTATGAAGAGATATTGAGTGCGGCAAGTTTTACGATTCTAAATCGCTGTACATGAATCTAGGGAATATGATGAATAGCAGGGGGGATGTTTAACGATGGAACGTCTGGTGGACGAAGTGGTGTAGTGTGCCCATGGGAACAATCTATGGGAAAATAGCACCATTTCTGTTTCATATGTTATTGGAGTTCCTCCGGAAAAGTAATGGCCAAAGTCGTTAATAACTGATGAGTGGAGAAACTTTCCCAGCAAGCAGATAAGCAAATATAATGATGGATAACACATTTGGAAAGTTTGATGGATTATATGTTTTGCCAGAGGTTTTACAGTGTGATCATCAGTATAATTAAGTGTTATTATTTTTACTTACAACCAGGCTTGCAACCATTCGTTCGCTATATTTTTTGTTTTTGGGATTATAATTCAAGATATGATAATAGAACGTAAAGTATGTATTTGACACATGAAACCTCCTGATGTTGTTTATAAATTTATTTGATAAGGCTCAAATGAATTAACTTTACAGAGCCGAGGATGCTTGGTCACTTTACAATACATCGTAAAACTATAGTCAAAAGGTACAACACAATAATCACTTTATCTTCCGCTATCCAAAAAGCCTCCTCCATCAGAACTGGAGCTGCCTCCAGTGGTTTCATTGTATGGCAGTTACGCCAACGAGGGTCAGAGCGCTTTCATTGCAGCAATGGACGCAAAACGTGGTCAGCACTCACACACGCATCACGAAACGGTTGCTTTCCAAAGTCGACGACGCATAGACCGAAAGAACTGCTGATGAAGAACAATGAGGAGGACAACACAATAATGGTTGCTGCCGAGAAAACAGACGATCGCGTGGCACACATCGAGAGTGGCCTGCTTTTGTCGACAGCCGAGTGAACAATGACCTCCTAATGAATGAATGTGGGTGTCTTAGTGGAATACCTGTTTAAAGAGAAATCTGTCAATTTACGTAGATTATGTATTATTGAATTTGCATAGGCTCAATCGAATAAACTTTACAGAGCCAAGCTAACATTTGCGTTTTACATAGTTAATATCTTAAATTTAAAGCTAGAGTAAAGGGCAAACACGAAATTATTGCGACACCGAAAATGTCATGCCAATTTTCTTATAATGTTTAGAACCAAACCAAAATTTTAGGGTAGTTTTACACATATATTTACTTCAAAAATCAAAAGAAAAGTTAATCGATGGAGCTTTGAGTGTAAAATTGAACGCATTTTCGCTTGATGCCCTCCATCAAAGTCTTTACAGTGTCATCCGGTACCAGTTTCTCAGTTTTTTTTTTCCATTTTCTTAACATGTCCTTCTCGTCTTTGACTGTCTTCTTGCTCTTCCGATGTTCCCGCTTTATTATTGCCCAGCACTGCTCCACCGGGCGCAGCTCCGGACAGTTTGGCGGATTCATGTCCTTTGGAACAAAATGGACAGAATTGGCCTCATATCACTCCAGGACACTTTTAGGTTAGTGGCATGATGCCAAATCTGGCCAAAATAGCGGAGCTTCGTCGTGCTGCTGCAAGAACGGCAAAAGGCGCTTCTCGAGGCACTCAGATTTGTAGATCTCGCCATTTACTGTGCCCTTTGTCACGAAAGGCTCACTCCTCAGTCCGCAAGAGCAGATGGCCTGCCAAATGAGATATTTGGAGGCGAACTTCGACATTTTGTTCTTCTTAAATTTGTCGTCCACATCGAACTTGCTCTTGTCGGTGAAAAACTCCAACCCCGGAATTTGCTTAAAATCGGCTTTTATATACGTTTCGTCGTCCATCACACAGCAGCCATATTTTGTCAGCATCTTCTCGTAGAGCTTCCGTGCCCGAGTTTTAGCCGTCGATTGTTGCCGCTCATCGCGGTTTGGGAAGTTCTGTACCTTGTATGTATGTAGTCAAGCTCTCTTCTTTGCATTTTGGACGTAGCTCTGCGACATGCCGATCTTTTTAGCCAAATCACGGCTTGAGACGTTGGGATTTGCTTTAATCATCCGCTTCACCTTTCCCTCCGTCTTTTTGTTCTCCGGTCTCGGTTTTCTTCTAGAACTGCACGGTCAACCTCTCCTGGAACCGCTTCGACACTCTGGAGACGGTTGAATGGTGAATGTTCAACATTTTTCCCAACTGCCGGTGCGACAGGTCAGGAAATTCCAGGTGTTTGGAAAGAATTTGTTCTCTCAACTCGCGTTGGTTCACCTCCATTTTCGTTGAATCGAAAAAACACGACTTCGAGTTTGACAGCATGTACACAATACACATCAATGAGAAAGTGTGCAAAATTTGGTTGATTTTTACCCAATGGTAAAAAAGTTATGCCCTGTTGAATGTGTCGCAATAATGTCGTGTTCGCCCTTTAATTGAACCGATTACTCGCGGTCGTCTCGAGGTTAGTAAAGATTTACAAGTTTATGGATGGGGAGAGAGAAAAGGAGGTTTGAGTTATGATTTACGATACATATATTTCATTATTTCTTAAACATAAACTTATTCCTATTCAATTTCATAGCAGCAGTTATTCAATTATTATAGAAAAAAAAACACACACACAATGTCCCAAACTCCCTTCACTCCATTCATTCTGCCACCTGACGAGTGACTGTTGACGATTAATGAAGAAAAATACATCGTAGGCGATTTGTAGATCATAAATATCGCCGCCATCTCATTGCCCGGAATCGAGCAATGAGATGAGATCCATGCAAAGGTGATGACAAAAGATCTTAAAGATAAAGAGATGATGATGAGGTAATACGAGGAGTGCTTGCGGGCCTCATGGAGCGAATAGCCTCGACGGAACTGAGACTATCCGTAAAAATAAAATAGTGATCTGGTGGAAGAATTATGCTGTGAAGGGCTGACATGCTGTGTTACGTATACGAAGTACAATGACATAAAACAAGTTTGAGGATTTAGCTCTAGAAGCTTCTCAAAGGCGACTGTTGCACGAAGACAGGAATGGCACGACTGCGGCGAGAGGATCAGTGACTCCCGTAGTGCAAACATCGATGCGTTCCAGAGCTCTAACTGTTGCGGTGAAGTGAGAGTTGTTGTTTTGATTCCAAAGTTGTCCAAAAATACGGTGATAACCAGTTACGATGAAAGCGCCAAGATATTTGCACCACTGTAACGAACTGTAACGAACGACCAAGCGTTACATTGCTCAGTCCCCAAAGTACCGGAAATAGTCAGTTTCTTTTCAAACCTGTAAACGACTTATGCGCCACTCTTACCGGAGGTCAAAAGCGGACATTATTTCAGGGATGCCCGGCCTGAAACTCCCAATCTGCGGGCGGGTCAATCGAAACGTCATGCAACCAATAATCGAACTCAAAATCACTCAAAGTCAATAACGAGAAGCTCTATTGACGTAGGACTACGTCTTTAATTTGTCTTTGTGAAAACCAAAAAAGGAACATGAAACAAAATTATGAAAGATTTTGAACATTAATAACTCAGCTGCCCCTGGATCAATTTCAATATTTTTATCACCAATCGATCAGAAATATGTCAGAAACTTTTGAAAAAAAATGGTAATGTCAAGCATTATTCAAAGTACAAATAAAAAGTGATAATTGTTTCACTGTTTTTACGAAATAAACGTTGTTCCCAAACGCAGTCGTCATAAGCAAATACCACTTGGTTGCACATCATTCTGCTTTAACCTGAAAAGATATAAAACAACGCTGCTGTCTAGCCTCAACTCATTTTTGCTTCGGACACCGTGGTGAGCAGACAGCAGAAGCAGCAAAAGCAGTCGTGTGGCTCGCCGTGGTGGTGTCAAACGTGTCTCCGGTCTGATCTACTAGAAAACACGAGGTGTGCTGAAGGTGTTCTTGGAAAATGTGATCCGTGATGCTGTCACCTATACTGAACACGGCAAGCGTAAGCGGCCATCGATGTCGTCTACGCATTGCAGCGATAGACGAACTCTGTACAGTTTCGGAGGTTAAATCATCACTAACTTTGGCAACAAAACGGCCCTTTTCTGATCCAACAATTTTATTACAGTAAAAAGTTAGAATATAATTTATCTGTCTGTTGGTCTATATTCAGAACCAGATGCCCCCAACGACCACACAAAATGCTCTCCAGAGTTGTAATTTTGTAACCAAACTTGGAAGCAGGGGTGCAAGTGATTTTGATCGATTCTCTTCATCAGCTTCCTCTTGGAAAAAAAAATACTACAAATTTGGTACGCCTACAAATCCAAACCGGAAAGAGTTAAGATAATAGATGATCGATCAATTAAAAGAACTAAATTTTCTTCACATTTGTTACGTGCCCTAGTGGTCCTACGTCAAGCTCCCGTTCGTGCCTCTAGACACAGATCCTTCTACTTTTTTTTCCTCTGTTCAGGACATAACACCACTGCGACCAGTAATTTGATCGATTGTATTATATCCCGTGTCATTAGTTTAGTGCATGTCGTATTACTCCATCACTATTGAGAAATTATGAAATATTCGATTATTTTACAGTTGTCATTCTTGCATTTATCGCAAGGATCCGACTCTAATTGAAAGATCCCGCTATTTATACCCATTCGGAGTGTTGAAACACCTTCCAAAGGCGCGCCCCTTTGTCAGTCAAAATCGGATTCCTTAGCAACAAAATTAAGGAATGACACCGATAATGACCATGCATCAGAACCCTAGTCTTAACCACTTCAAACTAGGGAACAACGAATAGAAGATTACGAATCACATAGGTGAAGACTAACTAACTCATTTTTTCCTTATTTCAAGATCATCCTCGGTCCAGGCAACCCGAGGACTTATCAACTATCAACAAGGCATAAAAAGTAACAAGGACTATGATGTGTTCCTTTGATTACTGAACAATTCTGTTCCGCTAGTTTGAAGTAGTCAAGACTAGGAATCGGTGGTAGATCTTACATCCCGTAACGTACCACGAAAAGGTGATCTACCCACGTTACGAGGCTAATTAATACCTTAGTTTTCAAACTTAATGTGTTATGTTTTCATACACAAATCAACGTTTCTGTACACACTGGCTTCCGCACCTGAACAGACTGGCAGCACTGAGTGTTTTTGACATATGTACCTCTCTTTACCCTTCAGTTTAAAACATGTGCTTTTATCGAATATACGTAATTTTCCTAATCAGTAATAAACGTTAGCATTACCATTATTCAATATTTGAAAGTGGTGTCAGAAGTTGGATAAAATGTCCATTCCAGCGGAGGTGCTACAGAGCCTTACTACTGTTTTCACCAATGCGCTAAAAGCAGCAGTTCATTAAGTTTCAGCAGCAGCAGCCGGCGGTGCCAATGCAGCACAAGAAGGAGGCTCAAAACCAGCAGCTTTCGCAATCGGAGAATTCAAGACATCGGACGGTTCATCAGTGGAGGACTATTTCAAGCGTTTCGACTGGGCGCCCAACCTCAGCAGAATCCGGGAGGCGGACCATGCCGCATATGCTCGCGTTCATATCGGAATTGAACTGAACAACGCACTCAAATTTCTCGTCAGCCCAAGGCAACCGGAGGATTTGACATACGCTGCGATAAAAACAACATTGCACAGTGGTTGAAAACCCAACAAACAATTTTAGCTGCAGATTAGCTTATACTGCCAAAATTTGCCTTATGCAGCTAATTTTTGCCTGTATAAGCTGAGTTGCAGCTAAAATTGTTGGTTGGGAAGTCCATTTTGACGCTCTTAATTAATAGCACCATGGAGAGCGGATTTAGAGTAGGACGTCTTCAACAAAGTTGATGAGTATGACATGCTTCATATTTTGAAGGCATGGGTTTTGTGATTAATCCCCCTAAAAGTGAAATGAAAAAATTATTTTTTCACAATGTCGAGATAGATGGTTGACGTTTTCAGCAAAGTTGTAGCAAAAATGATTACAAACAACTTTGCTGAAGACATAAAAGTCCTAAATTTCACTCAAATCGAGATAGAGAGCGTTGTTTGAGGACGGACCCCCAAAAACACGTTTTTCATCAAAACACATATTTTCTTTGATTTTAGGTCCTCATTATGTTCAACAAAGTTGATTGGTATACTAAAATACACATCTAGAACATACTATACCTGCATCATTTTAATAGGATGAGTTATTGATAAATTTTCTTCTATTTTCCTCATATTTTGGACTTGCGTATCTTTCTTAGGTGCAAAAAGGTGCAGATGAAATCAAATGCATCTAAAATTACATTAAAAGAGCTTTCAAATGGCGGTTAATTTGTCCGTCCACGACCGTCTGCTGGAGAGTTATGATCAAAACAAACACCCGTAGATAGGCTTTTTAGAAGCCATGTCAACAACAAGGGGATAGTGTGTTTTATACCGCGTAATAAATTCGTTTCCATAGTAACCGACTCAATAAACAAATTTCCTACTTCTCAGAGCTTATCAAATTCAAGAACGGCACATTTTCTTTCCAAAAATTGCCCAGAAGGCAAAACTGAAGCATCAAGAATGAAAAAAAAAACTGTCAAATTCAGTTAAACTTGTGAGTCAATAAGTGTTTTTCCATAGTGCTCATCACTGTTTTTCATCAAGCGTGAAGCAATTCTAGATAAACATTTCAAAAGCTCTTATCTGCATTGATCGATTCTCTTCATCGACTTTCTCTTCCGTTATTAACTCAGCTTCAAAACCTTTCGCTATTATTGTATTCACGCTATGCTAGATAAGAATCTCCTTTATTAAACTATGTTGAATAATTAGTGCGAAATCCGTTTGCATAGTAGTGGTTATTAAAAGAGAAAGTCGATGAAGAGAATCGATCAAAGCAGATAGGACCATTTGAAATGTTTATCGAGAATTGTGAAAGTATATGAAAACATGTAAGATAGAAGAACTGTGGAAGCCAAGTGAAGGAGAGAGAGGCTAATTCTGTCAAAGAAACCGGACAGCAGAGGAAGCTACGAGATCAGGGCTTTGAAGTAAAATGACATTATCTGGAAGGGCTTAATTTCTTTTAAATTTTTCAATTCATCGTTAGATCACAACAAGTGCCAATGATCTTTTTTTTCTTGATTTAATTTAAGTTGAAATTGATAAGCGTGATCTCTTATCACTCTGGTCAAAAACGAGTGGAGGCCGATCATCAAAATTCAACTGCGTTTATAAGAAGGTACTCCAGTGTTATGCCATAAATGTGAATATTATGCCGAATGTGGCTGCACATGTCGGAAAACCCGTGAAAACGATGTGCGACTTTTTTTGAAAAGCTCTGGACCAAACATGCTCTTGCATGGTTGTCAAGTGTCACGCCGAGTATTTCAGTAAGCCGTTTACGCTTCCTGAAAACGTTTTAAACTTGTTTCCGTCTACTTCTGAAAATGCAAAAAGTGTGGCAGGACGGAAGGTTGTTCCTTTCGAAGAATGTTGTGAAACAACGTAGAGGAAGAAAACTGCAGAGGATCAGAATAGCTACCATCTTAATGAGCTAGCATTTGCGACACAAATGAAGATGAGAGAATCAGGTGAGGAAGAGGTGACGGATATCCTGAAAACCGTTTCTCACGCAAGTCCTGCAGATGAAAATAAGTTGGTTCATTCTTTGAAGAAGTCCTTGAGCAACCCTATACCCGAATACACAGATCTACAAGCCTTGGCTTTGTTAATCAACACCAACCTATCGAACCTGGTATTACTTGCCAGCTAGTATTCATAAAATATTGATACATTGATCAGCCGTGATTGAACATTTCCTTGTTCTAATCGGTCAGCTTTCTGAGGAAGCACAGGAGGAAAGGAACAACGATTGGAAGAGGTAAATGTATTTAACCAAAATAACAACGAATAAATTAATAAAACTTTTATATAACAGATACCAAGAGTTCAATACCCGCAAGCAATCATGATCGCTTACAAATCGTGATCTATTGAACTGGCTCCTAGTATTATCAGATCCATTGATTACTAGCATTCGTGGATGGCCTATAAAGCACGAGAAGCCATTGTCGAGCGATGCTAAACAGCTGCTAGCAGAAGAAGCTGAAGGAAACGATAATGATTATATTAATGGTTATGATTATGATAATAATGATGATAATTGAATACAATACAAAATATTGACAACAAAAATACAAAACCAATCGAACAAAAAGAATTTAATCAAGAAAAATATGTGGATATATTGAAGTTGATTATCTTTTTTATACTGGTTATACCATAAAACAGAGTAAAGATATAGATACTTGTTTTGATCACAACTCCCCAGCAGACGGTCGTGGACGGACAAATTTACCACCATTTGAAAGCTCTTTTAATGTAGTTTTAGATACATTTATACATAATTTATTTGCACCTTCTCGCACCTAAGAAAGATACGCAAGGCCAAAATATGAGGAAAATAGAAGAAAATTTATCAATAACTCATCCTATTAAAATGATGCAGGTATAGTATGTTCTAGAACGATGTGTATTTTAGTATACCAATCAACTTTGTTGAACATAATGAGGACCTAAAATTAAAGAAAATATGTGTTTTGATGAAAAACGTGTTTTTGGGGGTCCGTCCTCAAACAACGCTCTCTATCTCGATTTGAGTGAAATTTAGGACTTTTATGTCTTCAGCAAAGTTGTTTGTAATCATTTTTGCTACAACTTTGCTAAAGACGTCAACCATTTATCTCGACATTGTGAAAAAAATAAATTTTTCATTTCACTTTTAGGGGGATTAATCACAAAACCCATGCCTTTAAAATATGAAGCATGTCATACTCATCAACTTTGTTGAAGACGTCATTACTCTAAATCCGCTCTCCATGGTGCTATTAATTAAGAGCGTCAAAATGGACTTTTCAACCACTGTGCATTGGTGGAACACTTCGACCGGCCGAAAAATAAGTATGCTGAAAGCATTAAATTTCGCCAACTGCGCCAGGAGCCGGAAGAGAGTATTGCGAGTTTTGCTTTGCGACTACGACAGACTGCTGCTCATTGCGAATACGGAGATTTTTTGGACCGTATGCTCATCGAACAGTTACTCTTTGGCTTGGAATCTCGCGGAATGTGCGATGAAATTATTGCGAAAAACCCGGAGACGTTTGACGCAAGGTTGCGCACACAATGGAAGTTACACACAAGACATCTGTAGAAGTGACAACGGATCCGGCCGGAACGACAATAACAACAAACAAGTTGGGTTATGTGTCAACGGGTGTAAAGAAAGGAAGCTTTCGTCAAGGCTCGAGCAACCAGGATCGTGCTCCAACATGCCATGGCTGTGGAGGCCGCCATGAGCGAAAATACTGCAAATTCCGGGATGCGGTTTGTTTTGCTTGCAACAGAAAGGGACATTTGTCGAAGGTATGTAGATCGAAGACGGCTCAAGTCAAGGAAGAACTGTCTCCATTATCGGATGAGGGATCCGATTACGCCGATCACACGGAAGCTTTCCACAAAGTTGATGTCATCTCGTCAGTTGAACCTCTGGACAGGAAGATGCTAGAAGTTCAGATTGATGGAAAGGCTGTGAAGATGGAATTAGACACAGGGGCGCCGTGTGCAATCGTGAGCCTGTGTACGCTTCGCAAGATCAAAGCTAGTTTTTGCCTGCACAAATCGGAAAGACAGTTTGCCAGTTACACGCGGCATAGAATCCACTGCATCGGCCGCTTGCCAGTGAATGTTACGTCGGGTAGGACCTCCCGGCGTCTAAACTTGTACGTCGTAGACGGAGATTTTGATTCACTCTTCGGTAGAGAATGGATTGCGCAATTTGCATACGACATTGACTTTGTGCAGTTGTTTGGCACGGATGAGCAAGTGAACACACTTACCGCAGCGGAACCAGTAATCACCAAGCAACAGCAGCAACGGCTGTCGCATCTCATCTCACGTTTCGATGGTGTATTCGGCGAGACTGCTGGCAAGCTGGCTGGCCCTCCGGCTACTCTACATCTGAAACCAGGAGCATCTCCAGTCTTCTCAAAGGCACGGCAAATTCCATTCGCTTTACGAGATGCGTACGCCAGAGAAATAGACAAGAAAATTTCATCCAGTCTTTACAAGCGTGTGGAATCATCTGAATGGGCATCTACTACTCACGTCGTCGCCAAGAAGAATGGAACGATTCGGATTACAGGTAACTACAAGCCAACTTTGAATGCCCTAATGATAATTGATGAGCATCCAATTCCCCGTGCAGACTCTCTTTTTCACAAAATGAAAGGTGCGGCGGTTTTCTGTCATCTCGATATAACCGATGCGTATTCCCATTTGACGGTTGACGATGATTTTGGTCATGCTCTAACGCTGAATACACCCACGCACGGGTTGATTCGACCCACACGAGCTGTATATGGTGCTGCCAATATTCCTGCAATTTGGCAACGGCGAATGGAAACGGTTCTACAAGGACTTTCGAATGTTGTGAATTTCTACGACGACATTTTGATACATGCGGCAAGCTTCGAGGAGATGTTGGATGTGCTAGAGAAAACGTTGGAGCGGCTGAGAACTAATGGACTTCGCCTAAATCGTTCAAAGTGCGTGTTCGGGGCTCCTGCTGTGGAGTTCCTGGGACATAAAATCGACGCTGCAGGAGTACATAAGTCGGACAGGCATATTGAAGCAATACGGGATGCAAAAAAGCCGTCGAGCCTCGAAGAACTACAGCTGTTTCTGGGAAAGGCAACTTATTACAGCGCATTTATTCCTAACCTTTCCACACGGGACAGGCCTCTCCGAGATATGTTACTCCACGACAGTTTCAAGTGGACAGCAAGCGCCGAGACAGCGTACGCAGAAATCAAAAGTGCATTGATTTCACCACAGGTGCTAATGCAGTACGATCCGGAGCTTCCATTACTGCTAGCAACGGATGCCAGTAGTACAGGACTGGGGGCGGTGTTGTCGCATCGTCTGAGTGATGGAGTGGAAAGACCGATAGCTTATGCCAGTCGAACGTTAAGCACGACAGAGCAGCGCTACCCACAAATGGATAAGGAGGCCCTTGCGATAGTTTGGGCTGTGCAGAAATTTTTCATGTACCGTGCCGATTCAAATTTCGGACACTTAAACTCGAATTTCGGACACTTTTAAAAGTTGATTATCTCGGTCGAATATGATCCACATGTCTTGTAAATTTTAAATTTTTTTGACTAGTGCCCTCCACGATCATCTAACATTATTACTTTGTTTCTAACTGGATGTAATATTTAATTAAAAATGAAAGTGTCCGAAATTTGAATCGTCCGAAATTTGAATCGGAACGGTACCTGTATGCAAATCACTGGACATTAATAACTGACCACAAGCCGCTGTCACAGATACTACATCCAGAAAAATCGCTTCCGACGCTTTGCTTTAGCCGTATGGCCAACTACGCCGATTTTCTGAGAAACTTCGATTTCGACGTTGTTTTCAAACGAACGAAGGAAAATGTCAACGCAGACTACTGTTCCCGTGTTGTTCCAGGGTGTGGAGTAAACCTATTGAGAGAGATGACTATCGGACGAGACGAACAGCTCGATGCATTCGATTGTTTTATGTTGCATCAAATCCAACAGCTACCAATCCATGCTCAACGAATCGCCCAGGAAACACGGCGAGATGACGTCTTGGGCAAGATTCTTCGCACTCTCGAGGAGGGCCAATCTTTGGAACGTGTAGGCTTCAAGTCCCCCGAAATCAACTACAAAACTGCAGCTGGATGTCTAGTATATGAACACAGGGTGGTAGTACCGCGCTCTTTGCAGGAAGCTGTACTGAAGGATTTACACGTCGGACATCTAGGAATAGTGAAGATGAAGGGGCTGGCGCGATCGTTTATTTATTGGCCCGGAATCGATGCGGACATCGAGCGCGCTGCAAAGGAGTGTCATGAATGTGCCAAAAATGCCAACGATCCTCCAAAGTTTCGCGATCACGTGTGGGAGTACCCGAATGCGCCGTGGGAGCGCATTCATATAGATTATGCTGGGCCGTATCTTGGAGTGATGTTACTCATAATCACGGACGCGTATAGTAAGTGGATCGAGGTGAAGGTTACCATCAGCATGACCGCTAGTGCTACAATTGCTCTCCTAGATGAACTTTTTGCAGCGTATGGAGTACCCACAACTATTGTTTCAGATAATGGAACTAATTTTACATCTACTGAGTTCAAGACTTATCTTCGGATGGTAGGCGTAAGGTATCACAAGTTAACTGCTCCGTACCACCCATCAACCAATGGACAGGCCGAGCGTTGTGTCCAGACAGTGAAGAATGCTTTGAAAGCAATGGATACAACGAGAAGCAACATTCAACTCAATTTGAACGAGTTTCTTCGACAATACAGAAGAGCACCTCATTCTACAACTGGTCAACCGCCATGTCAACTGTTTCTCGGTAGGAACATTCGAACACGCCTGAATCCACTGCTGCCAGCGGATCTCACGGATGGATAAATGGGTCTCCGGTGTAATTTCGGCTCGCTTAGGAGACTTGCACTATCAGGTTGACTATAATGGCAAAAAGTGTAAACGGCATATCGATCAGCTCCAGAATCGCGTACCTGGTTTGCCGAGAAATGGCTGTGGTATGAGTGACAAACCAGATCCATATTCTTCACGATTTGCGTTGGAATCAACACCAATCGACGGTTCCACTACAGTCGGTCTTCAGGAACAGCCACCATCACCCCAGGTATCAACAAACAGTGGTGGTGAGCAGTTCACCACCCCGAGCATCACCCGCGATGCTAGCGGAGTGGTAACACCTCCAGCAGCTCCACGAAAGTCGACAAGAGCCAGGAAGCCACGAATCATCTTCTCGCCAGATGGCCGTTAAAGGAGGGAAATGTGTTATGTTTTCATACACAAATCAACGTTTCTGTACACACTGGCTTCCGCACCTGAACAGACTGGCAGCACTGAGTGTTTTTGACATATGTACCTCTCTTTACCCTTCAGTTTAAAATATGTGCTTTTATCGAATATACGTAATTTTCCTAATCAGTAATAAACGTTAGCATTACCATTATTCAATATTTGAAATAATGCTACGCTGACAACATGATTATTAAAAAAATCGCATCGCGTTGATGAATGATTGCTGCATTGGTGGTGGATGACATGGTGTGGGTAGCAGTCGGCGTTTGTTGGAAGGCAGCTCATGTTTTCCGAAAAACAAAATTAATCAAACTATTTACCTTCACTCACAATCAAGGCTAAACAGTTTCATAAAAAATATAAAAATCACACCTTTAAAACATTTCGAAAGTCACAAAAAGTCACTTAAATATTTGAAGAATTTGCTTTGAAATTCCGATTCAAATACCAAATTCAGAATGTATAAATTAAATAGGCCTCGACAAGGAAACAACTTAAGCCCATAAGAGTAGCGATACTGAATTTCCACTTCGAATTGAAATTTTGACCCGTCTTTGTTGCAAATCTTCTAGCTAAACCAAAACAGTAACCGGAAGCTAACGAAGCACAACATCCACATCTCATCCTGTCTAGTCAGAACATGTCAACCGTTTTCCTAACCTCAATGCACTGGAAGTGCATAAGTACATAGTGGTGGTAAGCTTGTGCTGAGCAGTGTGGTCGATTTTTCGGGTTTTTAGATTTACTACGGATCTACGGATCGACCGTATCAGTCTAAGGATTATCCAGATGTTTGGGGATTTTCATAATAGTGCCGAATAAATTAATAAAAAAAAAACTTTTTCAATGTCTGTTTTCGAAAATGGTCTCAGAAAATTGGCAATTATTAATACAGTGGAAACAAATTCACCTTTCTCCGGATCGTACTCCATGAAAAGTTAGCAACACTGGTGCTGACTGTGCTCTGGATGATGATCCGCTTCCACTCGTGTAGAATAGGAACGAGTGTACCTACAGCTTATACAGTTTATAAGTACCATACATCTGAACCGAAAGCCACTTTCTCATCTTTGGAAGCTCATATCCTGCATAGTGGTGGTAGCTCTGTAGAGTGTGTTCTTGTTTCATGGGGAATTACCGACCAAGACGAAGTCGGGGGGAGAGGTCGCACTGGAAGAATGCTCATAAATTGTAATGTTAAATCTTTTCTGAACACGCACCGGAAAGAGCTACTGAAATGTGAATCTTTCGGGCAAATTTATGCACCAAGAATATTTGCTGCACACGATGAATCATATGCTGAGGAAAGACCAGTAATGGGGTGTCAGAGCTGGCGATTGCTTTAAAATATTTCCTCGATAAACGGACGCTCTTTAATCCGGCATCTTTTTAATTAGATAAAGCAACGATGCCGGATTAAAAACATCGCTTATATGTATATTAGACTGACGCATAATTTGAAATTTTCGCTCCACAGTGCTCAAACGGTTCCAAATTGGGTCCTAATAATCCTCCCAAAATTTGAACTCATTTAGTAAGAACCTGACTTGGCACAAACCATTTGAAGTTTATATGGGAATTACTATGGAGAAACTATAATTTCGGTTCATATCTTTCTCAAATTCACCAGTTAACTCTAATTTAGAAATTGAAAGCTTAACTTGTTGAAAATTCTCAGCTACAACTTTGTTCAAGACCACTTTTCGATCAAATGTAAGGAACAAAAATTATCAATGATTCAACATTGGTGTTTATGGCTCGTTGAACAGAGGACAAAAATCATGGCTACTAAATATGTCACACTTAAAAATACAGTGTTAACTTGCCATAAGATTATCAATCTCTTAAACAATTAATAACAATTTAATTTGACGTTTGGCTGAAAAACAGGAGACAGGAAAGACCATCGTCTTGTCGAGTTTCAAACGGGTCCGATAACACACGCGATATCTTTACGCAGCACTGTACAGTGATCAGCACTAGCGTGCACAGGAATCTTGTTAAGGAGGGGCAATTTTTTTCTATGGTGCATTTAATCTGGGGATGGGGAGTACTCCAAAGTGCGTTGGAGATGGTGTTGTCCACCCACCACTGTTTCCCTGCTGTTTAATTTAGCTAATTTTATTTTTTTTTTGCTCCGGTGGTGGTTCATCTTCTTCAAGACAAATTGCTTTCTGACAGCCAATGGAAATTGGCAATTTAATCCCATCGCTAATGTCGATGATGAACCGTCCCGAAGTACCATCAGTACCGGTGACAGAAAATGATGCCGAACATTCAACATGTTTTAAAGATGATATAAAGGACAAACCCGAATTGATTGTAACGCACACACAGCTGTAACTTGTTTACAATGACTAGAAATTTTTGGAGAAGATTCTTAGACAAATTTTTAGTAAGACAACACTATTCCAAGGTTCAATGGCAATCTAATAACCACTTTTCAATTATGGAATCCAAAAGCTGTCTAAACTTTGTACAGTTGCGACAAAGTCCATCCTCAGAAGTCCTCTGGAATTATTTTTAGAACTCTTCTTGACTTTTACTCAGAACACCTTGGAACTGAAATTCCCTTAGAGTTTCAGAAGAATTTCCTAAAAAAAAATATTCCTGGAATGAGCTATGAGGTATTCTTTTTGGAATTATTTTCTTGAAATACTCTCCAGAAATCCGTTGGAACTGTCCTCAGAATTCAATATCCTTGAGGTTCTTCTCGGATTTTTTTGAACTCTCCTAAGAGCTCTTTTGAAATTCTTTCCAGAAGTCTACTGGAATCATATTTAGAAATCTTCATGATTTTTTCTCAGAGCACCTTAGAATTGAATGAGCTAGAAATCATTCTCGGAATTCACTTGAAATTTTGCTTAAAATCCCTTTGGAATTTCACTCAAAATTTGATTTTCTCGGTATTCTTTTCGAAATTATCTTGGAACTATCTGCAAGATGTACTACAAATTATCCGCAGAATTTTCTTTGAATTTTACCCAGAAATATTTTGGAACTGTCATAAGAATTAAATATCCTTGAGGTTCTTCTTGGAATATTTTAGAACTTTTTTTTTCTCAGAACACCTTGGAATTGAAATTCCCCTAAAGTTTTATAAGAATTTTCTCAGCATCCTCCAGAATTTCTTCCCAGAATGAGGTTGAAATTATCCTCGGAATTCCCTTGAAATTTTTCTCAACATCCCTTTGGAATTTCATTCAAAATTTGATTCTCTCGGTATTCTTTTCGAAATTATCTTGGGACTATTTGCAGGATTCAATAGATATTATTCGCAGAAGTTTCATGGAATCATCCCCAGAAGCCTTTTCTTTTAGAATTGTCCTCAGAATTCAATACCCTTGAGGTTCTCCTTGTAAGTCAAGTTTAAGTTGCCCGCCCATTCACCAAAACGTTGTAGTTTTTCTACCAGAAATGTTCAATAAAGCTTGCCCCTCCATTCACCAGAACTGTGCAATTTTTACATCGGTAATTTTCAATTCAGCTTTCCTCTACAAGCAGCAGATTGCTGCGAATCTGACACCAGAAATTTTCAATACAAAGTTGCTCCCATAAAATTTTACACAAGAAAATTTAAATTGATCAGAACGATGCAAATTTTACACCGTTAATGTTCAATAAAAATTGCTTCTCCAATCTTCTGATTAGTGCAGATTTCCTTTTTCCATTTTACATCAGACATTTTCAATATAACTTGATTCTCCTATCATCAGAATGTTTCAGGTTTTTCATCAAGTAAAGCTTGCCCCTATTTTCAGATTTTCATCATAAATTTTCAGTAAAGCAGCTTCCGTCCAATCATCAGAATGGTGCAAATTTTACACCAGAAATTATTATTAAAGTTTGTTTCTCTATTCAGCTTAAGGATGCAAATTTAAGACCAAAAGTTTTCCAAAAAGCCGTTCACCAGAACGGTGCAAATTTTCTACCAGAAATTTTTAATATAGCTTAATTTTAAATAAAGCTTGTGCCTTCATTTACCAGACCAGTGCTAGTTTTTCACCAGATTTCATTCATTTTATTTACCAGAGCGATGAAAATTTTGCACCAGAAATTTTCAATAAAGCATGCTCCTCCATTCACCAGAACAGTACACCAAAAATTGACAGTGAAGTTTGTTTCAGCATGTACCTTTGTGGTGCAAATTTTCCACCATAAATTTTTAATGAAGCTTGTATTCATCAGAACGATGCAAATTATGCACCAGAAAAATGAATAAATCTCACTTCTATATTCACCACATTGTAGCGAACTTTCCACCAGAAATTTTCAGTTAAATGTACACCTCCAAATTTTTAGCGTGATTCAATTTTTCCAATTTTGTTTAGTCCCTCCATGCACCACCTTGATGGTATTTTTACACCAGAAATATTAAATAAAAAGCTTTTTCTTCGATTTACCACCACGAAGATGAATTTGTTCAACCTTAAGGGTAGAGGGTAATTCTTTTAACCCTCCATGAACCAGCTTGAAAAAAAAATTACACCAGAAATGTTTTTTATGCACCACCACCTTCATGGACTTTTGTGGTGCAAATTTCAGGCACCATCTCAAAGTAATTGACGCAATAAAAGATTTTCAGTGCCCTTATTTTTTTCCGTGTTGGGTGTATTCATCACTGCGACCATTACTTTGATCTATTGTGATATTCCATTACATTTCGAATGAAATGTAATACTTTACTGGGACCTGCATTCCAAATATCAAAGGGTTCTGCCAGCCCCTTATCCAGAAAAAATACGCCTTTTATTGAAGATTGCTGCACAAGAGCATAGCAGGTGTTCAGAGTCTTCCTTTTCTATACCACAGAATCGACACATATCCTCTTGAAGTTTTCCTATTAGCTTCAAATGATATTTACATGGACAATGTCCTGTTATCAAACCAGTATAGACACTGAGATCTTTCTTTGATGATTCAAGAATTTTGCTAGTCATTGAAATGTTCGGAATTATGAACCGTTTCGACTGCCTAGCAATGGAAGTGTTGTTCCAATTGGTCTCCACTTTCATTTTTTTTTTTCCATTTCTTGAACTCCATTTTAAGAGAACAAGTAGAAACTCCACAGAATGGTTCTGGTCCTATGAATTGCTGTGATGATCCTAGCCTGGCTAACGTATCGGCTTTTTCATTCCTTTCAATTCCACAGTGGCCAGGAACCCAATATAAGTTTACTTGGTTTTGACAGGCCAATTTCTGAAGTGACATTGCACATTCCCATACGAGTTTGGAATTGCATGTTGCTGATTTTAAAGCATTTAATGCTGCTTGACTATCAGACATAATGCAGATATTTGAATGTTTATAATTCCTGCGCAAGCATATTACAGAGCATTCAAGAATTGCTTGAATTTCTGCTTGGAACACGGTTGGCCAGTAACCCATGGATATTGTGATATCAATCCCTGGACCAGTTACCCCTGCTCCCACACGGTTGTTCAATCTTGAACCGTCTATATAAAAAACAGTTGAACCTGGACGGATGTTTGGACCCCCACTTTCCCAAACATTACGATCAAATTCTGCTGCATTGCATAAACGATCGAAATTATATTTTTTCTCCATCCAGTCTTCATTTTTTAATACAAGAGAATCAATATCAAACATTTTTTAAATGCTAAGGTGTCCTGTAAGATCACCTTCAAGGAAGTACTTTGTTCGTTGAATCCTTAAAGCGCTCCTTTCAGCTTCTAATTGGATAAATTGATGCAACGGAATCAGATAAAGTAGAGCATCTAGTGAAATACTCGGTGTGCTGTTCATTGCACCAGTTATTGAGAGAGTAGCAAGTCTTTGCAGTCTCCCCAGCTTCTTCTGAGCCGATTTTTCATTAGTTTTCGGTCACCAAACTAATGATGCGTAGGATATTCTGGGTCTTACAATCGTCAGATAAATCCAGTGGATCATTTTTGGTTTTAGGCCCCATTTCCTACCAAATGTTTTTTTACTTATCTAAAGAGCATTTATTGCCTTATTAACAACCTGCTCTATATGTGAATTCCAGTTAAGTTTACTGTCAAGAATGACTCCCAGATACTTGACTGTTCGTGAAAGTTCTAAAGAGGTTTCTTTCAATTTTAAGTTATTTATAGAAAATTTCCTTTTCCGTGTGAACGGTACAATAGTGGTCTTAGAAGGGTTTATATTCAACCCTTCTTTAGCGCACCACGACGAAACATAATTTAAAGCAGTTTGCATTCTATTTGAAATGATATTATCAAACTTTCCTCGTACTATTATGACTATGTCATCAGCAAAGCCAATTATCTCGAAGCCCTTTGCTTCTAAATTTTTGAGAAGTTCGTCAACAATTAAAGACCATAAAAGAGGTGAAAGCACACCTCCTTGAGGACACCCTTTTACAGCTCTAACTGTTATGGATGAGCTTCCAAGATTTGCTGAGATTTCTCTTTTAGAAAGCATCTCATTAATCCACTTAACGAGGCTTTTGTCGAATCCACGCTTCAACATATTATTTTTCATGGAGTTATAAGATGCATTATCAAATGCTCCTTCAATATCAATGAATGCTGCTAGTGACATTTCTTTTGATTCAAACGATTTTTCTAGTTTTGTAACAAGCGTGTGAAGAGCTGTTACTGTTGATTTACCAGCTTGATATGCAAACTGATATTTACTCATAGGAATTGTAATCAAGTACGTTGATTTTATATGCTGATCTATTATTTTCTCCATTATGTTTAGCATAATGGATGATAAACTGATCGGCCTGAAGGATTTACAAGAAGTTTTATCCTTTTTATTAGCCTTCGGAATAAATATAACCTTTACTTGACGCCAAGTTATCGGAATATAACTTAATCTTAAGCTTGCTCTAAACAAGCCTGTTAGAATGGATGTCAAAGTTTCTTTTCCTTTCTGAATTAGTACTGGCAAAATTCCGTCCCTACCTGGTGATTTGAAAGGAGCAAAAGAATCAATCGCCCATTCGACTCGTTTTTCTGTAAAAAATTTATTGGCCAGATTACGAGCGTCTTTCCTGGCAATCTCTAACACAGTCGATTCATTAATTGGTGTCTGAATTCCGTCCTGATTTTTCCAGAGCCAGTTTGCGCTGCACGTGTATTTTGGTCTTCATGTATGTTGGTAATTGAACATGGAAAGTGTGTTTTCATCATTGTTTCTAATGTTTCTTCCACAGACTTAGTAAAAGTGCCGTCTTCATTTTTAAGAGTTCCTAAGCCATTTGAATGATCTTTTGAAAGGACTTTTTGCAATCTGGCAGCAACTGGAGTATTTTCAATGTTTTCACATGTATGCCTCCAGTCCTTCCTTTTAGATCTTCGGATTTCCTTATTATAACATGTGAGGGCTTCCCTGTATTGATCCCATTGTCTTGTTATTTTCGCCCGGTTAAATAGCTTCCGGGTTTTCTTCCGAAGTTTCTCTAAGGTTTTATTCCACCAAGGTACATCCCTATTCGTAGAGCGTTCCTTTGCAGGACAGCTGTCGTAATAAACTTGTTGGATTAAGCTTGAAAGCTCATGAGAATTTTTCTCAAGTTCATTGCATGTTTTTGAACATCCTCTCAAGTTATTAACTCCAACTATAAGCTTTGAGTTGTATTGCTCCCAGTTAGTTTTCCTGGGATCTCTTATAGTTTCAATGATTTGTTGATTAACTTCATAATCAAATATAATTTGCTTATGATCAAACAAAGATACTTCATCCGATACGTGCCAATTCTTGATTTTGTCAGAAATCGTTGGACTACATAGCGTTAAGTCAAGAACTTCTTGCCTAATTGTGTTTATAAAAGTTGGATCATAACCCTTATTACATATATCTATTTCATGTTTTGAGATAAAGTCTAAAAGGCACTCACCTCTGCTGTTGATGTCTGAACTGGACCACACTGTATGATGGGCATTTGCGTCACATCCAACTATGAATGCTTTAATTTGTTTCTTGCAGTGTGCAACCTCTGGTGGTGGTACATCTCCCACGTCTCCAGGAAAGTATGCTGAAGCAACATAAATTTCCGTTTTGCCGTGGGTTGTTGGCACCTCCATCATGATTGCTACGATGTCTCTTTTAATAAATTCTGTCATCGGAAAAATTTTAACTTTTTCATTTACTATAATGGCAGCTCTTGGAGATAGCTGCCCTTCATCATAAATTAACTTACATGATTTTGTAGGAATTCCTAGAATCCTACTTTTGTTTGCCCATGGCTCCTGGATTAGCGCTACGTCCAGTTTACTTTCTGTGAATCGTTTGTAAAGTACAGCGGTTGCTCCCTTTGCATGGTGCAGATTCACATGAATACATTTTATTTGCTTACTTTTCATGTTGTTGATTGGATTTGCTGCGCTTATTGGGTCGAACTTTCTCCCCAACAGCGGTCCTGCAGTTACCGATAGGTGGATTTATATTCGCCTGGAGATTTATTTCAGTGCCCTTATATTATGAAATGAAGTTATTTTACCTTCGAATCAAGTAATCAAGAAATCCAGTTATTTTATATCTTAATTTTGTAAATCTAGAAGTTGTAATTTTATTTATAAAAGGGAGGACGCTTGCCCCACTTTGCCCCACCCTGTGCATGCCAGTGCTGATCAGTCTGGTCAGCTTCCCGGAAAACCCTTTCTCGTCCATAATCTTCCATAGCTCTCTCGGTCAATAGTACCATAAGCGGGCTTGAAATCGATGAATATATGGTGCGTAGTGACTTGATATTCACGACACTTTTGGAGGGTCTGTCGCAACGTAAAGATTTAGTCCGTTGTCGATCGCCCGTCCACAAAACCGGCTTGATAACTTCCCACAATTCTGCTTGCTAGTGGCGATAGACGATGAAAGATGATCTGGGAAAGCATTTTGAAGGCCGCGTTGAGAATAGTGATTGCTCGATAGTTTGCACATTCTAGTTTGTCGCCTCTTTATATATTGGGCATATTACTCCCTCCTTCCACTCCACACTGTTTCCAAAGGTGCAAAAACGTGATCGAAATTGTTTTGACCTCTTAAACTTGATTTTTATGCTATAGTGTCTTCAGCAAAGTTTTTCTATGAAATATTTCACATATTATTTGCTTTGTTCGGCAAAGTTGTAGGAAATATTATTAGAAAAAACTTTGCCAAAAACACCATACGTCTATCTGTTGAGTAGAATGGGTTTTTGTGGAGTTTTCTTTGAAACACCCCTAAAAACTAGTTTTTTCAAAATAACTTTTTCTGGTAATTTTCTACAATTTTCAAATGTTCTAAAAATTTGTCACACTCAAAAAAATACACAACTTTTACCAAGAAAATGTATTTTTATATCTCATACTCATTGAGTTATTGAAGATTTTAATTTAAAAAACGCATCTTTTTGGTATTGAAAATTTCTACAAGCCGCAAATTTCCGCAGATGAAACCATTTACATATGAAACTATACAGTAATCACTATTGAATCCATGTATAACCGTTTGTCTCTCGCTGTCCCTTGCATGCAAAAACAAACACTCAAAAATCGACGAAATTGTACTGGTGAGAACGCCCAATTCTATGCTTGCAAGCTCTCGCGCGTCTCGTGCGTGGAAATTAAGTGTTGTCAGAGAGACGATTTTGACTGTGAATACTTAAATGGTTTAGAAATGTAATTAATAGCTGTATACTCGTTATGTTTCATGTTCTAAACATTTCACAGATTTTTTTTTTATTTACCGGAGATCGTGACTTTTTTTATCACTTTATTTGGCAACCATGATCTCATGCGTTGTTTACAATGTGAGACGTTGAAAGCAGCTTATTGCTTAGTGTGGTCGGAAGTCTAGTTTCAACTAAAATAAGGTTTAAAACATTACCGAAATATGGCGTCATCCTCAACAGGTAAGTTTGAAAGCTATTTCTGTAAAATGCAGACCAGATAACAGATAATAACAATCATCACTGCAGGTGAATTCAAGCACAGTGTTCTATTCCAACTGTGGAGATCAACTGAAGGTGATCAAAAGGTGAAAACTGATTTCCTGACTCAACATATAATGATTCGTTATGCCCTCGACGATGTTGGAAACATACGGTCAGAAATTCATAACCAGGTCTATAATTTGAGCAAATCTTTCAAAAAGTTGTGGGAAAAATATAACCGGAAAGAAGATAAAGTTATTAAGCTTGATTATTTGAAAAAGGATTATGTTTTGCCGCAATCTTGGAGTAGTTCACCTCAAGCTGTTTGTGTTTAGTATTCTCCAGAAGAAGCATTGGCTTTGATTTGCGATGCTCATCTCAGTGTAGCACAGTATAATAAATTGCGAGAGGGAGCGAAAAGTCGCAATGCCAATTTGTATCCAGCGTACAAAAAAATTTTGGAGGCAAAGGTTGGTTGCTATCCAGAACAGCAGTCAATTTCTATAAGCGAAACCAACATGGAGATTAAATTGCAAGCACTTCTAGACCATGCGACCATGCGCTCAGCGGCATTATTATGACCAAAGAGGAAATAATGGCAAATTTTTCTAATGAAGACTTACAGAATCTGGTCTTAACGGTTAAAAACGGATTTGACGGCAGTGGCGATCATGCACAATATAAGCAAACATTTTCAAATGATGATGGTACCTCATCGGAAAGTCAAATTTTTGCGACTTCTATTGTTCCAATCAGGGTTACTTCCACTCACTTGCTATAAAAAATAGTTTTTCAGAATTATGAAATCATTAGATACCTTACCTTACCAATCAGGCTAAGGCCTTGTTGTCCTCTGCTGTCCGAAGAAGTCGTCTCCACTCTACTCGATCCATGGCCACAGTTCGCCAGCCTCGTAGTCTGCGAAGGGTCCGCAGGTCACCTTCTACTTGGTCGATCCACCTTGCCCGCTGTGCGCCTCTTCTTCTTGTTCCTGTTGGGTCGCTTTCTAGAACCATTTTCACTGGGTCGTCGTGCGGCATTCTTACGACGTGCCCAGCCCACCGTAGTCGCCCAATTTTTGCAATGTGGACGATGGATGGTTCTCCCAGCAGCTGGTGCAATTCGTGGTTCATTCGCCTCCTCCACGTTCCGTCATCCATCTGCACTCCACCGTAGATGGTACGCAACACCTTCCGTTCGAAAACACCAAGGGCGCGTTGGTCCTCCACGAGCATAGTCCAGGTCTCGTGGCCGTAAAGGACCACCGGTCTAATCAGCGTCTTGTAGACAGTCAACTTTGTGCGGCGGCGAATTTTATTCGACCGGAGCGTCCTCCGGAGTCCAAAGTAGGCACGATTCCCTGCCATAATGCGTCTTTGAATTTCTCTGCTGGTATCATTTTCGGCGGTCACCAGTGAGCCCAAATACACGAACTCATCGACCACCTCGATTTCGTCACCGTCAATCTGAACTCGGGGTGGGAGGCTAACATTGTCTTCCCTAGAACCTCTTGCTTTCATATATTTTGTCTCAACGGCGCCGGTGGTGTAGTGGTAAGCGTGATTACCTCTCACCCCAGCAGGCCTGGGTTCAATTCCAGTCGGCGCCGCCGGGATGTTCTGAGGCATAACATCTCTGATCACGCCTTCCTTCGGATGGGAAGTAAAGCCGTTGGTCCCCAGTTCATGAGTTTGATGGGTCGATAGGTGGTAGGGTCCAGGTGTAGGAGTTGCCTTCCTGGCACGTCGGTAGCATTGGTGCTCAGCACGGAAAACAAGATCGACGGAAAAAACAAACCAAAGGAAAATAAAAAATATATTTTGTCTTTGATGCGTTGATGGCAAGTCCAATCTGTCTAGCTTCAGCCTTCAGTCTGATGTACGTTTCCGCCATCATCTCAAAGTTCCGTGCCATAATGTCAATGTCATCGGCGAAACCAAGGAGCTGGATGGACTTCCTGAATATCGTGCCACTCGTGTCTATCCCAGCTCTTCTGATCACACCTTCTAACGCGATGTTGAACAGCAGACACGAAAGTCCATCACCCTGCCGTAACCCCCTTCGAGATTCAAAGGGACTCGAGAGTGTCCCCGATACTCGAACAACGCACGTCACTCGATCCATCGTCGCCTTGACCAATCGCGTCAGTTTATCCGGAAATCCGTACTCGTGCATAATCTGCCATAGCTGATCTCGATCGATTGTGTCGTATGCGGATTTGAAATCGATGAACAAATGATGTGTGGGCACGTTGTATTCTCGGCATTTCTGCAGAACCTGCCGAATCGCGAAAATTTGGTCCGTGGTAGCGCGGGCACCCATGAATCCCGCCTGGTATTGCCCCACGAACTCTCTTGCATATGGTGACAGACGGCGGCATAGAATTTGGGAGAGTACCTTGTAGGCGGCGCTCAGCAGTGTGATCGCGCGGTAGTTGCAGCAATCCAACTTGTCGCCCTTTTTGTAGATTGGGCATACGACACCTTCCATCCACTCCTCCGGTAATATCTCCTCCTCCCAAATCTTGACAATTACCCAGTGCAGCGCTCTAGCCAGTGCTTCACCACCGTATTTCAAATCATTAGATGCGATAATGATAATTAGAACTTGTAAGATACAAGAAGAGGTCGTTAAGTATGTGCTTGACACATAAAACCTGTCAATATTGCTTTCAGTGCGTCGCAATCAGCGATTAAACGATTCGTGAGCGCTCACTCTGAGTGAACGGTCACGAATCATACAATCGCTGATTGTGACGCTCTGCAAGCGAAATTGACAGGTTTTATGAATCAAACGCACACTTTACACCCTCTTGTTGTTACTTATAAGTACAACATATCGTTACATCATCTAATAGCTACATAATTCCAAAAAACAAATTTTTATAGCAAGTGAGTGGAAGCAACCCTGGTTCCAATTAAGATTGTCGCTCACGGAAAAATCTTATTTGAAAATCCTCGGCCTTCATCTACAAAATGTTGCAGACCATTACACTTGCAATTTGCCAAAGAGACCCCAGCTCTTATTACCGCAAAAAAAGCCAAATTGGATAGCCAACTAGCAGAGCTACAGCCGGCAAAGATGCAGTACTTCGGTCGACAACTACTGGTCAAATACAAAATGCTGCTGACGATGGTTGATGGCAAAGTGTGCAGTGCTTTAACATCAACCTCTTCCCAGTTTTGCTACATTTGTTCAGCAAAACCTTCGGAGATGAACAATTTGAGTGCAGTACGACTGAGGAAGGAGAACGAGGAAGCATTTCAATTCAGGTTGTCACTGCTTCACGCTTATATACGATTTTTTGAGTACTTGTTGCATCTATCATACCGTCTTGAGATAAGAAAATGGCAAGTGAGATCAGAGGAGCACAAGCAAATCGTTTTGAAGAGAAAAACATACATCCAGGCTAGATTCAAGACCGAAATGGGTTTGATCGTCGATAAACCACGTTCCGGTGGATGCGGCAACAGCAACGATGGGAACACCGCCCGGAGATTTTTCCAAGATTGGGAACATTCAGCACAGATCACAGGAATCAATGCTGAGGTGATATACCACTGCAAATCATTCTTGAAACATTAGCTTCCGGTAATGATAAAACTATATTCCTTGCGTTCTTGTTATGACTGTTAAGTTTTATTTCCAGGATGTGAAATCGACTTCGAAAAATTTGATGAATATGCATTGAAAACCGCCCATTTGCTGGTTGGTTTATATGAATGGTACCCAATGCCTGCATCTGTACACAAAATCCTCATTCACGGAGCCAAAGTGATTTTTGCATTTCTGATCCCTATTGGTCAATTATCGGAGGAGGCCTAAGAGTCATGAAACAAGGACATACGAAGGTACAGAGAGGATCATACAAGGAAGTTCTCGAGGATTGTAACCAATACAGACCTGTTACACCGATTGCTGGAGACGTCCGATCCTCTAATTTCGTCCATTAGAGGATTTCCGAAGAAAAAGGATACTCCATTATCGAAGGATGCGAAAAATCTTTTGGTCGAGTCAGATGACGATTCAAGCGATGATAAAAGTGATAGTGAGGATTAACAGTTATTTCCGATTGATAATTTGAGAGAAAAGAAATCAACAGTTGAAAACCATACCTCATATTGTTTTAAATTTCTTGGAATTCTATTTCTGGAAACCTTCCATGGCATTAGTAGTTGCATAGTAGAATAAGGCATTCCATGAGACAGTTGTCGTAAGCTGATTTTTTTTGTTTACCAAGAAGTTTTGACAGTTCACAGTTAAACTGATAGATATGTTCCATAGAAAACAGCTTTGTTTATATTTACATTTTGTATCAGGCAATACCTGATCTCTCACACACTTAAAGCTTTTCAGCTATCGGGTCAACTGCAAAACGTCTCATGGATAGCCTTATTGGGCTCTTACCAATACAATTTCGTTGATTTTTGAGTGTTTGTTTTTACATGCAAGGGACAGTGAGAGACCAACGGTTATACATGGATTCAATAGTGATTACTGTATAGTTTCATATGTAAATGGTTTCATCTGCGGAAATTTGTGGCTTGTAGAGATTTTCAATACCAAAAAGATGCATTTTTTAGATTAAAATCTTCAATAACTCAATGAGTATGAGATATAAAAATACACTTTCTTGGTAAAAGTTGTGTATTTTTTTGAGTGTGACAAATTTTTAGAACATTTGAAAATTGTAGAAAATTACCAGAAAAAGTTATTTTGAAAAAAAACTAGTTTTTAGGGGTGTTTCAAAGAAAACTCCACAAAAACCCATTCTACTCAACAGATAGACGTATGGTGTCTTTGGCAAAGTTTTTTCTAATAATATTTCCTACAACTTTGCCCAACAAAGCAAATTTTTATATGCAAAAATAGAAAAACGAAAATTTGCATTTAACTTTTAGGGGGATTAATCACCAAACTGATGCCTCTATAATATGTGAAATATTTCATAGAAAAACTTTGTAAATCGTTGACTTCACGTAGAAGTAATACTAAAAACATATAGTCAAAGTACATAACTCTGGATGGGAGCATACCATCAATTACTGTCAATGGTCGAAAGGTACACTAGCAGCACCTAACCCACCCGTGTCCCCTAGAGATCGTCAAGTCGATGATGACAGGAGCACATATCGTGGTAGGGGTAAAGAATAGTTGCAATTTCCAAACCTACGACTGGATGCCTTCCTTCAAATAACAACTGAAGTGCGGTAAAAAATCGGTAGAACTGTTTCAAACACACAGTTGGTACTTGAGCGGGTCGGTTTTCATCTCTTTTTGTCAGTGGTGGTGGGCTGGGACACCCCTCACCATCCCTCTCCAAAGGGGGAGTTTGGTAAAGAGAGATGAAAAAATCGATTTGTACCTTCCTTAAAAGTTGTCCTAAGCTCTCTATTCTAATATCTATATGCAATCTTCACACTGCCGTACTCTAACGGAACTATCAACTCTATGCTTTCATCTACTCCATCTATCGTATAAAAATTACCACTACAGTCTGTTATTTGAAATTAGCATCTTCAACTATGTAAATCGTTGACTTCACGCAGAAGTAATACTAAAAACATATAGTCAAAGAAAAACTTTGCTGAACAATGTTGCGCAAAATTGTAAGCGCTTTAAAACTGCACATTTTTGCTGCAAAAAATAAATCGCTATCTCTTTGTTTTAAGGATTTAAGTCCTATTTTGTAATTTTTTAACGCTATCTGTAAGGGGGTGTATCTTGCATGTTAGCAGGTATTAGCAGCTAATCTCAACGTTATTTTGATCAGCATCTTCTAGTCTACTGTTACATATACAATTCAATCCAAGCATCCAAGGGGATGCATAATGAATTTTCTAAAGAGTACCTCAATGTTTTGTTACGTTTTGCTGTTTCCATGACCATTTTTCCAAGTGTTTACATTAGAGTAGTAAATAAAGTAGAATTAAGAGGAAAAACAACGTAATAAGGTATAATAGTTTCATCAAAAAGGTTTGCTAGATAATGTTTTAGGTTCTATGCATTGGGGGAGATCAAACCAATGTATCAAACTAGTTAAAAATTAGTGTTATTATATTGCATTGACAACTCATCCAGCCATTACATTGCAAAATGTGTACAACAATGATTTGTTATATTGATTCTCTACATCTTTAATACAAAATTCTAATAAACGAATAAATGTACCAAACCAAGAAAATGTATCACCAACATGATTCCACCATTTGAGTGCAACTTGACCAAATGCAACATTTTACATCCGAAGATGTGATCCTGTCTCTTTGTACTGCATATTATGTTAATCCAGTTACGGGTGAACGTGTTTGAATGTTTCCTGGATGAAAAGAACCACAATCTAAAACTTTTTTATCACCTTGATTCTACGCTTGTGCGCTCAAACGATACAACCGCTTCGTAATTTATCCCATTGAAACGAATCCACAAACCGGGAAAAACATCCTTGCCCGTGGAATGAAAGTCATACTAAAAAAAAGCAATGAATGTACGAAGGCATCTGCAACTGAACTAAGCAAAACATAAAAGTGCGACTCAAATTGGTTACGGTTATTTGCAAACTGGCTTTGAGGTCATTTAGTGGAAATCTGTTTTCCGTTGTGCGAAAATGCGATAAAAAAGTAAATCTTATTTTCAAAAGTCCTCTCCCCGGGCGCTCCAACCGACAGACAGCACACACAGCTCAGCACCATCATCCGAGCGACGATTCTGCCATTTGTGCAAATTCCCTTCTCCACGTTGCTGAAAGGAACCGTTGAAATAGGATTTCCTCCCCTGCCGGCCACCGCCGACTCAAAACTCTCGCCCAGTTTCTTCTAGGGCATGCCCCGCGCCTGTTTGTCTTCCTGCGAAATGGAAAGTCTGTAGAAATTGCGAAAAGGAAATCCCATCGTAATGTGATTTCCAATGGCTTTTCTTTGCTTGGGACAGTCATATGGTTATTATTTGTTTGTTCTCTTGAGGTCGATCTCGTGTCGGTCTTGAATGGAAATGAAGCCAGAACAGGCGGGAGTTCCTTGTCTTGGAAATGATGATAAAAATAATCGTTTTTTCCTGCCAAACGAGGCCCTCAAATGAATGTAGGTATGTGGAAGAAAAGGGTCAGCAATTGAAATCGGATTCCATTCCATTGGGCTTGCACAATTTTCAAAGTAATCCATAATTCGAGTGTTCCTAGGACGGCTTTGGAAAAGTTTGCAACAAGTGGAAAAATATGTTCCTGGAACTTGTTATGTGATGTGTAGGCTGTTTGAAAAGTCTGGGGGATTATTCTGAAATGAATACCTTGGGGAAAATGGCCCATGCGGGCTTTCATTTCCAATTCTGAAACTGTGTAGTGCTATCATAAAATTCTTTTGACAACTAAAGTTAAGCTCAGACCCTTACTTTGATAAGCCAAACCCCTCATCGCTTTACTATTATCCCAACATGTGAAGAGATAAATTGAATGAAATAAGCCTCTGTCTTAGTACACAAATAAAAATCAGCAAGCGCTTAATACGAATCTGTATGCGGCATTGGAAAGGAATAGACAATTACTTAAAGGGTGATACGGTCAAAATTTGGTCAATATCAACTTGACGTATTTCTTTCAATTTTGCATTTAAAAAACCTGAACACCCCTCATTTTGAAGGTGTGTGTGTGTAGAATGTTGCTCCTATTTTGATTTTGGAATTCACTCTTCAGTTGTCAAAATGCCGTCCAAGCAAGAAGAGCAGCGTATCAAAATTTTGCTCGCGCATCGCGAAAATCCGAGCTACTCGCACGCAAAGTTGGCAAAATCGCTAAAAGTTGCCAAATCAACCGTTACAAATGTAATTAAAGTGTTTGGGGAACGTTTGTCGACAGCCAGGAAGTCTGGATCGGGGGAAATCGAAAACCGGAAGCCGCTGAGACGACAAAGAGAGTTGCCGGTAGTTTCAAGCGAAACCCTAACCTCTCTCTCCGAGATGCCGCAAATAAGCTGGGTGTATCGTCTACAACCGTGCATCGAGCCAAAAAACGAGCCGGACTATCGACTTACAAGAAGGTAGTGACTCCAAATCGCGATGATAAACAAAATACGACGGCCAAAGCGCGATCCCGGAGGCTGTACACGACGATGCTGACGAAGTTTGACTGCGTGGTAATGGACGACGAAACCTACGTCAAAGCCGACTACAAGCAGCTTCCGGGACAGGAGTTTTATACGGCAAAAGGAAGGGGAAAGGTAGCAGATGTTTTCAAGCACATGAAACTGTCAAAGTTCGCAAAGAAATATCTGGTTTGGCAAGCCATCTGTACCTGTGGCTTGAAAAGCAGCATTTTCATAGCTTCCGGGACTGTCAACCAAGAAATTTACGTGAAAGAGTGTTTGAATAAACGTCTGCTGCCTTTCCTGAAGAAACACGGTTGTTCCGTACTGTTTTGGCCGGATTTGGCATCTTGCCATTACGGTAAAAAGGCCATGGAGTGGTACGCCGCCAACAACGTGCAGGTGGTTCCCAAGGACAAGAACCCTCCCAACACGCCAGAGCTCCGCCCAATTGAGAAATACTGGGCTATTGTCAAGCGGAACCTTAAGAAGACCAAAAAAACTGCTAAGGGCGAGCAGCAGTTCAAGGCAAACTGGCTTTCTGCGGCGAAGAAGGTGGACAAGGTGGCTGTACAAAATCTGATGGCAGGGGTCAAGCGTAAGGTCCGGCAATTTGGATTTGGAAAAGCGGAAGCCTAACTGAATATTTTTCCTGAATTTTATACTAATTGAACTTGAAAAAGAAATTTAATTTGATTTTTTAAATAAACGATTTCACCGATTTACACGCGTTTTCCCTTGACCAAATTTTGACCGTATCACCCTTTACTTAATTACTTAACCACCGGAGGGGGCCCTCCCTTAGCTCAGTCGGTAAAGGCTCAGCTACAAAGCAAGACCATGCTGGAGGTGGCTGGGTTCGATTCCCGGTTCGGTTTAAGAATTTTTCGGGTTGGACCATTTCTCGACTTCCCTGGGCATAGAAGTATGATTGGACTTTGCCACACAATCATATCGATGCAAAAATGGTACAGACATCGAAAGATCTCAATTAACAACTGTGGAAGTGCATCTAGAAGACTAAGTTGAGAGCACGCAATAAGCTAATATGCGATATGCAATAAGCTTGAAATGCGAAGAAGAAGAAGAAGAAGAAGACACCACCGGAGGTGCAAAGGGCGAAATTGAAAAACTTCCATCCTGGGCGGCTGCTCGCTTTTGCCATGACCTGGGCCCAGGTCAGATTCCTATCGACTTGCTTTATTTCCTTGTTGAGGCTCCGCCGCCATGAGCCCCTGGGTCTGCCTCTGCTGCGATGTTCTGCTGGATTCCAATCCAGCGCTTGCTTGCAGATTTTGTTTCTGCCCCGGCCACTCCACTTTTGCTCTGGAATTTCCGTTGCTTTCGGTTTCTGATGACATCGACGATGGAGCTCGGCATTCGAGATCCAGTTGTAAGGCACGAATTATATACCGCAAGCATCGGTTGATGAAGACCTGCAGCTTCTGAGTGTTCTCCGCTGATACACACCACGTCTAGCTGGCGTATAACAACACAGATTTCTCGTTCGAGTTGGTGCGTTGACTTATCTGGTTTGATCTCCATACGTTTCGTAAACTCGCAAAGGCAGCCCTACCCAACAAACCTTGACAACTGGATAAAAGCCTATTCAGGCTAATATTTTCTTCTCCAGCTAAAATGTGGCTTATTCAGCATTTGATCAGCTCAATTTTTTTGTTGGGTAGCCTTCTTGATTCGTGCACCTATGTCACTCTTGGTCCCGCCGTCCGCCGCTATTTGGCTGCCACTACCGTAAAGTTGGAAGGGTTGTCCGTGTTGACATCCAACGATTTGGTCTTGTTGACGTTGATGGTGAGACCCGCCGCAGAGGAGCGTTCGGCTAGGTAATTGAGCTTACTCTGCATATCAGCGCACCGTTGTGCTCATCAGCCAAATCGAAGTCGGATCGGTACAGGGTCAATAGTACCCATCATGATCTCGTCGATTACGATAAGGAACAGTACCGGTGATAGTATACATCCTTGTCTCACACCAACGACTACCAGGATAGGGTCAGACAAGGCTCCGCTATGCAGAACTCTGCACGTGAAAGCCTGATACTGCGCTTCGATGAAGTTGAGGATTTTATCCGGGACTCCCTTGCATCTCAGGACGCCACACAGATTCTCGTGATTTAGTCGGTCGAAAGCTTTTTCGTAGTCAATGAATATCAAATAAAGGGACTCTTGGAATTCATTAACCTACTCCAGGATGATGAGGAGCGTGACAATATGGTACACACAAGATCTTCCAGCACGGAATCCTGCCTGCTGCCGCCGGAGAGTCGCGTCGATTTTGTCCTGTATCCGATTCAGGATAACTTTGCACAGAACTTTGAGAATTCCCTTCTTTGGGACCTTCACTAAGACGCCCTGCATCCAGTTGGCCGGAAAAGTCACGGTGTCCCAGATATTACTGAATAGTTGATGCAACATTTGAGCGGATAGCATGGGGTCAGCTTTGAGCACCTCTGCTAATATTCGATCGACCCCTGGAGCGTTGTTGGATTTCATGTTTCGAATAGCTGCTTCAATCTCCTGCAGTGATGGACCTTCGGAATTGACGCGAGTGATGCGCTGCACCCTAGGCGGATCATGCCGAGATGTTAATGGCTGGTTGACCTTCGAAACTTGAAGAAGTTGTTCTAAGTGCGCAAACCAGCGTTTCAACTGGTCAGTGGGGTAAGTAAGCAACTGTTCAGTCGTGTCCTTCACTGGCATCCTCGGGTTTATCCTTGCTCCACTCAGGCATCGTGCGATATCGTAGAGGAGGCGTATATCGCCAGTGTTTGCGGCTTCCTTCGTCGGTCAAGGAGTTCACCCACGCTCACTTGTCGCGACTGCAAGAGCGCTTGACTTCCTTTTCTAGAGCCGAGTACCGTTGACGAGCTTCGTTCATGACTCCTCTGGTTCTCACCTTCTCTATCGCGGCTTTTGCTTCTCAACGATCCTCAATCTTGTAACCGGCCAGCCTAACGAGTTTCCCGGTATTTAAGTAAGGTGGCTTATGCGCCACTCCTTTCGGAGACCACCTACCAGTTGACGGTTTGCCCGGCCGTTGAGACCCTCAGGGAAGGGTCTAATTACTCCCGAAAGTGGGAAGGGAAACGAGCTGGCTAGCGCAAAGTCTCGGCAAAGGCCTCATTGGCTATACGACCTGAAAGTCGTGGAAAAGGAAAGTCTACGTGATAGCAAAAGAATCCAGCTGATAACGGAAACTAAACCCACCGACTTCTCATCACTGGGAGACTTAGACGACCACCCTTCCAACAGTACAAGACTCGAGAGTGGTCTTGGTTGATCTCGGGGCAACCTCCCCAGTAAAACGAATAAAGTAAAGAAGAGAATTACGACGCGATTAACATGTATCCCCTCTCAGTGACTTTCTTATCGGTTCGAACTCATCAAGGTGACTTTGGGTTTCAAATTACCTTCTCCTGCATTTATTTCTCCTGTATTACCATTATCGACTAACACATTTGGAAGGAGCAAAACAGTTTAATTTTTCATTTTAGAGTACTCATACATTGTTCTTCTCTCTATTGCCTAGGCCTACGTACTACGGGCTTTCCCTTTCTCTCTACCTAACATTCTTCTTTGTTCATTTTGGGGGTGTGGTGCGTGCGTGCGATGTGTTCATTCTACAGTGTGTGTGTGCTCAGGGTGACATTCGGCGCAAGCGCGATTCGAATGAATGCCACTAGAATTCTGCGGTCGTAACCACACTACCTACTCGTAGTCATTCGGTAGCGGGAAGAACTGAGCCATGCGCATGGTCTTATATTATATCAGGCCTGATAGTAAAGGGTGATATGGTCAAAATTTGGTCAAGGGAAAACGCGTGTAAATCGGTGAAATCGTTTATTTAAAAAATCAAATTAAATTTCTTTTTCAAGTTCAATTAGTATAAAATTCAGGAAAAATATTCAGTTAGGCTTCCGCTTTTCCAAATCCGAATTGCCGGGCCTTACGCTTGACCCCTGCCATCAGATTTTGTACAGCCACCTTGTCCACCTTCTTCGCCGTAGAAAGCCAGTTTGCCTTGAACTGCTGCTCGCCCTTAGCGTGTTGGGAGGGTTCTTGTCCTTGGGAACCACCTGCACGTTGTTGGCGGCGTACCACTCCATGGCCTTTTTACCGTAATGGCAAGATGCCAAATCCGGCCAAAACAGTACGGAACAACCGTGTTTCTTCAGGAAAGGCAGCAGACGTTTATTCAAACACTCTTTCACGTAAATTTCTTGGTTGACAGTCCCGGAAGCTATGAAAATGCTGCTTTTCAAGCCACAGGTACAGATGGCTTGCCAAACCAGATATTTCTTTGCGAACTTTGACAGTTTCATGTGCTTGAAAACATCTGCTACCTTTCCCCTTCCTTTTGCCGTATAAAACTCCTGTCCCGGAAGCTGCTTGTAGTCGGCTTTGACGTAGGTTTCGTCGTCCATTACCACGCAGTCAAACTTCGTCAGCATCGTCGTGTACAGCCTCCGGGATCGCGCTTTGGCCGTCGTATTTTGTTTATCATCGCGATTTGGAGTCACTACCTTCTTGTAAGTCGATAGTCCGGCTCGTTTTTTGGCTCGATGCACGGTTGTAGACGATACACCCAGCTTATTTGCGGCATCTCGGAGAGAGAGGTTAGGGTTTCGCTTGAAACTACCGGCAACTCTCTTTGTCGTCTCAGCGGCTTCCGGTTTTCGATTTCCCCCCGATCAAGACTTCCTGGCTGTCGACAAACGTTCCCCAAACACTTTAATTACATTTGTAACGGTTGATTTGGCAACTTTTCGATTTTGCCAACTTTGCGTGCGAGTAGCTCGGATTTTCGCGATGCGCGAGCAAAATTTTGATACGCTGCTCTTCTTGCTTGGACGGCATTTTGACAACTGAAGAGTGAATTCCAAAATCAAAATAGGAGCAACATTCTACACACACACACACACACCTTAAAAATGAGGGGTGTTCAGGTTTTTTAAATGCAAAATTGAAAGAAATACGTCAAGTTGATATTGACCAAATTTTGACCGTATCACCCTTTACTCACGGTTTTACAGCGTACCTACGCTTTGAGGCGTGGCGGGAATGTCGTCGTCGGAATCACAACGGTCACTACTACGCAAGTAAGTGCACCGCTGATCGAAGTCGCGTCGATGGATGATGATGACGCTGATGTCGATGCCTCGTGGTTTGTGATCGAGGTTTGACCGTTGTGGCATCGGGGGTGATTGTGTCTCCACGTTGATTGGCGCACGAAATGGCGAACGGATGTCTTGCCAACCTGCCTAGGGCGTGATATTGGCAAACGCAACCCTCTTCCGGTCACCGTACGTCCGGGAACTCCGTAGCCAGCAGGTGGGGTCAGAAGCGATCGGTACTACAGGTGTGATGTGCTGGTTGCGCAAGACTGCCACAAATCTATAGAAACACATGATGCCGTTTGGCAGCGGAATAAGCACACGCACAAAGAACCCAATTTGATCGCACTGTTACCTGTTTTCCCAAAACCACTCGCACACAATTTTCCAGCAACGCACAAACTTGTTCGAGAAGCCTATTAACTGCTAAAGGGAAAGCCTAAGTTAGTCACAGAAAGGTAACACATGTCAATTTAAATCACCTCCAATTACACATCACGGCGCGAACTAAAACTGATCACTCTTGCCTCTTCCACAAGCCAGAACGAAGTGATCGAACCAAGTCCCAAATCCTCAGATAAGGCGCGAGATTCAAATCATCTCCACTATCAGTTTGCGTAATTTCCCGAGAGAAATGACGAAGCTCTAGATTCGTTTATTATCACGAAACGTGACAGGATAAGGGGAAGTGGGGTATCCTTTATCGAGCAACTTTGCATTATCCATTCTCTCGTTTCCCTCCCAAATTCGAAGAGAGACAAAGGCTACGACCGGGTCAAGGAAATCTGAATACGTTTTGCTTGGGTCAACGGTCAGAAGCAAGCGCGCAATGTTTGGTGATTTTTCCTATCGTTCTACTTTTTAGGCGGCGGATTACATGTGCGCTATAGGCTTAGGTAGGGAACTCATTATTTACATTTTACGTGGTCGTGTTGCTCCTGAACCGAGTGAATGAAGTGAACTCTATCTGAGTGATCGCGCTTTAGGCTGGTTCATAAATATTTATTTGAATATTAATTAATTATTTAACAAGAAACAAATATCTCACAATTAACGACATTCATGTTCGTTACAATCTTCCGCCAAGTTTCATCAGTGTTCCACTCTTTCATCTGGGTGCCCAGCTCACCCAGGTTGTTCTCGCTTGTTTCATTCTCGATGGCCGTCCATTGTTCTTCTACGCTGCCACCTGCTAGAACGTCCGCAGCTCGAGTCTCAAGTTCTTCAGTCTCTCCTCCCGTTGCTGGATCTGCGCCATGCGTAGGCGGATCTTGCCGATTAGAAGGTGATGGTCAGACGCGATGTCGGCGCTGCGTTTATTCCGGACATCACTTTGTGGAATGGCCGATGGGGGAAGAGTGAACCCCCGATCATCATGTCGTTATTGCCACAAAACTCTGCAAACAGCTCACCGTTCTCGCTCATTTCGCCGAGACCATGGCGTCCCATGACACGCTCATAGTCCGTGTTGTCGGAGCCGATCTTTTCATTGAAGTCGCCAGTGTAGATCTTGATGTCACCCTTTGGAACCTTATCCAGGGCGGAATTCAGTTGACTGTAAAAATTCTCCTTGTCCTGTAGCTCGGCAGCATCGGTTGGCGCATAACATTGAATTATGGTAAGCTTACGAACCCGTGTTTTAAATCTGACAACGATTATCCTCTCATTAATAGGCTCCCACTTGAACTTGATGAGCGCAGCACTTGCCTATACGCTAAGTAAGAGACCAACTCCACGATGGCGGGGAGCGTTTTCACCTCGAATACCGGAGTATAGTAGAATCTGTCCAGACGGCAGTTTGTGTTCTCCAAAGGCCAACGAACTTCACTCTGTCCCAGGATTTCTAGCTTCATGCGTCACGCCTCGTTGGCGAGTTGTGCCAGTTCACCCTGCTGGGCTAACGTCAATAAATTCCATGATCTAATTCGTGTCCGTTGTTTTGCGCTAAAAGTCGTTGCCGTTAAATCAGTTCGATGTCTTTCTCTGTTGGTTTCTGTAACAATTGTAAAGATTTCAGAGGCAGTAGGTGGTTGGCCTAAGGTCTCCTATCCGCCATGATGGGGCTGCCATCTTAGGTGAAGCTTCCGGGGAAGAGCATTTCTTATTCAGCCGCTGGATGCCAGTCAGACGCTGTTTGAGCCGCACCTCCATGGTGAACAGACGCTCGGGTTGGCGAAGCATTTCCTCTATCACCGTGCTATGGTTACCGCGCCAGTGTTCGCGTCGCACTTCCTCACCCTGATATTGTCGGATTGACAACATTGCCCAGGCTACGCCAACCAGGTGTGTCCATGTTTCAGCTAGCAGTCTTTTGGGGTCATATGACTCGTGGAGGCGTGAGGTAGGAACTTGTGAGGACCGGAGCTAGGTATATTGCTCCTTCCAGATTGTCACTCACCAATTTGTAGCCCAACTTAAAAATTCTAAACATTTAACAAACTTTTTCTAAACTTTGAATGAACTCAAAAGATATTTATGAAAAACCGTTCTAAGTTCAAAATAAAAAAAAATATTTTGCAGATTTTTGTCAACAAGATACAGATTTAAACAATTTTTTACAGTGAAAATACAGATTGAAAATGGAAAAAAATGGAAACACCCGCAGATCGGAGCGGGATTTGCGATGGAATAAGAGAGACAAGTAATAGGGCTTTTGATCTAATTTCCGTCCTACTAAGCACACCCCGAGCTTCACTTCACTCTTCTGAACGAGTTTAAACAAAAAATGGAATATTTCTATCAAAAATGGCTTCTAAATTTATTCACCTTTCCATACGTACCGTTGGATTTGATAAAGAGTCACCAATTGTTGAGATATTGATTAAAATCTAACACTGCCTCTTGATTCTAAATTCGTTCTACGAGTTTCAATTCCGTCCTAACGCATTGAAACGCCATTAGATTTTCTTCGTCCTACGGATAAACGGAGAAAAAGGGGATGCGCTAGGAGCGCTTCTTTTGTTTTGAGAACAATGAGCGTAAATATTCATACAATGCGCTCTAACAGGATTTATGTTGTAGCTAATGAACTGACGCATCGGAACAAACCTATTATTGATTTTTTTTTTGTAATTACTTTATTTGTACAGGCTCAATCGAATAAACTTTACAGAGCCGAGTTATCCTTTGCGTTATACATTATTACTGTCTTATATTTAAAGTTAAAGGAACTGGACCGAGTACTCGCGGTCGTCTCGAGGTTAGTGGAGATTTACAATTTTTTGGATGGGAAAAGGGAAGAAGGAGGTTTTAAATGTGGTTTACGATATAACTATTTAATTAATCCTAAAGCATGAAATTATTTCTATTCATCTTGAAAACAAACATTGAAAGAAAGAAAAACCCCCAGACGTACAAAACACAAACTAAACACAAGGTTAATCAAACTTACAATCTAAGGTTAATATCCTTAAAGTAAACATATATCAGTTGCATAAACTCCAGATCGCGTCTAGCCAAAATATCCCGAACTGGAACATTAGGTTGTCTACCTCGAGCCCGAAGGGAATCGTACAACTCGGATCTGACTCCACGGTGCTCAGCACGTGACCAAATAATGTGATCTGCGTCCTGGTAACCTTGTCCACATTCACAGAGATTACTGTCCCCCAGCTCAACACGGAACAAGTGAGCGTTTAGACAATAGTGATTGGACATGAGACGAGACATCACGCGTATGAAGTCTCGACTCAAGGCCAACCCTTTGAACCATGCAAACTTCGACACCTTAGGGATAATTGAATGTAGCCATCGTCCCAAGCTACCCTCACTCCATTGATGTTGCCAGCTAACGAGCGACTGCTGACGATAAATAGAGAAAAATTCACTATAGGCGATCTGTCGATCATAAATGTCGCCTTCCATAGCGCCCACCCTCGCAAGTGAATCCGCCTTCTCATTGCCCAAAATTGAGCAATGCGAAGGGACCCACGCGAAGGTGATGATGAAAGAGCGCAAGGATAAAGCGCTAAGCAGTTCTCGTATTTTCAAGAGAAAATACGAGAAGTGCTTTACCGGCCTAATGGAACGGATAGCCTCGACAGAACTGAGACTATCCGTAAAAATAAAGTAGTGATTTGGAAGAAGTGAAGCAATAGTTTCCAAAGTGTAGTGAATTGCTGCCAGTTCAGCCACATACACAGAACAAGGAGCTTCAAGTTTTCGAGAGGCGCTATGAAATTCATTAAATACACCAAAACCAGCGGACTCCTCTATTAGAGATCCATCTGTGAAAAACGTTCTTGCAGAATCAACATGGCCAAACTTTGCAGCGTATAATGACGGAGCAATCATAGGACGATGATGCTCTGGAATTCCGCGGATTTCTTGCGTCATAGATAAATCAAAATTCACTGAATTGCCGAAATCGGAGAAGATTACACGATTGGGAATATTTCTTGAAGGGCTGACATCCTGTGTTAAATATAGGTAGTACAAAGTCATAAAACATGTTTGCGGATTTAGCTCCAGAAGCTTCTCAAAATTTTCGATCACCAGTGGGTTCATTACTTCGCAACGGGTGAGGAGCCTCAGAGATAACTCTGAAAAACGGACGGATAGTGGCAACATGCCCACCAACACTTCGAGACTCATAGTATGAGTCCAGTGCATGCATCCTAACGCGATACGAAGACAACGATACTGGATCCGTTCCAGCTTGA
Source organism: Ochlerotatus camptorhynchus (assembly GCF_037179485.1). Lineage (NCBI taxonomy): Eukaryota > Metazoa > Arthropoda > Insecta > Diptera > Culicidae > Ochlerotatus > Ochlerotatus camptorhynchus. The sequence continues at coordinate 496,646 of NW_027040590.1, read as the reverse complement.
TGATGTGCGTTTTAGCTGCCGACTGGAAGCAAAAACTACCGTACTCTAAAACCGATAAAATCGTTGTCCGGTACAACGTCAGAAGATCTTGTGGATGGGCTCCCCACCACGTTCCGGTAATTGATTGAAGGAAATTGATCCTTAGTTGGCATTTTCGTCTCAGATACTCAATGTGGAATCTCCAGGTGCATTTGGAATCGAACCAGACCCCGAGATATTTAAAAGACATGGAATGAGTGATCGGTTTACCCAAAAGTTGAAGCTTCGGTTGTGCTGGGCTATGCTTCCTAGAAAAAACGACCAACTCAGTTTTCTCCGTGGAGAATTCGATACCTAGCTGAATAGCCCAAGTAGACAAATTGTCCAAGGTATCCTGTAAGGGTCCTTGCAGGTCAACCTCTTTTGGCCCTGTGATAGACACTACGCCATCATCTGCAAGTTGTCTCAACGTGCAATTGTCACTAAGACAATTGTCAATTTCTCTAACGTAGAAATTGTACAAAAGGGGGCTTAAACATGAGCCTTGGGGGAGACCCATGTAGCTAAATCGAAAAGCTGTAGAGTTTCCATGAGAAAAGCTCATATGTTTCTCTGACAGCAAATTGTACAAAAAATTATTCATTAATGGAGACAATCCACAAGCGTGGAGTTTCTCTGAAAGAACTTCAACGGATACAGAATCAAAAGCCCCCTTGATATCCAAGAACACAGAAGCCATTTGCTCTTTCTTAGCAAAAGCCAACTGAATTTCCGAGGAAAGCAACGCGAGACAGTCGTTCGTTCCCTTACCCCTACGGAAACCAAATTGAGTATCTGAAAGAAGGTGGTTCGTCTCAACCCATTTGTCGAGGCGAAAAAGGATCTTTTTCTCCATCAATTTCCGAATACACGACAGCATCGCGATGGGCAGATACGAATTGTGATCCGACGCGGGTTTATCAGGCTTTTTAATGGCTATCACCCTTACTCGTCTCCAATCGTCGGGAACAATATTGAGCTCCAAGAACTGATTGTACAAGTTCAACATGCGCCTCTTAGCGACGTCTGGGAGGTTTTTCAGCAAGTTGAACTTGATTCTATCAGATCCCGGGGCAGTATTGCCACACGAAAGGAGAGCGAGTGAAAGTTCCACCATTGAAAAAGGCTGACTGATTTCGTCTACCGAATTCGCGGTTTCGCGAGGAATCAACTGCGACGGCACGGAATCCGGACACACTTTTCGCGCGAATTTAAGAATCCATTGATCCGAGCATTCCTCGCTTTCGTTGTTAGTAGACCGGTTACGCATTCTTCGCGCCGTACTCCAAAGCGTATTCATAGACGTTTCGCGCGACAATCCGTCTACAAACTGCCGCCAGTAACCCCGTTTTTTGGCCTTGATGAGGCTCTTGAGTTCGCGTTCAAGAGATGTGTATGCGTTGAAATGCTCACGTGTTCCGCGTTTCCGAAAAAGTTTAAACGCGTCGGACTTTTTACGGTAAACCTCCGTGCATTGTTGATCCCACCAGAGCGATGGTGTTTTCTTACGAATAGACGATCGCGGCACCGGTCGTGTTTGAGCTTGAAGTGCGCTGTCGACGATGAGATTAGAGAGGAAATTATATTCCTCCAACGGCGATACTGTATCGTCTATCGCGGATTGGAACTTAGTCCAATCGATGTTACGGGTTAGATCATACGCGACGTTAACGGATTCTGACGAGTTGAACCCACTGGCAATCGAAATTTTGATCGGCAAATGATCACTACCGTGCGGATCCTGGATTACATGCCAAGTGCAATCCAACGATAGTGAATTGGAGCAAAAGGTGAGGTCTAATCTGCTACCATTCGAGGATGGACCAGCCAAACGTGTTACTTCTCCATTGTTAAGGATTGTCATGTTGAAGTTGTCGCAGAGATCATAAATCAAAGTAGAACGGTTATCATCGTACAGCTCCCCCCAGCCTGTACCGTGGGAGTTAAAATCTCCCATGATCAACCATGGAGCGGGAAGTACCGCACATATGTCGAAAAGTTGTTTGCGATTAACAGAGACTCTAGGAGCAATATATACAGAAGCAATACAAAGGCTCTTACCTTTAATGGTAGCCTGACATGCGACAACTTCAATACCGGGGAATTCGGGAAGATTCACTCTATAGAAGGAATGGCACTTTTTGATCCCCAAAAGTACCCCTCCTCCACGTGAATCCTCACGATCCAATCGAATAATGTTAAAATCATAAAAAGGGAGATCAATTTCTGAAGAGAGCCATGTTTCACAGAGGGCGAATGCATCGCAATTATTGTTATGGACTAAATACTTGAACGAATCTAATTTCGGAATAAGACTTCGACAATTCCACTGTAGAACAGTGATCAAATCCCCGACCTCGTTTGGAAAATTATCCATCGAAGGAGATGATAGCTGCAAGAAGTGGCCATTTTGAAGTCAATTGCTTCAAGAAGGATTTCACAGTGGGAAGCAATGTGAGGACAATGCTTTTCAGAGGATCAGAAATGTTGAGGTATTTGAGAATACTGTCCACAATGTCATCAAATGAGAACAACCCAGATGAAGAAGGGGTTTCTGTTCTTAAAATTGGGGCATCAGGGGTTTTGGATGTCCCCGGAAGAGGTGGAAAATCCTGGGTATAGTCAGTTCTGCGGAATCCAGGAGGAGTAGAAGTCTCCTTTTTTCCACCACTCCTTGATTTGGGCAAGCTGATTTGGGGTTCTTTATTTGCAACAATCCGCGAACGGATGCGCTTTCGTTTCCTTGCAGAACCTTCCGGAAAACTGAAAGAAGTTCCCTCCTCAGCCAAGTCAGAGTCAGTCTCGTCATCTGACAAAAGAGAAAAGAGATTTTTGTCAGTGGTCGATGGCGTGGCTGTCTTAAGCATTTCTGCAAAAGACCGCCTGGAACGTTCCTTAAGGGAGCGTTTCATTTTGTCCCCGAGCTGTTTGTACGCCGGGCATGACGAGAGAGCATGAGGAGGAGTTCCGTTGCAGTACACGCATTTTGGTGCAGTAGCTGCGCAGGCGCCATCCTCATGCTTCTCCCCGCATGTGGAGCAGCGTGCCTTGTTGCCGTAGTGGGAGGCCGTATGTCCAAACCGCTTGCAATTCTGGCAGTTCATGACCCGAGGTACAAACAACCGCACAGGAAGACGAAGTTTTCCCAGCTCGATGTATTGAGGAAGGGCAGATCCAGAAAAGGTCACCCGAAACGAGTCTGTGGGGGTAAAACTCTTTTTACCCTCGCTGAGCGATACTGACTTCATTCTATGAACGGCCAGTATCTTTACCGGAGGAGGCAAGGGGTTCTTGAATCGGCCAACCGCTTGCTTCTCCAGTATCTCGGGGTTCAGACTCGCCTCAGTGACCACGCCTTCGATCTCCACATCAGAGGCTGGAATGTACACCCTATATTCCAGTGTGAAAAACTGGGAAACAGCAATTTCATTGGCCTGTTTCAGGTTAGCGACGGTCACACGAAGTTTGTTGTGCCTAACCTTCGTTATTTCGGTCACGGCAGAGAATCGCTTTGTCAGATCGTCAGATATTTGAACAACATTCAAGGGTTTGTTTTTGGGCTGAAAATAGACAACCCATGGGCCAGTCGAGTCATTCGGGTAGGCCCGCAATCTGGAGCTTTTCTCAGCCTGCCCATTGACAGACTGAGACGACGAACCAGGGATGACATCATCATTTTTCTTAGATGAATGGTCATCCATGTCGTCTTCTGACAGAACATCCATTTTGTTCAACTAGTGGGAGCGCAAAACGCTCTCCCACTGAACGCACAGACACAATACACAGAAAACACTACAAACACAGAAATACAAAATGAAAATTTAACTAATGGGGGAGGAAAAGAAACAAGAAAAAAAACAAAAACTTATCTGATAATCCTATACTACTACCACCGGGCGTTATATGTGTAGGCGTTTACACAGATGGCTGGAAGAGACGCGCTGCGTGGATGACCTTCGCTGTGGTGCACTTGATCGAGGCGCGGTACTCAGCGCACACAGGCGCACGATGATTGATGAACGATGTAGATGTAGAAACGGGTGCTCACACTCGATGATGATGATACGTAAGCGGGTATGCGTGAGCGCGTATGCGTGACCACGCAACGATGATGCCCAAATTGGTTTGCGAATTACCAATAGCACGGATTAATCGTTCCGAAAATGACACTTTCTACTACAAAAAAAAAACTCACTTTTCGATCAATTTACCGGGAACTATGCCAGGAGTCACTTAGTGAGAAAAAAACTGATAATTTATATCAAGCGAATACCGAGAAAACTTCCAAAACAACGGAGCGCGAAACAAGTCGACCGTACTTCTTGCCAGGACGCAGTGGGATGCTATTATTGATTTGTGCACGGTGAAATAATTGATATTATTGATCTTTTCTGATCGATAGAACGGAAATGGGCGATTACTACGAAGTAGCGCTCTACCCTACTAGTTTTTATTTGAATTCATGTTAAACAAGGACCAGAGAGCGTTATTCTCGCTCGATAGAGCGTAGGGAATAAACATTACCTCATTTACGCACTGAGGAGAATGAAATCAAGCGATGACAGTTCCAAGGTAATTCAGACAAGACTTCTCAGAAAGTGCTGATGGGAGTTTTTAAATATGTCTGAATGCATTCCAATGGAATTGTTGTAAACATTTTTAGGGAATTATATAAGAATTTCATGATAATTCTAATTAGAATTCTTTTGTGAATGGCAATTTGCTGTGATAATCGATCGTTTACACAGGAATTTTCAAATATGGAAAATACATTTTGAATTTTCACTTTTAATTCCGGACAAAATATATCCCACAAAATCACACACAGCCTTATAAAAGAAGTTTAAGTATTGGATTTTTTTAATTTTTATTCTTGTTGTTTGTTCGAAGAGCACGCTGAAAAAAAAACTCAGTCGAAACAAATTGAAAAATTAAAAAAAAAAACAGTGGGAAAATATGATACATGATCTGATGCCGTGAACACAACGTGCTATAGCATAACATGTTAATTGACTTTCTCCTGAAGCTTCATTTGAATTGCTTTATGTCAATCGTAGTTGATGTTGTGATGTAAGCGGTTCCGTGGCATAGTGGTGACCGTTTTTGCTTTCGAAGCAGAAGATCGTGGATTCTATCGCAGGCTCCTTTACATTACTGAGTTGATAGGGCTACATCGATCCTTTCGTGTAGCTTGTGTTTACATTACAAAACCGTTTACCCAAACGAATCCATACCTATTAACTGCTCTCAAATCCCCTTTCAGTGATGCACACACATCAATTAACGGTCAAGTGAAAGTAGCTAACGGAAGCATCACCTTACAAAAGAATAAAAAACCCTACACCACCCTTTTGAGCGAATTGCCATTCTGGAAAGTTCATATTATAAGCGAACAGAAACCCCGCATAAGACCAAAGGCACATAACAAGTGAGAATAGACAGTGCAACCCCATTGTTGACGTCGTCGTCGGTGGGTTGACGATAAACCGATTTAGAAAAACGACCGCTCGCTTTTATGATTTGAATTTCCACTTTGTTGCTTTGCTCGCATTTTTTCCCCTTCTTCATTTCGGAGACTAAAAACGGAACCCTTGTGCGTTGCTGTTGCTATTTTGTTGAGGCCGGAGCTATTTGCGGAAGTGGATGATGTCCTTTTGTGTGTGTCCTTTTTTATTTTTTTCAATTTGGCCTGTTGTGTTCGGTTGGTTTCCAATCAAAGGAATGGAGCCACAGATGTTTTATTGATGCGATTCAAAAGGTGACACTCTACCTCCGAAGGAGGCAGACCGGTCAACCACTTGAAATAGTTGTCCCACTTTGGATGATGATGTTGTGCTCTCGAGTAATTCCATGCTGAAGGGGTTATTTCTTTCTGGATCGCTTTGAATGGCCGCCAGGGAAAGAACCCGCTTGACTAAATCAAAAAGATGAAGTAGACAGTAAGATGGTTTAAGGCCTTTGAGAGGAAATGGGATTGAGAATTTGCTATAATGAGCTTGATCAATTATACAATCAACAGAATCTAATACACCAAACTTTTTTCTTCTTCTCCTTTCGTTCGATTGCAGCAGACAAAGCTTCACCCCCGTCGTCGTCATCGGCCGGCATGGTCGTCGGATCGTACGTGAAGGTCTGCTGGATTACCTTCTACATCTGCACCATCTGCACCGTGCTGTTGTACTCGCTCCGGGTGGGAATATCCTGATTGTACAACCTGAAGGAGATCATCAAAATATAAACAACACAGCCCGCAGCAAATTGCCAACAAATCGAAACTTATCCCACTGGATCGGGCAGCGGAGAAGTGCGGATTGATCAGCGAAAGGAATAAAGATACAATGCCATCATCACACCTACACAAGCTTCCAGAGATTGCTTTACCTTTTCACCCTTGAAACTAGATTGTTGTGTTTGAACAAAAGATAAAAAAAAAACGGTCCGGATAGCAGACAGCACAGGAGGAGTACTGAATCGAAATAATTGGAGTGTCCAGTTGACCAGCAGCCAACCATGCGAGGTCTAGTGGCAAACGAACCAAGCTGCAATTTTACTTTTCAGCTCACCCCGTATGAAGGAAGTAAATGGAAACGGTTAGCTGCCAATGAATTACTGCCGAGGAACAGAGACGGACGGATGGACGAACGGAGCTCTGCTAGCTATTGTGGTTTTGTTTTCGAAAATTGACTGTAATTAACCGGGATTGGATTGGCGAGTACGTACTCGGTTGGAAACAAGTAAATTGGCATCCTGAAATACCGAATACCTTGGTGAATTGGGGCGATTTTAATAAAAATGTAGAACGAGAGCTGCTCAGTTGAACATGTAGGTTTAAGTTGAAGAATGTAGCATTTAATCAATAAAGAGGAATTTGATGGAAGTAGTCAGGAACGATGTGGTGCGGTTGTACTGAAGAGAAAATTTAAGTTTTCAAAATAAGTGAGTGTTTGCCGTGTTCGGGAGCCTCAGATAGCCTAGTCAGTAAAGGCACGGTGTAACCAAGCCGTAGGCGGTGGGTTAGATTTTAGGTCTGGTTGAGGAAATCATTTGGGATGGAAATTTTCTCGATTTCCTTGGGCATAGAGTGTCATTGTGCTTGCCACACAACATACAAATACATCCATAGGTGTTGGTATAGAAAGCTCTAAATTGATAACTGTGGAAGCGCATCAAGAACACTAAGTTTGAGAGCCGGTAAAACGACTCGCTACAGAAGCGTTAAAAACCCTGAAGATGAAGGAGAGTGATGATTGCAACTAAACGAAATGTATCAAAATTATAACAGAGGAAGTAAAGCTGTAACGCACATACTGTTAAGTTCTTGTCTTACTGAACTTTAGCGTGGCCCAAAAAAACACATTGTCTGGAAACTTGGGGCTCACTCTTCAAATGTTAGACAACCCGCATAAATGTGAACCATAACTTGACCTTATCAAAAATGGTTAAACATAGTTTATAATCCCTGCTAAACTTTAACTGAAATGGTTATGGAACTTTGCATGAACGTTTGTGGGATAAAGTTCTCTTATCTTTATCTTTCTTTATTAAAGAGACTTTCAGCCATCGGCATGTGATAAAGTTTTAACCTTATGTAAAGGGTGTCCACGATGAAATTGCCACACACAAAATTGATTCGCAAAATTCGAGTTTTCATCCGATTGCCATCAAATTTTCAGGGATTGAGAAATAACTATTAAACTTCATTTTACCATTTTACTCGTATTTTATTTACAGTCCATACGCAAATTCCCGCACCTTGGTCTTAACCCTGGCCATAAGATTCTGCACAACCTGTGAATCAACCGGTTTTTGCATGTAAACCCATACTTTCTTCAGTTCCTCGACTGTCTTCACTACCTTAGGTCGTTTAAGAAGGTGCTGCTTCATAATCGCCCAGTACTTCTCGATGGGGCGGAGCTCCGGAGTGTTGGGAGGGTTGAACATTTTCGGCACGAAATTGACCTTATTGTCCGCATACCACTTCCGCACGTCCTTGGAGTAGTGGCATGAGGCCAAATCCGGCCAGAAGATTGTTTGGACGTTGTGGGCCTTCAGGAGAGGAAGCAGCCGCTTCTGGAGGCACTCTTTTATGTACACCTGTCCGTTCATCGTGTCCTGGGTCACGAAAGGTGCACTCCGCTTCCCGCACGTGCTTGCCAAACCAGGAATTTCTTCGCAAATTTGGACATCTTCTGAGTGCGGACATGCTCCGGAACGCTGAACTTATCCTTGGCCGTGAAAAACAGGTTGCCGGGGATCTGTTTGAAGTCGGCCTTCACATATGTTTCGTCGTCCATGATGCAGCATTCAACTTTCGTCAGCATGTTGAGGTACAACTTCCTGGCACGGGTTTTGGCGGACTTGTTCTGCTTCTCGTCGCGATTAGGAGCCTTTTGTACCTTGAACGTTCGAAGCCCAGCCTTAGTTTTGGCCTTCTGGACAAAACTTCGGCTTAGGTGCAGCTTCTTAGCCACATCCCTAACGGAGGCGTTCGGATTTTGGTTGAAGGCCCCAACTATGCGGTTGTGATTTTTGGTGTTGTACGGAATACTTTTTCCTTCACTTCTGGGCTTCCGATCGGTGGTCAACCGTTCCTCGAACCGCTTAATCACTCGCGACACCATGGAATTCGCGATTCCCAACGTTTTAGCGATGGAACGATGCGAGAGATCCTTGTTCTCGTGATGAATGCGCAAGATTTTATCACGCACGAGCTGTTTTTTCGACTCCATTTCCGCGAGTTTTGATCACAGGACTTTAATGTAAATAATGCACTATGAACTAAATTCACCCAAAGTTTCATTAAATTCTACCCAACGGTTAAAAAGTTAGAGCAATTTCATAGTGTGGCAATTTCATCGTGGACACCCTTTATTGTGGTTTTTTGGAAGTTTTGTTAAGAACCATTACCATTCCAAATTCTTGTTTTCTCCGTACATTTTTGGAAAACAAAAAATATATATTAGAACCTTTTTATTTATGATTTTATAACTTTAATGGTAATTGTTATGGTAGTCAGTAAGGTCCATGTGTGGTTTAGTAACATCGATCAACTTTATGCGCGAATTTGTTGCCTGTAAATTATTGCTTACCAATTCGCGATATATTCCACATAAAGTTGACCGATAATACAGAAACATCTATGGACCTTACTGTCTACCATAAACCTTACCATTAAAGCTCTCAAACCATAAGTAAGAAGGTTCTAATATAGTTCTCTTTCCGAAAATGTATGAAGAAAACAAGAATTTGGAATGGTAATGGTTCTTAACAACCCATTATTTGTATCGTTCACTTCCAAAAAACCATAATACATAAGGTTATAACTTTATCTCACAAACGTTCATGTAAAGTTCCATAACCATTTCAGTTAAAGTTTGGCGGGGATTTTAAACAATGTTTAACCATTTTCGGTAAGATCAAGTTATGGTTCGCATTTATGCGGGAATGATCCTTAATTAAAATAACCATAAACGAACGGTAACCCAAATGATTGAACTATTCCATAAACGGTTTGGATGATACTCCGAACAGGTCGTTAAGCAAATTAACCATAACATTTTATCAGGGATGTTATAAAAAAAAAACTTGAATATCAAGAGCCACATGTAAAATGGGCATACAAACTTTTTGTAAACAAACCTTTGTATGCCCTTTTCTCGCCCACCCACACAAACAACATCATCGGGAAGGGGAAAGTTTTCCCCATCGGGTGATGTTGATGGTTTGCGTGGGTGTTATATGGGTAGCGAGAAAAGGGCATAAGAAGGTTTGTTTACAAAAGGCTTGTGTGCCCTTTTTAAATGTTGTTCTTGATATTGTGGCAGCTCTGGAAAACGTGATGTAGAGATTTAAAGATGCCTTCATTTTGCAAGATTTTTTGTATTCAATTCTCAGAAATCACGGTTTTTTAGGTGCATAATGTCAATCAATCATCAAAAGTGGGTATCGAAATATGACCTATAGTTGTTCTAACACAAGTTAAATATTTAAAATTTGTATGACAAACAACTTTGCCGAACACAGTGTATACCTATTGTTATTAAGTTATTCGTGGTTTTCTGCAGAAAGGATAGTAATATGTTAGCATATTCTTATTTTAATCATTATAAATTTACTATGATGATGATGATGATGATGATGATGATGATGATGATGATGATGATAGTGGTCTACCACTGTAGCACCGAAACTAAGTCCGACAGCAGTGGTCTCTCTTCTATGTTTGTCTTGATCAAGGTTAATAACCTTTGATTGTCCTTAACATGTCTTTTTAAGAAGGGCCAAAAACGGATTGGGTGCATCGTTAGGCATTGTCGCCTATACGCATCTACGCGTCAGTAAAGAATCTCCTTCCAGCAACATGATCGCACAATCGGTCAAAAAGACAAGCCCCCAAACAGGAAGATGCCCCAAAGAGTGGGGAGAAGAGCCCGCCTTTCATCCACAAAATGTTATCAACAAGGAGTTGGCATTTCCACTATCCCCGTCCAAATTGCTTCAATCGGGTGCCCTGATGGTCCCTCCCAATCCCAGCATTATTTTTTATTTGGTGCATAATGAAATATGAATGTTGTATGAGTAATGAACAATGCAATAAAGGAGCTACAAATTTAGACTATGAAGTTGGATCGTCATTTCATGCTACTGAATTTTGTTTTCTGTTCCCATATTTGATTCATTTTTTTTTAACTCTTTATTTGTTCCAAATTCAAAATAAATTACATTTCATTTTAACCTTGGTGCTCCAGTTACTGCAGTAACGTACCAGCCTTAATTGTTATGATATATATCAAAGTGTTTTTACATTGTTCATGTCTTGGCAATTCAGTATTTTAAACAGGTTTTTTAAACCTGCATGTCAGTATAACAATTGATATCTTAAAACTAAAAACTTAAACTAAATCTAATCTAAATATAAAGGGAATTAATCGTTGCAATTGAGGATTGCAACGATTTTTGCCTAAAATTATTAATTATTTTGTTGGACATTTGTGCTAAAGTCTCAACATTCGAAATTCTATGTACTTCGGTTGTACTGTACCAGGGAGGCAACTTCAAAATCATTTTCAGAACTTTGTTCTGAATCCTTTGAAGTGCTTTTTTCCTGGTAGTGCAACAACAAGACCATATTGGCACAGCGTAAAGCATGGCCGGTCTAAAAACATGTTTAAATATTAGAAGTTTATTCGTCAGGCAAAGTTTGGATCTCCTGTTTATAAGAGGATACAAACATTTAATATATTTGTTACATTTGGCTTGAATGCCCTCAATGTGATCTTTAAAAGTTAATTTTTGGTCAAGTATTAATCCAAGATATTTCACTTGGTTTGACCAGGAAATTGGTACTCCGTTTATAGTGACTATGTGACTACTACTAGGTTTCAGAAACGAAGCTCTAGGCTTATGCGGAAATATTATAAGTTGAGTTTTGGAAGCGTTGGGAGAAATCTTCCATTTTTTCAATAAGAAGAGAAAATATCCAAACTTTTCTGCAGTCTGCTGCAAATAACACGAAGACTTCTTCCTTTAGCGGAAATGCCTGTGTCATCAGCGAACAAAGATTTGTGGCAACCCTGAGGCAAATCAGGGAGGTCCGAAGTGAAAATGTTATACAATATAGGCCCAAGAATGCTACCCTGAGGAACTCCTGCTCTAACAGGTAGTCGATTAGATTTGGAATTTTGATAATTTACCTGCAGAGTTCTGTCAGTTAAATAATTCTGAACTAATTTCATAATGTAAAGTGGAAAATTAAACTTTTTCAATTTAGCAATCAAACCGTCTTGCCAAACACTGTCGAATGCTTTTTCTATGTCTAGAAGAGCAACTCCAGTTGAGTGGCCTTCAGATTTGTTTGAACGAATTAAATTGGTAACTCTCAAGAGTTGATGAGTAGTTGAATGCCCATGGCGAAATCCAAACTGCTCATCTGCAAAAATTGAGTTCGTATTGATGTGAAGCATCATTCTATTCAAAATTATCTTTTCAAAAAGTTTACTTATTGAAGAAAGCAAACTTATTGGGCGGTAGCTAGAAGCTTCAGCTGGATTTTTATCCGGCTTCAAAATTAGAACAACTTTTGCATTTTTCCATTTATCAGGAAAGTATGCCAAATGGAAACATCTGTTAAATAATTTTACCAAGAAAGACAAGGTACTCTCTGGGAGTTTTTTTTTGATGAGGATATAGAAAATTCCATCATCACCTGGAGCTTTCATATTATGAAACTTTTTAGTTATAGATCTTACTTCGTCCCCATTTCCCGAGAGAAAATATTCAGATAATTCCGAGCAATCTGATTCTCAATAGGACTAGAAAGACCCAAACTGAAATTATGGGAACTTTCGAATTGCTTTGCAAGTTTCTGAGCCTTTTCCAAATTTGTGATCAAAATTTTACCACCTTCTTTAAGCACTGGAAAAGGCTTTTTAGGTTTTTTCAAAAATGTTGTGAGTTTCCAAAGGGGTTTGGAACTCGAGTCTAATTTAGAAACATTATTTTCAAAAGATTTGTTCATTAGGACAGATAATCGCTTTGTTATTTGTTTTTGCAAATCCCGCCAGATAACTTTCATGGCAGGATCGCGTGTTCTTCGAAATTGTCTCCTTCGGACCTTTTTAAAGGGTGATACGGTCAAAATTTGGTCAAGGGAAAACGCGTGTAAATCGGTGAAATCGTTTATTTAAAAAATCAAATTAAATTTCTTTTTCAAGTTCAATTAGTATAAAATTCAGGAAAAATATTCAGTTAGGCTTCCGCTTTTCCAAATCCGAATTGCCGGGCCTTACGCTTGACCCCTGCCATCAGATTTTGTACAGCCACCTTGTCCACCTTCTTCGCCGCAGAAAGCCAGTTTGCCTTGAACTGCTGCTCGCCCTTAGCAGTTTTTTTGGTCTTCTTTAGGTTCCGCTTGACAATAGCCCAGTATTTCTCAATTGGGCGGAGCTCTGGCGTGTTGGGAAGGTTCTTGTCCTTGGGAACCACCTGCACGTTGTTGGCGGCGTACCACTCCATGGCCTTTTTACCGTAATGGCAAGATGCCAAATCCGGCCAAAACAGTACGGAACAACCGTGTTTCTTCAGGAAAGGCAGCAGACGTTTATTCAAACACTCTTTCACGTAAATTTCTTGGTTGACAGTCCCGGAAGCTATGAAAATGCTGCTTTTCAAGCCACAGGTACAGATGGCTTGCCAAACCAGATATTTCTTTGCGAACTTTGACAGTTTCATGTGCTTGAAAACATCTGCAACCTTTCCCCTTCCTTTTGCCGTATAAAACTCCTGTTCCGGAAGCTGCTTGTAGTCGGCTTTGACGTAGGTTTCGTCGTCCATTACCACGCAGTCAAACTTCGTCAGCATCGTCGTGTACAGCCTCCGGGATCGCGCTTTGGCCGTCGTATTTTGTTTATCATCGCGATTTGGAGTCACTACCTTCTTGTAAGTCGATAGTCCGGCTCGTTTTTTGGCTCGATGCACGGTTGTAGACGATACACCCAGCTTATTTGCGGCATCTCGGAGAGAGAGGTTAGGGTTTCGCTTGAAACTACCGGCAACTCTCTTTGTCGTCTCAGCGGCTTCCGGTTTTCGATTTCCCCCCGATCCAGACTTCCTGGCTGTCGACAAACATTCCCCAAACACTTTAATTACATTTGTAACGGTTGATTTGGCAACTTTTAGCGATTTTGCCAACTTTGCGTGCGAGTAGCTCGGATTTTCGCGATGCGCGAGCAAAATTTTGATACGCTGCTCTTCTTGCTTGGACGGCATTTTGACAACTGAAGAGTGAATTCCAAAATCAAAATAGGAGCAACATTCTACACACACACACCTTCAAAATGAGGGGTGTTCAGGTTTTTTAAATGCAAAATTGAAAGAAATACGTCAAGTTGATATTGACCAAATTTTGACCGTATCACCCTTTAAGACGGATCAAGAACTGAAGATCGTCGTCTATTATAATTGAATCGAATTTAACCTCGCATTTTGGTACTGAGGCAGCTCTTTCTTCAACTTAGAAGTAGTCAGAGATTCAAGAGCATAATTAACATCATCTTTGGTTTGCAAAGGAATGTTTGGATCGAAGCTATATTCCATAAATGTTCAATATTACTCCCAAATCAGCTCTATGGTAATTGAGAGTAGAGCTGTGGAGATTAGCAATTATGTCTTGGGATATTTAAAAAGTTACTGGAAAGTGATCAGAACCGAAGTCAGCATAGGTAACCAATTGGCTACAAAATTGACAAGAATCAGTTAAGACCAAATCAATAGTTGAGGGATTTCTTGCAGAAGAAAAGCATGTTGGGCTGTTTGGATATTGAATAGTGTAATAACCTGCAGAACAATCATCAAACAGAAAATTACCATTGAAATTGCTTTGAGCATTATTCCATGAGCGGTGTTTTGCATTGAAATCACCAATAATGAAAGATTTAGACTTATGACGGGTACGTTTCTGAAGGTCACCATTGAGAAAATTCTTTTGCTGGCCTACGCATTGGAATGGCAAATAGGTAGCTATAAACGTAAGTTGTCCAAATTTTGTTTCAACAGAAACTCCCAAAGTTTCAAAAACTTTGGTTTTAAATGAAGAAAGAATGTTATGTTTGATTCGTCTATGAACAATGATGGCAACGTCACCACAGGGTCCATCAAGACGATCATTTTTATTAATGAAAAAAATTGCGTTCATTTTAACCTTATGGTCACGTTCAAGGAACGTTTTAGTTATAACGGCAATATGCACGTTATGAGCTTTCAGAAAGTTAAATAGCTCGTCTTCATTTAAGATATCGAACATTCCAATTTAAAATATTAAATGATTTCAAATACATTGCTGAATTTAGAAGTCCTGACAATATTGTTCGCAAACTTTACTCCAGTTTGAATAGCATCAAACATGGAGTTAGATTTAGGCATATCATTAATCATGTCAATTAATGATTTCTGTAAAAATTCCATTTTAGGAACAGTAATGCTTCCCAAGTAAAAATTTTCAAAATTTCCGTTAGAATCATATTGGCTAGTATTTTGATTTCTACTCGTTGCAGTAGCAGGATAGGTAACTCCTTTTACTCGCTGAACATTTTTAGCGGCAAAGGGAGCTGGTATACATAAATAATTTGAAGCAGGGCTGATATTTGTACCTACGGGTACGAATATAGAATTTTTTCCTCGCTGACCGTTGTTAACAGCAGAGGAATTTGTACCTGTGCGGAAACGTGGAGCGTTTCCTACCTGTTGCTTAGAACGAGATTGTTGAATCGCTTTGCGAGTCTTACATTCTCAAAAATTGGACAATTTGAGCATTTTAATTTCTTAGGATCTTCCTTCACAGGACAGTCGGCCATTGCGTGAGAGGAATCACCACAATTCATGCATTAAGCTGGCATGTAGCAATTTTTAGTTCCGTGACCCCATCCCTGGTACTTACGGCACTGGTTGAGGTTTTGGAAATTTCCTCCAGTCCGGGGATTTTCCGCTGGGCATGACAACTTGGAACACACGTTCAGTTTTGGTGTCGTAAGTAAAAAAAATTGTGCTGTTTCTCAGTAAGAAACACGAGAAGACATTTAAATCCGTCCAAGGTTTCAGCCAATACACGGCATTCACGCCAACGTCCATTTTATAGTGAAAACTTACATTTCACGAAGTTCAAAAGTTCCGTGCGAAGAACATGGGAATCGGTAGTGGTTATCACAGTAAGGGGAATCTTTTCTTTCTTGGCATTAAGCCGGGAATGTTTACCACATTTTTTTTTGATGATGGACCATTCTCATCATCCGTGAGCAAATCAAATTGATTGCTCAAATTTATTTCTTCAGAAGGGGGATCAAGAGATTGCCCTTTTCTTTTGCGCTTAGGCGCAGATTACTATTAGAATCTGAAGGATCGAAGAGGAATTTTCCAAATCGATATCCAAGAAGGATAACCTCGAGTAGGGTCCAAACAAGGATCGAAGAGGAATGAGAGTCGAAAAAGGTAGAAAACTTGCAGGTATATTGAGCACTGAAAAGAGCTGTTTAAATTTGTTGTAGCTTTAGGTAGTATTAACACTTCCTTCAGCGAAAAGAAAATAGATCCGTACGACAAGAGAGCACGATGCGGACTGCTTCCACACTGAATCATTCTTGTATTTGTTTCTTTCTCTGGAGCATTGCCTCATTGTCGGCATCTCTGGCTTGCGATACGAGATGGGAAGGAAATATTAAAAAAAAACGTATCCATGCATGTAATGCAGATAGACAGAATCGAAAATTATCCTTGTTTGTTGGATGTTGATGTATTTTGATGAGATCGTTCATTTGGATAGGCGTTGCACTACCAATGTAGCATCTTTGGGCAGATTTTGTAGACGTTACCTAGTTGCACACTTTCCCTTCTACAATTTTCATGAGCATATGGTTGCAAATGTCGTTCAATGTAGTCGTTTTCTTTAACCAATACCTCGTTTGTTTCATTTAAGAACTGAATATGAACTGGCCTATAGTAGCATGTTGAAGACGGTTGAGTATTTTTAAAAAGGCACTTCTCGCCGCTTCGAGCAATAACGGGAACAATAGATGTTATGAGCATGTCGGAATCCGATTTAGTTGCATCACCACAGTCAAATCGTTGTTTATACTCGGCGTGCCCTGAGTTGCCACCAAACCCCTATTTAACGGTAAGCACGACGTGAAGCAGTTCACTTTCTGAAAATTCTACAAGCTATGCAGTATTAGCTTCGATAATTCTCGCTGCAGTATGGAACAGCTATTCTTGACATTTCACTTCGACGACGTATTCGGTAACGGTGATGGCATCGCTATTTGAATAGCAAGTCTTTTTTAGCAGACAACATTTCGTGGTAATTCGGATACTAACTAGCATTTCTCGCGTTTGCGCCATGTCCCATTTTTAGGTATTGTGATTCTGACAAATTGACATCCAAAATCAATGCCAACGCCTCACTATTTGAGTATGGCTTGATCTTGGGCTGCCATCAACCTTGCAGTGTTGAAAGCATCCGTTTAGCCCGACCGTTCCAGTCTTACAGATTTAATGGCACTGGTTTAGTTTCCTTTATTTGTTTTTCGCCGGTCCTGTTTTCAGTGCTGAGCACCAATACTACCGTCGCCAGGGAGGTAGCTCCCACACCTGAATCCGACCTATCGATCCATCAATCCATGGACCGGGGAACAACGGCTTTACTTCCCTTCCGAAGGAAGGCGTGATCAAAGATGTTATGGCTCAGAACCCAGATTGAACCCAGGCCTGCTAGGGTGACAGGTAATCACGCTCACCACTACACCCCCGGTGCCTCTAAATCTACCATATGTTTGCATGAATATTACGCTCGATTATACATGCTGAATTATGTAATGGTACGAAAGTGACCAATTATATTATGTAACTAATCATTGGACTTGATTTGAGTAAAGTTTGTTAAGCATTGAATCACAAGGTAGTCCAAATGGTGAAGAACATTGTGTAAGAGTCAGTGGCGCAGCCTTCTGTCTGACTTGATTGAAAAAACTTTTCTTTAATGAAATATCAGTGGCATGGGATCAGTGTTGGAAAAGTTCGCGATATTTCTCGAAGTTCTCCAAGGGAAAAGTTCGCGAGTCATAGTGATTTTTTGCGAACTTTTCCATCACTGCATGGGATTGATTGATTTCTTTATTATAGAGACTTTCAGCCGTTGGCTGGTTCTTCTCTGCATCCTGGGAATTTTAATCTAACTTTACCAAAAATCATATTTCCCAATTTCAATGAAGCTAGTTCGATCCTAGGAAGGAGCTAAAAAAAAAGAATGCTAATGATAAATTTTCCCAGAAAAATACTAAACAGAGTAAATGTGTACCACATTCAATTTCACTGTATTTTCCCATCAAGACACTTCCCTGAATGAATTCCAACGATTCCTTAGTCTTTAAGCAGTCATCTGCAGTGAAAACATCCCATTTTGTGAAAAAATAATCCACTCAAAAAATAGAGGCAAAAGGCGGGTTATACTTAGTATGCAGTTTTAGTTTCAGATTTAACAAATTGGCGGTGGTCTAATTATGATATTAACAGATGAGTCATCTAATCTAACACCACCACAGCCAGTTCATGAAAGCATCCTGGAAAATGATAGATATACCTCCATCACTTTTTTTTTTCTATTTGGTAGGGGAAATGTTGGCTTCGGCAATACCTTAACCTATTATCGTCAGGGGGTAAACAACGTCCTTGAGAGCTCAATTTTGGCATGTGGATACATTGTGTTTCAGAGCATCTATTTGCCAAATTTGAGTGTTCTAGGACTTTGTTTACGCCCCTGACGATAATAGGTTAAGGTATTGCCGAAGTCAACATTTCCCCTATATGTTGCACATCATAGATGCGCAAAATATATCAAAAGAAACAGGCCTACTTTGCAGCATTTAAGGGGCAAGATGATTTAGAAACATCGGGCCTCTTTAAATCCAAGATTTAAACACGATGCTTAAGAATCCTATAAATAGATGAAACGTGGACATCTCGTACCGTGCGGTCCGTTGTATTGTTATTTATAAATCATTTGCCGTTGGGAGCATCTAGTCTAAAAAGGTTAAATGAAGCTCCATTTTCTTCTAGCGGTTGGGATCTGAGCACTGATTCTTGTCCTAGTCCTATATGGCATATGGTAATAGCGCCATTACTCGCTTTCTGAAAAGAGAAGGAGGGAAGGGAACACATTCCTAACGTAGTTCACGGATTGCAGTAGCATGTTGAGGGATTCCGGATCGATATTAACAGATGAGTCATGACCAAAAACATAGAAACATCAATAATACCACATCATCCGGTGTATCATCTTCTTCCTGGCTTTGAAACTCTTATCAAGCTTACACATGCTCTCATCTTAGTGGACTTTGAAGCACTTTCACAGTTATTATTGAGACGTTCCCATGCCTATGTTCTGGAACCTCGAGAAAATTTCCAACGTGAAAGTTTCCCAAGACTGGACACTACCTCCAGCTTGGTTATAGGGTAAACGCTCCTATAGTTGCGATACGTTAGTACATTGCACAACTATAGGAACCTAACGCTTCTAACGTACCGCAACTATAGTAGCGTTTTCGTTTACTTTTTCACATCTGACTAGACTACGTGATGTCAACAGGGACACAGAAGAGGCAGCAGGTTAAATTTTACAAAATCGAAATAATTTCAGAAATGTGTTCTCAAAATATCGTTCCAATAGGTACCAAATTAACAATCTGAACATGATATCTCCGGTAGCAAGTGTAACGGTAAATTGGCAATGTTTGAAAAATCATTGCTTGGAAATGTATCGATACATTTAAAATCTATTGAAATCAAATGTTTTTTTTAATTATGCATTTTCAAATGGCACCTCTGGCTGAAAGTCTCGCTAATAAAGATTACCTAACCTTCAAATGGCGCCAATAGATTTGGAATTCGTCAATTAATGGCTGAGCTATGATTCTTCAAACACTGTAAGTTTGCCGTTACACATTTTACCGAAGTCTTAAGGAATTACGGCATCAAACTTATACCAACATAAAAAAGTTGTGGTTTTTCTTTGTTATGCAAAAATATTAGATATTTTTTAATTGGTATAAGGTATACTTTGTTTTGCTTTTATTTATTGAGAGGTAAAATTCTGGCATGCAAATTCGTATTAACTGTAAATATCAATAGTATACTTACTTCCCGAGCTGCCTCTTCTTACATTTGTGATATCCTGATTGTAATAATTTCTATAATACCGAATCAAAGAAATAATTCAAAATTTGTATGATCCTGGCAAACAATCATGCTCCATGACTTGCCGTTCTTCTTCTTCTTCTTCTTCTTCTTCTTCTTATTCACATTATTCTTCTCATTTTTTTCTATTTCTTCTTCTTATTAGCATTTCATGTTTAATGCTTATCGCATATTAGCTTATTGCGTGCTTTCAACTTAGTGTTCTAGATGCACTTCCACAGTTATTAATTGAGAGCTTTCGATGCCTGTACCATTTTTTGCATTAGTATAATTGTGTGGCAAGTCCAATCATACTCTTAAAGCCCAGGGAAGTCAAGAAATTATCCAACCCGAAAAATTCCTAGACCGGACCGAGAATCGAACCAAGCCACCTCCAGCATGGTCTTGATTTGTAGCTTCGCCTTTATCGACTGAGCTAAGAGCGGCCTGCAGTTGTTAAACATTCAATGCAGTACATTAAAAACACAGATAGAAATAATACATTTCTCAGCATGTAAAAAGGATATATGAAAAGTGAAAAACGAAAACAAAATTCGCCATCATTTAAAAAAGAAACAATTGAATGATGAATGTAGCGGCAAACACCTGTGTAAATATTTGTAGCTATAAACTGCGTAATTGAGTAACTGATGAGTTTGGGTTAAAACAATCGCTAGGGTGGAAAGAATGATTAAACAAAAATCAACAGCGAAAAAGCATCTCAAAAGTTGCACCCGTTATGGCCGTGTTGATCCGTCGTTAGATGGTATACGTGTAAATAGCTGACTCCAATAGCAATTGGTAAATGACGTTGTTGTGCGTTGAACGATGTAAATTAATTTCTGCATTCAAATAATGTAGAGAACATTTATTATCACTTTGCAAAAAAAAACGAGACCGCATTATACAGGATGATACATTTCCTGCTGGGCGCAGAAACGAACACAACGCAGAAGCCTCATAAAAATAATGAACGGCTAATAAACGGTTCACCACGGGTGCAGGGAGATTGATATTAATTAATTTCAGTTCCTCGTCGTGGTGAATTGTGGTTGCGATACCGGTTGGAAAAAAATATTTAAATGAATACGCATTTATTGACTTGAGGTAAAAAATCCACTCTCAACCTACTATTATTTAGATCAGTTTTCTCAAATCCCGTTTGATCGAGTATTCTAACATTGACAACAACTCATGAACTCCCTTGCACCCGTAAGCCGACAAATAGTTTCTTCGACAAACACCACAATAGACAACACAAAATAATACAACAGTCGAAGCACGGTGACGCAAAGCGCAATTCGCTGTATAAATAATGTAACTTGTTACTTAGAAACTATTTTCGTTGAACATTTTTTGTATAACCAAAGTGTACATACCGTAGCCAATTTCAGCGCTGGTTAGTCATTAGTTTAAAAACGAGTAAACAAAGGTGTTTGACGCAAAAAAATGCAAATCCAAAAATACACAAACCCAAAATCAAAAACATTGCAAAAAGTTGTAAAAAGCTCAAAACAAAAAATCTAGAAAAATATATATATAGAACGAACTTGCTAGGAACAAGCAGCGATACAATAAGTGACAAACGAAACGAAAAAAATAAATAATTTGGGCAAAGCAAACGTGTAGAATAAAATAACTACAAAGTAAGAAAACCCAAAACCAAATGTCTATCAATGTTTAAATAATGTTTTCAAAACTGTTTTTTTGTACGAATGCGTGATGGAACGAAGTAAGTTAGGTGATGTTGTGCGCGAGAAAGAATAGAATACTGAGAGAGGCAGACAGTGGAAAAAGAAAAAAGAAAATAGCGAAACGTGTCGATCTCTCAACACTCTAGTGAAGAATTAACAAATGAGGTAAAAAAAATAAAGTGTTACTGCTACTATTTCATAATGGGACCGTGTTTTATTTCCACGGGTAAGGGTTTTCACCGATGCTGTTAAATATCATTATCAATATCTAGAAAATGCTGAATTTCACTAGCCACCTGATCATCAGTACCTACAGTTAGAATATCAATATCATTCACACCAATGTCAGTCCGCAGCAAGAACCTAAAGCTACAACAAATTTAAACTGCACTTTTCAGCGCTCAATATACCTGTAAATTTTCTACCTTGTTTGACTCTTATTCCTCTTCGATCCTTGTTTGAACCCTACCCGAGATAATCCTTCTTGGATATTGATTTGGAAAATTCCTCTTCGATCCTTCAGATTCTTATAGTAATCTGCGCCTAAGCGCAAAAGAAAAGGGCAATCTCTTGATCCTCCTTCTGAAGAAATACATTTGAGCAATCAATTTGATTTACTCACGGATGATGAGAATGATCCATCATCCAGGAAAAATTCCAATAAACTTTCCCAACTTAATGCCAAGAAGGAAAAGATTCCCCCTATTGTGATAACCACTTCCGATTTCTATGCTCTTCGCATGGAACTTTTGAACTTCGTGAAAGCTTAGTTTTCACTACAAATTGAACGTCGGGGTGAATGCCGTATATTGACAGAAACCTTGGACGGATTTAAACGTTTTCTCAAGTATCTTACTTACGAAACCAAAACTGAACGTGTGTTCAAGGTTATCTTGAAAGGCCAGCCCAGTGCACTCCAGTGGTGAATCCCTGGATCAGATCAAAGATGAACTGGCAAAATTACTTGGAGTTGTGCCACTCCAAGCAATCAAAATGAAAATGAAATCCCGTCCTGACGATTCGCGCAACGGGATTTCTAATGATTTTTATTTAGTTCACTTCAAGTCTAGTAAACTAAACAACCTTAAGGCCCTTAGAAATAGCTAGCCTTATGCTCCATGTCCGAGTGAAGTGGGAATACTTCAGGAAGACTGGAGGAAATTTCCAAAACCTCACCCAGTGCCGTATGTGCCAGGGATGGGGTCACGGAACTAAAAATTGCTACATGCCACCTAAATGCATGAACTGTGGTGATTCCTCTCACGCAAAGGACGACTGTCCTGTGCAGGAAAATCCTAAGAAATTTAAATGTTCACATTGTGGTGAAAACCACAAATCCAATTTTTGGGAATGCAAGACTCGCAAAGCGAGCCTTAAATCTCGTTCTAAGCAACAGGCAGGAAACGCTCCACGTTTCCAAACAGGTACAAATTCCTCTGCTGTTAACAACGGTCAGCGAGGAACAAATTCTACATTCGTACCTGTAGGTACAAATATCACCCCTGCTTCAAATTTTTCATCTATACCTACTCCTCTCGCTGCTAACAATGTTCAGCGAGTTAATGGAGCTACCTATACTGCTATTGCAACGGGTAGAAATCAAAATACTAGCCAACATGATTCTAATAGAAATTTTGACTTAGGAAGCATAACTGCCCCTTAAATAGAATTTTTACAGAAATCATTAATTGACATGACTACTGCTATGCTAAAAACTAACTCCATGTGTGATGCTATTCAAACTGCAGTAAAATTTGCAAACAATATTGTCATGGCTTTGAAAATCATTAATGGATTTTAAATCATTAAATATTTTAAATTGGAATGCTCGATCTCTTAAAGATAATGAAGACGAGCTATTTAACTTTTTGAGAGTTCATAACGTGCATATTGCCGTTATAACTGAAACGTTCCTCAAACCTGGCCATAAGGCTAAAAAGGGACGCAAATTATTTCATTTATAGAAATGATCGTCTTGATGGAACCTGTGGTGGCGTTGGCATCATTGTTCATAGACGAATCAAACATAAAATTCTTTCTTCATTTGAAACCAAAGTTTTTCAAACTTTGGGAGTTTCTGTTTATAGCTGCCTATTTGCCATTCCAATGCGTAGGCCAGCAAAAGAATTTTCTCAAGGGTAATCTTCAGAAACTTACCCGTGATAGGTCTAAATTCTTCATTATTGGTGATTTTAATGCAAAACACCGCTCATGGAATAATGCTCAAAGCAATTCCAATGGTAATATTCTGTTTGATGATTGTTCTGCAGGTTATTACACTATTCAATATCCAAACAGCCCAACATGCTTTTCTTCAGTAAGAAATCCCTCAACTATTGATTTGGTCTTAACCGATTCATGTCAACTTTGTAGCCAATTGGTTACCCATGCTGACTTCGGTTCTGATCAACTTTTGAAATATCCCTAGAAATAATTTCTAATCCCAACAGCTCTACTTTCAATTACCATAGAGCTGATTGGGATCAATATCGAACATTTATGGAATATAACTTCGATCCAAACATTCCTTTGCAAACCAAATATGAAATTATGTATTTTCTTGAATCTCTGACTACTTCTATAGTTGAAGCCAGAGCTGCTTCAGGACCCAAATGTGAGGTTAAATTCGATTCAATCATAATAGACGACGATCTTCAGCTCTTGATCCTTTTGGAAAATGTTCGTAGGAGACAATATCAAAGAACACGCAATCCTGCCATACAAGTTATCTAGCGGGATTTTCAAAAACAAATTAAAACGCGATTCTCTGCTCTGAGGAAAAAAAACTTTTGAAAATAATGTTTGAACATTAGACCCGTCTTCTAAACCTTTTTTTCAAAACTCACAAAATTTTTGATAAAAACCTCAAAATGCTATTCCAGCGCTTAAAGAAGGTGGTAACATTTTGATCATAAATTTGTAAAAAGCTCAGAAAATTGCTAAGCAATTCGAGAGTTCCTATCATTTCAGTTTGGGTCTTAAAGGGTGTCCACGATGAAATTGCCACACTATGAAATTGCTCTAACTTTTTAACCGTTGGGTAGAATTTAATGAAAATTTGGGTGGATTTAGTTCATAGTGCATTATTTACATCCTGCAAGTTTTAAAGTCCTGTGATCAAAACTCGCGGAAATGGAGTCGAAAGAACAGCTCGAGCGTGATAAAAATCCGAACGCCTCCGTTAGGGATGTGGCTAAGAAGCTGCACCTAAGCCGAAGTTTTGTCCAGAAGGCCAAAACTAAGGCTGGGCTTCGAACGTTCAAGGTACAAAAGGCTCCTAATCGCGACGAGAAGCAGAACAAGTCCGCCAAAACCCGTGCCAGGAAGTTGTACCTCAACATGCTGACGAAAGTTGAATGCTGCATCATGGACGACGAAACATATGTGAAGGCCGACTTCAAACAGATCCCCGGCAACCTGTTTTTCACGGCCAAGGATAAGTTCAGCGTTCCGGAGCATGTCCGCACTCAGAAGATGTCCAAATTTGCGAAGAAATTCCTAGTTTGGCAAGCCATCTGCACGTGCGGGAAGCGGAGTGCACCTTTCGTGACCCAGGACACGATGAACGGACAGGTGTACATAAAAGAGTGCCTCCAGAAGCGGCTGCTTCCTCTCCTGAAGGCCCACAACGTCCAAACAATCTTCTGGCCGGATTTGGCCTCATGCCACTACTCCAAGGACGTGCGGAAGTGGTATGCGGACAATAAGGTCAATTTCGTGCCGAAAATGTTCAACCCTCCCAACACTCCGGAGCTCCGCCCCATCGAGAAGTACTGGGCGATTATGAAGCAGCACCTTCTTAAACGACCTAAGGTAGTGAAGACAGTCGAGGAACTGAAGAAAGTATGGGTTTAGATGCAAAAAACGGTTGATTCACAGGTTGTGCAGAATCTTATGGCCGGGGTTAAGGCCAAGGTGCGGGCCTTTGCGTATGGACTGTAAATAAAATACGAGTAAAATGGTAAAATGAAGTTTAATAGTTATTTCTCAATCCCTGAAAATTTGATGGCAATCGGATGAAAACTCGAATTTTGCGAATCAATTTTGTGTGTGGCAATTTCATCGTGGACACCCCCTAGTCCTATTGAGAATCAGGTTATCTGAAAATTATCTCTCGGGAAAATATTTTTGATGATTCCTGGGGGACTGATTTGGACGAAGTAAGATCTACAACTTGAAACTTCATTGTTGATGAAAGATATTCTAGGGAGACCTCTTCGGAGTCTCAAAGAACAGGAGACACCACACCAGATATAGCTGATGAAATCTTCACTGAGGCCAGAGTAGAAAGTGCGGTGAGATCTTTTCAGCCCTTCAAACCTGCAGGTGTGGACGGAATATTTCCGGCGCAATTTCAAAAAGGTGAGGCAGTGAAGATTCCGGCTCTAACGAAGATTTATAAGGTAAGTATAAGGTTTTTTTTATCTAGTTCGTTTATTTGGAAGGCTCAATCGCGTTAGCTTTACGGAGCCGATAATTCATTGTTCACTGTGTGTAACAAAATTCACTTAATTCTATGTCTAGTAGGAGTTGGGTCGATTACTCGCGGCTTACTCGAGGTTAGAAGGGTACATTTTCGAAGGATAGGATCAGGGGAGGAGCTTGGGGTAGGGTTTCGTTGTCTCATCAGAGCGTTGTCGCCAGTATGAACGGTAGTGCTGTTCTAGCTTCGTCCGGAGTTCAACCGGCTATGGTGGGTGACCAGTGGGCGACGATGAGACTCATCGAGACGGGGGGACAAGACAAACAAAAACTAATAAAGAGAGACAAAAGACAAAAGGAATTAAATTCTTATACTAGACGTTTGAAGAAAAACATAAATGGACTGCATATAGCAGAGATCACGGGTTGCCAACACGTCTCTGATAGGAACATAGGGTTGTCTTCCTTGGGCCTCGAGGGTATTCAAAAGTCGCTCTCTGGCGGCGTCATTATCCGTACATTGCCAAACTGCGTGTTCGATGTCATCGTAACCGTTTCCACACCGACAGATGTTGCTGTCCACGAGGTTTATTCTATTGAGATGAACATCTAGCGAGTAGTGGTTGGACATAAATCTACTCATCACGCGAATGAAGTCCCCAAGCAACACGGCTTGTCATAAAGAAGTTGAAAATACTTTGTAATGACTAACGCAAAGAATCACTAATACTTTAATATACATCATTTAATACATTTATACAACCTAAAAAGCGCAAGACGCGGAGCTTATACAACTAAATACTGGTCTTATAACATGTATTTTGGAAACATCATAAAAACCAGCGACAAAAAAAAACAATAAAAAAATCTTGAGCATGGGATTCGATCACTGGTCCTTGGCGTGGTAGACTTGTTTCTACCTAACTAGACCAACACCGCTTGATGAAAGGTTTGTTATAAGTATCTATCATGTTCTTGCCAATGGCATGAAAATTATTTTCTCGTTCAACACGCCTTCGATCCGTCATGAAGACGTTTTGTTAGTAGCAAAGCGTACATCTAATAGCCAGAATGTTATTAAAACGTATTTTCAACTCCTTATAAGACAACCTGCACATTTTCAGTTGTATTAATTTATGAGATGTCATAAAAAAGTATTTTCAACTTTCTTTATAACAAACCTCCGAATACCTCATAAGAAACTGTCAATCACGGCGTGAAGAGACAGTCCGGCTCAATGGCACCGTCAATGTTTACGTCAATCTGGATTGATTTTGTATACGACAAGTTTTATAGTGGTATTAAAACAGTAAGATGCACGTTCAAATAACATTTTAAGATAAAAGCAAAAGAAAACTATTTTGGAAAATGTTGAATCGAAGAAGTATGAAGAAAACATCTTTAAACCTCATATATAACGTAGGATGTTTTCTGCATCTATTATAATACATTTATACAACAATCCGTTCTAATTCTTTTTCAAAAGATGTTTTATGTGTTACTTGGGTCACGACTTAAGCCCAAGCCTTTAAACCACGCTCTCGAAGAAACATTAGGAATATTTTTTTTTTATTAATTACTTTATTTGTACAGGCTCAATCGAATAAACTTTACAGAGCCGAATTATCATTTTCGTTATACATTATTGATGTCTTATATTATATATAAGTTAAAGGAGTTGGACCGGATACTCGCGGTTGTCTCGAGGTTAGTGGAGATTTACAATTTTTTTTGGATGGGAAAAGGGAGAGGGAGGTTTGAAATGTGGTTTTCGATACAAATATTTAATTAATCCTAAAACATGAACTAATTTCTATTCATCTTGAAAACAAACATTAAAAAAAAACTACACGCACAATACACAAACTAAACACAAGGTTAATAAAACTTACAATCTAAGGTTAGTATTCTTAAAGTAAACATATATGAGTTTCATAAACTCCAGATCACGTCTAGCCAAAATATCCCGAACTGGAACATTAGGTTGTCTACCTCGAGCCCGAAGGGAATCGCACAGCTCAGATCTGACTCCACGATGCTCAGCACAAGACCAAAGGATGTGATCGGCGTCTTGGTAACCTTGTCCACATTCACAGAGATTGCTGTCTCCCAGCCCAACACGGAACAAGTGAGCGTTTAACGAATAGTGATTGGACATGAGGCGAGACATCATACGAATGAAGTCTCGACCCACATCCAACCCCTTGAACCAAGGACTCTTCGACACCTTAGGGATGATCGAATATAGCCATCGTCCCAAACTCCCTTCACTCCACTTATTCTGCCAGCTGACGAGTGACTGTTGACGATAAATGAAGAAAAATTCGTTGTAGGCGATTTGTCGATCGTAAATATCGCCTTCCATAGCGCCCACCTTAGCAAGTGAGTCCGCCATCTCATTGCCCGGAATCGAGCAATGAGATGGGACCCATGCAAAGGTGATGACAAAAGATCTTAAAGATAAAGCACTTAAAAGCTCTCGTATTTTCATGAGAAAATACGAGGAGTGCTTTACCGGCCTCATAGAGCGAATAGCCTCGACAGAACTGAGACTATCCGTAAAAATAAAATAGTGATCTGGTGCAAGTGAGGCGATCGTTTCTAGCGTATAGTGTATTGCCGCCAGTTCAGCAACATATACGGAACAAGGAGCTTGAAGCATTCGAGAGGCGCTATGAATTTCGTTAAAAATACCAAAACCAGCGGACGACTCTATTAGTGATCCATCTGTGAAGAACGATCTTGCGGAATCAACTTGGCCAAACTTTGCAGCGTAAATTGACGGAACAATCATCGAACGATGATGTTCTGGGATCCCACGAATCTCCCGCGTCATAGATAAATCAAAACTAACTGAATTGCCGAAGTCAGAGAAGCATACACGATGAGGATTATGCTGTGAAGGGCTGACATCCTGTGTTATGTACACGTAGTACAATGTCATAAAACGAGTTTGGGGGTTTAGCTCAAGAAGCTTCTCAAAGTTTGCAATCACCAGTGGGTTCATAATTTCACAACGGGTGAGGAGCCTGAGGGATAATTCCGAAAACCGATCAGATAGTGGCAACATGCCCGCTAACACTTCGAGACTCATCGTATGAGTCGAGTGCATGCATCCTAACGCGATACGAAGACAGCGATACTGGATCCGTTCCAGTTTGATGATGTGCGTTTTAGCCGCCGACTGGAAGCAAAAACTACCGTACTCTAAAACCGATAAAATCGTTGTCCGGTACAACGTCAGAAGATCTTGTGGATGGGCTCCCCACCACGTTCCGGTAATTGATCGAAGGAAATTGATCCTTAGTTGGCATTTTCGTCTCAGATACTCAATGTGGGATCTCCAGGTGCATTTGGAATCGAACCAGACCCCGAGATATTTAAAACACATGGAATGAGTGATCGGTTTACCCAAAAGTTGAAGCTTCGGTTGTGCTGGGCTATGCTTCCTAGAAAAAACGACTAACTCAGTTTTCTCCGTGGAGAATTCGATACCTAGCTGAATAGCCCAAGTAGACAAATTGTCTAAGGTATCCTGTAAGGGTCCTTGCAGGTCGGCCTCTCTGGGCCCTGTCATAGACACAACTCCGTCATCTGCAAGTTGTCTCAGCGTGCAGTTGTCACTTAGACAATTGTCAATTTCTCTGACGTAGAAATTATACAAAAGGGGGCTTAAACATGAGCCCTGGGGGAGGCCCATGTAACTAAATCGAGAAGCTGTAGAGTTTCCATGAGAAAAGCTCATATGTTTCTCTGACAGCAAATTGTACAAAAAGTTATTAATTAATGGAGAAAGGCCACATGCGTGGAGTTTGTCTGAAAGGACCTCAACCGATACTGAATCAAAAGCCCCCTTAATATCCAAGAACACAGAAGCCATTTGCTCTTTTTTAGCAAAAGCCAACTGAATTTCAGTGGAAAGCAACGCGAGACAGTCGTTCGTTCCCTTGCCCCTACGGAAACCAAATTGAGTATCTGAGAGTAGGTGGTTCGTCTCAACCCATTTGTCCAAGCGAAAAAGGATCATTTTCTCCAACAATTTTCGAATACACGATAACATTGCAATGGGTACGAATTGTGATCTGACGCGGGTTTTCCAGGCTTTTTAATGGCTATAACTCTCACCCGCCTCCAATCATCCGGAACAATATTAAGCTCCAGGAACTGACCAAACAAGTTCAACATGCGCCTCTTAGCGACGTCTGGGAGGTTCTTCAACAAGTTGAACTTGATTCTATCAGCCCCCGGAGCCGAATTGCCACACGAAAGGAGCGCGAGTGAGAGCTCTAGCATTGAAAAAGGCTGGCTGATCTCGTCTACCGAATTCGTCGTTTCGCGAGGAATCATCCGTGCCGGCACGGAATCAGGACATACTTTTCGTGCGAACTTAAGAATCCAACGATCTGAGTACTCCTCGCTCTCGTTGTTTGAAGACCGGTTACGCATCCTTCGCGCCGCATTCCACAGCGTATTCATCGACGTTTCGCGCGATAATCCGTCCACGAATTGCCGCCAGTATCCGCGTTTCTTGGCTTTGATGAGGCTTTTGAGTTCGCGTTCAAGAGTCGAGTACGCTTCGAAATACACGGGTGTTCCACGTTTCCGGAAAAGCTTAAACGCGTCGGACTTTTTACGATAAACCTCTGTGCATTGGTGGTCCCACCAAGGGGAAGGAGGTTTCCTACGCAAAGACGTTCCAGGAACCGACCGAGTTTGAGCTCGAAGCGCGCTGTCCAAGATCAGATTGGAGAGGAAGTTATATTCCTCCAACGGTGGAAGCCCTTCTACCGACGACACGGCTTCCTCTATCGCGGTCTTGAACGTTGTTCAATCGATATTACGGGTGAGGTCGTACGCGACGTTAACGGATTCCGACGGATTGAACCCACTGGCAATCGAAATTTTGATCGGCAAGTGATCACTACCGTGGGGATCTTGGATCACATTCCACGTGCAATCCAACGATAATGAGTTAGAGCAAAGTGTGAGGTCTAATTTACTTCCATTCGAGGATGGTCCAGCCAAACGTGTTACTTCTCCATTGTTAAGTATTGTCATATTGAAGTTATCACAGAGGTCATATATAAAAGTAGAACGGTTGTCATCATACAGTTCCCCCCAGCCTGTACCGTGGGAATTGAAATCTCCCATGATCAACCGTGGAGCAGGAAGTACCGAACATATATCTGAAAGTTGTTTTCGATTAACAACGGCTCTAGGAGGAATATAAACAGAAGCAATACAAAGGCTCTTACCTTTAAAAATAGCCTGACATGCGATAACTTCAATACCTGGAAATTGTGGAAGATTCACTCTATAGAAGGAATGGCACTTTTTGATCCCCAAAAGTACCCCTCCTCCACGCGAATCCTCACGATCCAGTCGAATAATGTTAAAATCATAAAAAGGAAGATCAATATCTGAAGAGAGCCAAGTTTCACAAAGAGCAAATGCATCACAATCATTATTGTGAACTAAAAACTTAAAAGAGTCTAATTTAGGAATAAGACTTCGACAATTCCACTGTAGAATAGTGATCAAATCCCCGACCTCGTTTGGAAAATTATCCATCGAAGGAAATGATTGCTGCAAGGAGGGGCCATTTCAATGTCAATTGCTTTAAGAGGGTCTTCACAGTAGGAAGCATTGCCAGAACAATGCTTTTCAGAGGATCAGAAATATTCAGGTACTTGAGGATATCGTCCACAATTTTATCAAATGAGAACAACCCAGATGAAGAAGGGGCTTCTGTTCTTAAAAATGGGACATCAGGGGTTTTGGATGTCCCCGGGAGAGGTGGAAAATCCTGGGTATAGTCAGTTCTTCTGAATCCAGGAGGAGTAGAAACTTCCTTTTTTCCACCACTCCTTGATTTGGGCAAGCTGATTTGAGGTTCTTCATTCTCAACTTTCCGCGAACGGATGCGTTTTCGTTTCCGTGCTGAAAAAAGGAAAGAAGTTCCCTTACAGTACACGCATTTTGGTGCAGTGACTGTGCAGGCGCCATCCTCGTGCTTCTCCCCGCATTTGGAACAGCGTGCCTTGCTGCCACAGTGGGACGCCGTATGTCCCAACTGCTTACAGTTTTGGCAGTTCATGACCCGGGGAACGAACAAGCGCACAGGTAGTCGAAGTTTTCCCAGCTCGATGTAGTGAGGAAGGGCTGAACCAGAAAAGGTCACACGGAACGAGTCTGTGGGGGTAAAACTCTTTTTACCCTCGCTGACAGATACTGAGCCCAGTTTTTGGACATCCAGTATCTTCACCGGGGGAAGCAAACGGTTCTTGAAACGGCCAACCGCCTGCTTCTCCAAGATCTCGGGGGTCAGACTCGCTTCGGTGACCACACCTTCGATCTCCACATCACGAGCTGGGATGTAAACTCTATACTCGAGCGTGAAGAGCTGGGAGGCAGCAATCTCGTTAGCCTGCTTCAGGTTAGAGACGGAGACACGAAGTTTATTGTGCCTAACCTTCGTGATTTCAGTCACGGCCGAGTATCGCTTCGTCAGATCATTCGTAATTTGCATTACATTCAAAGGTTTGTTTCTGGGCTGAAAGTAGACAACCCATGGGCCAGTCGAGTCATCTGGATAGGCTCGCGATCGGGGGTTTATCTGAGCCTGTCCTTTGCCAGACTGAGACGATGAACCAGGGATGACATCATCTTTCTTCTGAGATGACGTACGTTTTCGACCCTTCTTGCCATCGCGTGGCAAAGTGGTGTCATCTTCCGACAAAACGTCCATTTCGTCTTGCGACAAAATGTCCATTTTGCCGTACTAGTGGGAGCGAAAAACGCTCTACCACTGAAACGATAATCACTCGGACACAATACACAAAAAAAAACTACAAACACAGAACACAAACTTAAAATTTAACAGATGGGCGAAAGAGAGAAACAAGAACAAAAACTTATCTGATACTCCTATACTACTACCACCGAGCGTTTAAACAGCAGCAGCGGAGCGACGCGCAGCGTGGATGATCTTCGATCAGCGTGTGCGGGCGGTCTTCGTTGGTGTGTGCTTGTATGAGGGTCGGCACTCAGCTGAACACACGATGATAGATGAGCGGTGTAAATGCGGAGGCAGATGCTGACACTCGATGACGATGATCCGTGTGCAGGTATGCGTTACCACGCACCGATGGTGCGCAAAATGGTTGGCGAATTGGCAATCGCCAAAACAATTTTCCTTCCGATGATGCCGAAAACACACTTTCTTCTCAGAAAAAAACTCACTTTTAGTTAATTGTTTAACTGGGAACTATGTCAGGAAACACTAAGCGAGAAAAACTGATAATTTAAATCAAGTGAATATCGAGAAAACTTCCAAAATAGCGGAGCGCGAACTAAGTCGACCGTACTTCTTGCTAGGACGCAGTGGGATGGCATTAGGAATAATTGAATGTAACCACCGTCCAAGATTTCCAGTGTCCCAATCTGTTTGCCAACTCGAAAAGGTACTCTGACGCACTAAATGGTAAAATTCATCGTGTGAAATTTGCCTGTCATACAATTCGCCTTCCTGCGCGCCCACCTTTGCGAGAGAGTCCGCCTTCTCATTGCCTGGGATTGAGCAATGTGAGGGGACCCATACAAAGGTAATCATATATGATCTTTCGACCAGCACACACATCTGCTCCCTTACCTTTGAAAGGAAATAAGATGAGTGCCTACCTTGTTTCATCGACCGAATAGCCTCAATCGAACTGAGACTATCCGTGAAGATGAAGTAATGGTCTGCGGGCATGTTGGAAATCATCCCCAATGCGAAGTTGATTGCTGCCAGCTCAGCAACATAAACGGAACAAGGTTCCTGAAGTTTGCGGAAGGCGCTAGAGTTTTCATTGAAGACACCGAAGCCAGTGGATCAACTGACACGAGACCCGTCTGCAAAATATCTTTTCACGCAATTGACGTGTTGGTACTTTTCAGTAAAAATACGCGGGATAATAATAAGTCGAAGTTGATCGGGAATCCCATAAGTTGCTTGTTTCATGGTCAGATCATCTTCAATTGAGGAACTGCGATTGGTGAAGTGAACACGGTCTGGAGTATAACAAGGAAGACACATATCCGACGATATGTAGTGGTGGTAGATTCTCATAAATCGAGATTGTGTGTTCAGCCCAAGAATTTCTTCAAAATTTTCAATTATAAGTGTGTTCGTCACTCCGCTTTTGATTGGTTTTCTGAGAGAGAGCTCCCAGAAACGGTTCTGGAGGGGTGTTACTCCTGCCAGAACCTCGAGACTCATGTTATGCGTTGAGTGCATACAGCCTAGAGCAATACGCAGACCACGATATTGAATTCGTTCCAATTTTATTAGGTGACTTTTTCTTGCCGAGAGAAAGCAGAAAGAGCCGTACTCTAGAACAGAGAGAATAGTTGTTTTATAAAGCGTTATGAGGTCTCCCAGATGAGCACCCCACCATGTGCCGCAAATTGAACGGAGAAAGTTGATCCTCCGCTGACATTTTTGCTTCAAATACGTAATATGGGCATTCCAAGTGCACTTTGAATCAAACCAGACCCCAAGGTACTTGAAAGACAATGATTGGGTAATGTTTCTGCCCAAAAGATTAAGCTGCATTTGGGCTGGGTACCGCTTTCGAGTAAACACTACCAGTTCAGTATTCTGCGGCGAGAATTTGAGCCCTAGATTCCTAGCCCAAGACGATAAATTATCTAAGGAACTTTGCAATGGTCCTTGCAAGTCCACGGCATGTGGACCTCTTACGGTAACCACACCGTCATCTGCAAGTTGTCTTAGCGTGCATTGCTCTGCCAAACAGTTGTCGATATCTTTGACATAAAAGTTATAAAGAAAAGGGCTGAGACATGAGCCTTGGGGCAGGCCCATGTAACTAATTCTGGAAGTTCATTTGCTTTTCTGACAACAAATTGTACAAGAAATTATTTAAAATTCCAGAAAGTCAACATCTGTGCAGATTGTCTGACAGAATTTCAATGGAAACTGAATCAAAAGCCCCCTTAATGTCCAAGAATACTGAAGCCAATTGCTCCTTGTGCGCAAAGGCCAGTTGAATATCTGTGGAAAGCAGCGCTAGACAATCGTTTGTTCCTTTGCTCTTGCGGAACCCAAACTGTGTATTTGATAGCAAGTTATTTTTTCGACCCACTGATCGAGTCTCCCAAGGATCATTTTCTCCAACAATATCCTAATGCACGAAAGCATCGCAATCGGGCGGTATGAGTTATGGTCAGACGCTGGTTTGCCAGGTTTTCGAATGGCTATTACTTTGACCTGTCTCCATTCAGGCGGTACAATGTTGTTTTCTAGCAAGGAATTGAATAAATCTAGCAAGCGTCTTTTAGCGATATCTGGGAGATTTTTCAGAAGATTGAATTTAATCATATCGCTTCCCGGTGAGGAGTTGTTCGATGAAAGAAGAGCCATAGAGAAATCCAGCATTGAGAATGGTCTATCCAGAGAGCTGCCGCTCGGAGACGCTTCTCGAAGAATGTGTTGTGCTGGAACTGAGTCCGGACAGACCTTTTTAGCGAAATCGAATATCCATCGGTTGGAGTATTCTTCACTCTCATTAGAAGATGAGCGGTTACGCATGTTGCGAGCCACCCTCCACAAGGTGTTCATGGAGGTTTCTCGTGAGAGTCCCTCGACGAAATTGCGCCAATAACCGCGTTTTTTTGCTTTGATTAATTGTTTCAGCTTTGTCTCAAGCTTTGAATATTCCTCGAAGTAAGTGGAGGTTTTGTGTCTACGAAAAGCTTTGAAAGCATCAGATTTTTCTACATACAATTTTGTGCATTCTTCGTCCCAACCAGGTGTGGCTAGCCTCCTTTTAAAGGGTGCACTTGGAACTTTTCTTTTTTGTGCTTCCAGTGAGCTTTTGTAAATCAAATCGGCTAGGAATCGATATTCTTCCAATGGTGGAAGCGCATCTATTGATTCGACACCGATTGTCACCGCCGTTGCATATTTCTGCCAGTCGATGTTCCTTGTAAGATCAAATGGAACCCGAGATGGTTCTGCAGAGTGAGGGCCACACTTTATTGAAATGATGATTGGCAAATGATCGCTACCATGGGGATCATTGATAACCTTCCACTGACAATCCAATGATAGCGATCTTGAACACAAAGATATGTCGAGTCGGCTTTCTCGAGCCGGAGGTTTTGCTATACGTGTCGCTTCACCAGTGTTCAAAATAGTCAAGTTGAAATCATCGCATAAATCGTAAAAAATAGCCGCTCTATTGTCATCATATAGATCGCCCCACCCAGTACCATGGGAGTTCATATCACCCAGAATTAATACTGGGGATGGAAGAATCGAAACTAGATTCCAGAGTTGACTACGGCTAATGGAGGTTCTTGGTGGAACGTATACTGAAGCTATGCAAAGATCTTTGTTCTTCACATTTATTTGGCAAGCAACGATTTCGACGCCTGATAGAGCATAAGAATCGTCTCTATCCAGGCGAATAATGTTAAAATCGTGGAAGTTGAGTTCTTTATCGGAAGAAAGCCATGTTTCACAGAGAGCAAATATATCACAATCAGAATTGTGAAGTAAAAATTTGAACGAGTCTAGTTTAGGCACTAGACTACGGCAGTTCCACTGTAGCACAGTGATCATATCTTCAACCTCGTTCGACGAATTATCCATCGAAAGATATGATTGATGCAAGGAGGGGCCATGAAACAGTCAATTGCTTAAGATATGATTCTAATGTTGGAAGCAAGGCAGAAACTAAGCTTCTAAGAGGGTCTTGTATGTTGAACATATTTAATTTGAATTCCACAATGTCCGAAAAAGCTAGCAAACCTCTTTCGGACTTGGATTTCTTTTGAGAAGTTTGAGGAGCAGCTTTTTTGTTTTTCTTATCTTTGTTGGGTAATGGGGGAAAATCCTTACTGCAGCCAGGAAGTGGAGCAGTAGGAGCCTTCGATTTATTTTTTTCATCCCCATTACCCTGGGAATTTTGCAATCCTCTGGGAGTGACTTTAGTTTTCTTACGGCGCACTTTCGGGGAGGAGCATTTTCGTTTTGAGGATCCGTTCGTTTTCAAAGGTGCGTGTACCACCGAAGTGTCACCCTCATCGGATGAGTCAGAGTCCGATTCTTCAGGGGGCGACCCCGGCGTAGTGGTTAGCATTTCAAATCTCACCCCGGACAAGTCACGAATGACCCAAGAGCGTTAAAGTGACTATAAAAAAAAAAAAAAAAAAAATCATGCCTATCAGTCTTTCATCAATTTTTCATTCAATTTTCAATAGTTGAACTAACTTTTGTCGTAGATACCACCCCCTTAGAACAATTTTTTTTAATTTTCACCCGATTCGGTTGTCTGGTGCAATGATATCAAATAGATGAAGTATGATTAGTAAGACTTAATTTAGATATTTTCATAAGTATGACTACGATATTATCGGTTCCAGGAGTCCCGGAAATCTGTTCTATAGGACACAGCAATATCTCAGGCAAAAGTATCTTGTGGCATGTCAAATCATGTCAAATAGGTAGAATCAAGTGAATGAAGATGATTTGAGATGATTTTGGCCAGTTTGGCATCGGTTCCGGAACGTGGATCTGTGAATTCCGGCGAACGGTATGATATCATATTATGCCAAAACTGAAAAGCTATGACCAATGAAATCAGGTTGTAGTGTATCTGATGACATATAGTATGGGCACATTGGCATCGGTTCCGGATAATCCGTGGAATCCGGTTTTATACCCCACAGTAACATACGCGGTAGAATAATCATGTTGCATATTTATTTATTTATTTATTTCATACTTCTCATCTGACTTTGTGTTGTCTTAATGAAATTTGATAATTTGATGGGGAAAAGCCGAAATGGCGTAAAAACCCCACATCTTTTCACAATACACAATACAAAATACAAAATTAGGAACATAACATTTAACAAACATGATGTCAGCAGCAGTCAGAAGCATAGAATGTGTAATTAGCATGGTCCATCGTTGGAAGCAAACCTCGTCGTCATGTAAAATACAGAGAACATGAAACAAAAATGATTCAGGTAGCACATTTCTTAAGCTGTGAGAGCATTGGAATGTTACTCACTTGTTGCAAAAAGTAATTTAGCCCATCATTGCACGTCGAGTTATTCAAATTTTCAGTAGATTTCATCCCTCGTGCAGACTTCGTTGAATTCGGTTACGAAACGCAGCCGCAGAAATGTTGAAATCGAAGTATTCGAAGCTAAGCTGTTAAAACTAGCAGACATGAATCTAATTGGATCATGCAGGCCATAATTTGTTGCGCGCGCTCCAAGATGTAAGAAATTCTTTGTCCGCAATGGTCGTTCAGGAGCATAAATTTCTAATTCTCGTAGCATACTTGGAGAGTCGATACCGCCCAAAAATACCTTAGTAACGAACACTGCCTGAGCGATAGTGCGTCTACGTATGGTAGGAGATTGACAGGATCGTTCCATGGGAGGTGGCGTAATGCATAACGTACGAATTTTTTTCTGAACGGATTCGATTCTCGCTATCCAAAACGCTTGGTATGGGCACCAGATGACATCTCCAAATTCCAATATTGAACGCACGAGAGAACAATACAGTGCTTTCTGGCATGTTGGATCACGGAATTCATCAGCAATCTTGAAGATAAACCCGAGTTGTCTATTAGCTTTAGCGATGATCTAAGAATAATGCAGCTTGAATGTCATTCCAGGATGAAGCGTAATTGCTAGATCGCGGATACT
Source organism: Ochlerotatus camptorhynchus (assembly GCF_037179485.1). Taxonomy (NCBI): domain Eukaryota; kingdom Metazoa; phylum Arthropoda; class Insecta; order Diptera; family Culicidae; genus Ochlerotatus; species Ochlerotatus camptorhynchus. The sequence continues at coordinate 458,064 of NW_027040590.1, read as the reverse complement.
GCTCACACATTGCAAAGGTTCATTGTTGATTGTATAATTGAAGCCATCAATTCTGCTTGCGATGAAAAGAGATGATGCTGCATTTTTGAATACTCAGCGTGACGAAGTTCCTGGAACACCAATCCTCAAAGTCTTCGATCATATGCTGTAACTGTAAACAGTCAGTAAGGCTTCGAACTACGACATAAATCTTAACATCATCTGCATAGAAATAGAGACATCCAGCCGGATAATCAATCCAACCTCGTTAATGAAGATTGAAAATAGCAACGGTCCTAAGTTGCTGCCTTGAGGGACACCGGATGTATTGGTGAAAGAGTTTGATTGTGCTGCTCCGACTTTCACGCAGAGCTCTCGATTTGTCAAGTAAGACTTGAACCAACGAATGAAGCCCTGTGACACACCAACCTTATCCAGTTTAGCTAGCAGGATAGCATGATCAACTCGATCAAAAACAGCCTTCAAATCCGTATAGACGACATCTGTTTGTGCTCCTGCTTCCATATTCCGAAGGCAGGAGGATACGAATGGTGCTAGATTTGTAGAGACAGATCTCTTAGAGTAGAACCCATGCTGGTCCGGAGAAATATAGCTACAGCAGCTTGCAAATACGGGGGTCATTAATGATTATTTCAAACACTTTAGAGCAGGCACAGAGTGAAGTGATTCCGCGATAGTTTTCAATTTTGCGCTTTTCTCCTTTCATAAAGGAGGATTTCCAACTCCTAGGGAATTCACCTTGCTGCAGTGAAAGGTTGAACAACTTCGTTAATGGCTTAGTAAGTGAGGAGGAACATTTATTCAGGATACATGCGGGGATCCCATCAGGACCAGCAGCAATCGAATGTTTCATCTTGTTAATGGCAGACTCCACTAGCTCCTCGGATATCTCAAAGATGTCGAAACGAAACACATCATTTGGCGTGTCTCTGGTTGGCTCGTTCACTTGATCTTCTGAGGCAGTTGTGTCGTTGAAGGCGTGTCTGAAGTGTTCTGCCAGAAGGTTACATTTCTCGAATGGTGTGCGCGCATGTCTATCTCCAAGAGAGATTTCCGTAGAAAAGCCAATTTCGTTTCTCTTAGTGTTGACAAACGACCAAAACAATTTAGGGTTGGTGCGAAGGTTGTGCTGCATTAGTCTAGTATACCGTTTGTAGAGAAACCGATTATACTTCCGATAGTTGTTGATAGTATTTTCGAAGGGCTGCTGATCGCAGTCACTTGAGGTGACGGAGTCGAGCGTTTGACCAAGCGGGTTGTAAAGGAGGTCTTCGTAAGTAGTGATTAAGCGGTTGACAATCCCAATGAAATTTTCGACAGCCTCGTCGACGCTGGGTGATTGCTCAAGCATTTGCCAATCGACTTGTTCAAGCGCATGAGTCAGTGCAAGAAAGTCTGCTTTGCGGAAATCAAGACCTAGCACATCTTCGGTGGGTTCAAAGCTGATGGGAGCATGAAGGCTGATGGATGTTTCCAACGCGCGGTGATCGGCATCAAGACTTATCAAAGGATCTGCAGCTTCAGACACCGAGCATTCCAGTAGAGCGAGCTCGTTCGCCAGTACAAGGTCAAGCAGTCGAGCATTCCTATTTAAAACGGTGTTGATTTGCGCTAAGCCATGCAGGTTGAAACCATCAAGTAGAGTGCCACATGATGCAGATATACTTGAACGAAGAACATCAACAGTTGGCAGCTGATTGTTCGTGTCTGTATTCCAAATCATGCCAGATTGGTTGTAATCACCGAGTAGCAGAGCCAAGTCATATTCCTTCACTCTTTTGTGAATAGAACTGGTTCAGCAAACTTGATTAAGCTCAGAATTTCAGCACATTTGCTTTAAGTTTAAGGATCAAATTTAGTGAAGACAGCATCATGGTTTAAGTTATTATTATGGAGATATTAATTCTTTAACTTATACATATGCGCATTTTCCTCATATATTTCAACAAATTACAGGTAACGTATCAACTAGACTACCACTAATAAATAAAAATTCATATTTTCCACAGACCAACATCCAGGCTCGTGTCTTTTGTATGATAACCACTCTCTGAATGTTTTAGCTGTTTTTGCGTTACACGGCTTGTGGTTTAATGTTCATATAGGAGATTTGGTGGAAATTTTCATATACTAAATGTTCGTATACATTCAAAAGCGAATATTTATCTCAATAAAACTAACTGGATTCATGAAAGATGTTACTCTTTAATTGAACCACAAGTTTTAAAAATCTGAATCAAATAGAGAATAAGGAAACTTTTTATGATCGATAGAGTGTAGGAGTGTCATTATTTTTATGTATGTTAACCAAATTTCCCATACAAAATTCAAACTAAAAATTCGAATTCAAATCCCAAAATATTAAGAAATACAAAATCTCGCCCATGGTGAAAATAGGACATTTTTTGACAATTTCGATACCTGCCGGTAATCAGTCTGCTTACTCTAGTTACTATAACAATAACAAAATGGTTGTACACTTATAAAAATCTATATTAAAAAACCTTAAAATTGACGTCCTAAGATCACGAATAGCTTATTTGGTTGTGGAGTAATCTCTTGTATAAGTTGAAATTTTTAAAAATCTCGAAAATACAGGGTTGTAGCCCAGAAGGATCTAGGCACTTTAGAGCAAAATAAAAAAGGAGTTTGTTCAGAATTCCAAAATAAGCGTATTGACCAAGTTTTTAAATTCTGTACCCTCTTGAGCTGGGATGTCCCATAGATGAAGACTAACTCATTTTTTCCTTGTTTCAAGATCACCCTCGGTAGACAAAGCTGAGTCTTGTCACTATCAACAAGGCGTAAAAAGTAACAAGGACTAAGATGTGATGTTTTTAAGTAGTCAGGTCTAGGAATTGGTGGTAGATCTTACATCCCGTAACGTACCCACGTTACGAGGCAGCTAGGACCGTCAGTTTATAATTACTTCCGGAGCACCTGGGTCAGATCCTGGATGGTGGCTACTGTCCTCAGATTTATGTTTTATATGCATTATAATATTCACCTCGGTTGAATATGTATGATTTTACGTACCACGCGATATAGTAGCTTTGAATATATTATTCCTAGTCAGAATCCAGAGTTTACGCAACCAGATACTGGAGGCATTGGAACAGATGCAAATGTGTCTATATGACAATGAAATTATCTGAAATAATAGTTCATGGCCATCTCCTATGATTTGATATGCATTATGATTCATTTGCCTCAAATATGACTATGGCCCAAAGAACTGGGCTTCAGGATCACAGAAACCGATGTCAATGTGGCCATGTGTCACAGGATTCATCTCAAATTGTTTTCATTAGGCATATCTACTTTTTTGTCGTGTTTGGATCGGCAATCGAATGTGCAGGAAGGCAGCTTCCACACCTGTATAGGATATCAAACCCATTCAACACACATGGGCCGGGACCAACGGCTTTACTTCCCTTCCGAAGGAAGACGTGACCAGAGATTTTTATGCCTCAGAAAAATCCCACCGACCTCGGCTGGGGTTGAACCCAGACCCATTGGGGTGTTAGAAAGCAGTCACACTTACCACTACACCACCGGCGCCGGCTACCACCACGTTATATGGTTTTCATGAATATGATTGCACCTTACCGTATCGTATTGCAGAATCTATGAAATAGAATTCCGGAATCACGGAACCGATGCCAATGTGACCATATTCCAAAGGAACCACCACAAATAATCTTGATTGACTTTATCCCTTCATGCTAATATGATTTGATATGCAACATGATTATTATACCGCGTATGTTACTGTGGGGTATAAAACCGGATTCCACGGATTATCCGGAACCGATGCCAATGTGCCCATACTATATGTCATCAGATACACTACAACTTGATTTCATTGGTCATAGCTTTTAAGTTTTGGCATAATATGATATCATACCGTTCGCCGGAATTCACAGATCCACGTTCCGGAACCGATGCCAAACTGGCCAAAATCATCTCAAATCATCTTCATTCACTTGATTCTACCTATTTGACATTATTTGGCATGCCACAAGATACTTTTGCCTGAGATATTGCTGTGTCCTACAGAACAGATTTCCGGGACTCCCGGAACCGATAATATCGTAGTCATACTTATGAAAATATCTAAATTAAGTCTTACTAATCATATTTCATCTATTTGGTATCATTGCACCAGACAACCGGATCGGGTTAAAATTAAAAACATTTGGTCAAACAGGTTAAAAAAGTTCAAAAAACACGGACATATTTACATCTCCCAAGAAAGAGGAGGTTCTAAGGGGGTGGTACCTATAACAAAAGCTAGTTCAACTATTCTTCTTGAATAAAAATCCAAGTTTATGAAAATCGGATGAGGCTTTGCTGTGAACGAGTTTGTTGAAAAAAAAAATCGTTCGTCCTGGTACTTTACGGGTTAAAAGGGGATTACTTCAAATGAGAACGATTATACGATTCCATTGCTGCTTTGAACAAGTTCTTGTCGTATTAAGCTACTCCATGATTGAGGCCTCCCTTAGATCAGTCGGTAAAGACACAGCTACAAAGCAAGACCATGCTGGAGGTGGCTGGGTTCCATTCCCGGTCAGATCTACGAATTTTTCGGGCATAGAGTATGATTGTACTTGCCACACAATTATACTAATGCAAAAAATGGTACAGGCATCGAAAGCTCTCAATTAATAAGTGCATCTGGAATACTAAGTTGAGAGCACGCAATAAGCTAATATGCGATAATCAATTAGTTTGAAATTAGAAAAGGAAGAAGAAGGCGAATAAGAAGAAGAAGAAGATGTTTGAGAAAAATCATCATGAACAGCTTCGGTTGTTTTTTTTTAACAATCCTGGCGAATCCTTTGGCTGTACTCTTGCAAAAATCGCTTATGTGATATTCTACAAAATGGAATTTAGGTCTATGCACTTTTCGAACTCATCCATGAGTTCATCACCAAAGCAATGCAATGTCTTATCATAGCACCCATATTGTCCAAAATCTTTAGCTGAAGTGTTATGAAGATAATTCTTTGCCACGTTGATGTAAATCGTGTTCACTAGACAAGTCTTTCCTTTGCCTGATATGTTAAACTTCACCATGGAAAAGAATTGTTCGAGCCTGGACAACATGTTGCTCATAGCTGATTCGAGGCCGGACTGCATAGTTTGACTGTCGTTATGTCTCATACGTTTAGCCAATTTTAGCGTCTATAATGAGCATGAGCATGATTGACCGCCCAAGGTTGCTACTCTGTTATTGCCAGACCAGCTGTAATTACACAGAGAACCAATAGACGATGCTTGGTACTAGCAATCATCCTCAATGTGTAAAAACTGGTGATCTCAAACTAGGCAATACCAGCGCCGGCCGCGCCCGAACACAGGTCAAGAAAGGAAGGGGTAGGAATGTGTTGACGTGACACTCACTTTGATAGAAGCCGAGAACACCTCTGCACTTCCACGAGGAATCACTGGGATATTGGGTAATAAGGTTGGGTTTGCAGCAGAGTTCGTTTTGGTGAACGATAAGCTGAATTGATGTTCTAACCATCATATAACGTGAAGGAGCTTGTGATTGAACCCACGGTCTTCTGCTCAGTAAGCAAAAACGTTTGCCACTAGGCAGACGAGCTCCTTTTTAATCATCGAGTAGCTATTATTACAATGTAGTCATTATTATCAAATAAAACGATTGACGAATCTTGAATGTGGATGGGCTTGAGATTAGACTCATGATGTTCTGCTCAGTAAGCAAAACCGGTTGTGCTAAGGCCACCGAGCCCCTCATATCACATTATAGCGTTACTCAAGTTTTTATGACTATTCAGACCCGGCACCGACGACAACGAAAAGTTTTACGAAATACACGATAAACAAGTGATCTAACCATACATTTTTAATATGAAAGGATCTGGGACCGCGTTTTTCTGCTCAGTAAGCAAGCCACTGCAACCGACGATCTTTGAAATCCTTAAACTAAAAGCTATGAAAGAGGCCTTCATTAAGATCCATTTTCACGCGACGTTAAATGTTGTGATTTTCTCTTTACGCATGGTTCAGGTAATCATAACAAGCTATGACCGACGTGACGATTGTTTAAGACCTGGTTGAACAAGCTATTCAAATGAAATTACGTTCTCGAATTTTACTTGGCATGTAATGAACAACAGAAATACACGATAATTCCTATTTTCAGCGGTTGGTGGTTAATTTTTAATATACTAACGGTACTGCCTACGACTACGACGGCGCCTACGACAAAGACTACAGCGAATTTGTAACTTACCATTTGTCTAGGATAAACACCTCCACTGGTTCTTCATGTCCGCTATCTGTCACTGTTTGCAAAATATCTAATAGCAATTACCTTTGTTGTAATACTTCCTGTATTGCCATGGTCATCTGGGAGAAGGGTCGCATCTAGTGCTTTCCCCAGGAACCGTTCACGGCCACCAGCTACTGCCCGTCCAGTCTTGGGCGTATCCAGCGATGCATCCTTCGGATAACTTACAATCTCCGACACTCAAGGCAAATCGCAGGTTCCCGTAGGGCCTCTAGTGGTCATAGAAGTGTTTTTGAAGAAACCCCTGCAAAATGGGTATCAAAATTCATGAATTTACAGCAGGCGACTGTTTATCATAATTTTGTGGTCATCTGATGGATTGCCCCCGGAACGGCCATTCCGGCGTAGGTTCCTGTAGGGCCTCTAGTGACCATAGAAGTGTTTGGGAAGAAACCCCTGCAATATGGGTATCAAAATTCATGAATTTACAGCAAGATACTGTTTATCATAATTTTGTGGTCATCCGATGGATTGCCCCCAGAACGGCCATTCTGGCGCAGGTTCCCGTAGGGGCTCTAGTGGTCATAGAAGTGTTTGGGAAGAAACCCCTGCAATATGGGTATCAACATTCAAGAATTTACAGCAGGAGACTGTTTATCATAATTTTGTAGTCAGCCGATGGATTGTCCCCGGACGGCCATTCTGGACTAGGTTCTTGTAGGACCTCTAGTGGCCATAGAAGTTGTTTGGAAGGATGTTTCTACAATATGGGTATCAAAATTCATGAATTTTCAGCAGCAGACTATTCATCATATTTTCGTGGCTATCTGACAGATTTTCCCCGGAATGGGCTTCGATAGAATGATCTTAATTTTTTGAAATTAAAAAAAAAGAAACTTTTCTCATTATTTTTTTGTATCTGACTAAATGTCCATGGAATGACCATTTTTAGAACAAGTGAATAATCGAGTGGTGGTGAAAAAGTCAGGATGAAAACTCATGCAATTTTTATTTTCTTGAGTTTTCCTGGGGTTCAATCTCTCTAGGGGTTTAAACGTTGTAATTTAATGTTGTATGGAATTGTTGCCGGAATGGCCGTCCCGGGGAGAATCCATCGGATGACCACAAAATTATGATAAACAGTCTCCTGCTGGAAATTAATGAATTTTGATACCCATATTGCAGGGGTTTCTTCCCACTTCTATGGTCACTAGAGGCCCTACAGGAACCTACGCCGAAATGGCCGTCCCGGGGGCAATCCATTGGATGACCACAAAATTATGATAAACAGTCTCCTGCTGTAAATTCTTGAATTTGTATTTCTATATTGCAGGGGGGCCTCCCTTAGCTCAGTCGGTAAAGGCGCAGCTACAAAGCAAGACCATGCTGCAGGTGGTTGGGTTCAATTCCCGGTCCGGTCTAGGAATTTTTCGGGTTGGAAAATTTCTCGACTTCCCTGGGCATAGAAGTATGATTGGACTTGCCACACAATTATACCAATACAAAAATGGTACAGGCATCGAAAGCTCTCAATTAATAACTGTGGAAGTGCATCTAGAACACTAAGTTGAGAGCACGCAATAAGCTAATATGCGATATGCAATAAGCTTGAATGCGATGAAGAAGAAGAAGGGGTTTCTTCCCAAACACTTCTATGGTCACTAGAGGCCCTACAGGAACCTACGCCGGAATGGCCGTCCCAGGGAGAATCCATCGGATGACCACAAAATTATGATAAACAGTGTGCTATGCATCTTCCCAATGCAATAAATTAGCAGAACACTATTCACAATTCATGTTACAAATATTAACGTCACTACTCATTTCATTTTGAACCATAAGCAAACCGAAATGCAACGGAGAGAGGTAGGTCAGGAAAGCATGTGTGGTACGATTGCATGAATGCGAACGACCCAAACACTTGTCTTGCTGACTCTAACATTTTTCCTACGCCGGTACATAGCAGAGGTCTCGTGTATGCGGACCCAGTAAGGAAACGAAAAGTGTCAAATAGCAAAACATTATCGATGGATGCGTAGAATGTAAAATAACCAAAATGTTCAATGTTTGTCAACACTTTCCCAGGCGTCTCGATCTTTCACGTTTTAACTCACTAGTTTAAGGAAAATGCAATGTAAGAACTTTGTAAACTCTGAAGCCGTTTCGGCTACATAAACCCTGTAAGTTGAATGAAATAAAGGTTTTTTCGACAAGCATCGACAAGGAACGAATGTGCTCTATTACTAGATACCACATACCTAACTTGTCCAAACCAATGCGCCCTGGTGCTACCACTGGTCATCAGCAACCGCAGTTTGGTTGAATTGGTCTAGGAAGTCCCCTAACCAAATCCTTGCACGACGCAAGTCCCCGTCGGTTATTTTCCCCTCGTCACAACGTGTGCATAAGATTAGTGAACGCGAGTGAAAGTATGTGAAAACTGACAGTGTTGAAAACGTAAGTAATGTACCTATAGTGTGGCATGGAATAACAGTCTCCTGCTGTAAATTCTTGAATTTGGATACCCATATTGCAGGGGTTTCTTCAAAAACACTTCTATGGCCACTAGAGGCCCTACGGGAACCTGCGCCGGAATGGCCGTTCCGGGGAGAAACCTTAAACTGGTCCTCAAGTAAGCTGAAATTGTTTTTGAAGGAAATTCTGATACTTTGATATCGATTCCTTCAAAATTCTAGCGAAAGTACCAAGAACATGCTTAGTTCTGGAACATTATACAGAAAATCCGGATTTCCGGGAACCAGACTATTCTGGATGGACATAGTTGGCAATTTCCAGAAGATAAGATAAGTTTCTGAATCCATTGGTGCCAAAAGATTCAGAATCGGTTAAAATTGGCTGCAGTAGCAAGCAGTTCAATTTTGTGGGTACCCGGGTACCCTTGTCGAGCTGTTTAAGGGTAAAAAATTTCACGACCCCCCCCCCCCCCCTTTCGAAGCCCCTTGCTGCAATTTGAAATCTTTCTTCACAAAAAGTTGTCACTCCATGAGTTCTAAGATGTCACTGAATTCTGGTTTCCTGTTGTGAAAATAACTTCATAATTTATTAATTTGAAATCTGAAAAGGTACGCGGGTACCCTGTCGATCACATAAGGGTTAATACTCTGATTTAGAGCTGTCTTAAAACTGAGTAAATCTTCGCTGCTAAAGCGGTGGAATTTTTCGTTACGGAATCGCTTTTTGGAAGCACAACAGGTTAACTCAAGCTGAACATTGCATTAGGTCCTAAGTAACATTGACAGATTATCTTTTTTTTTTACTAGTTCGTTTATTTACTAGGCTCAGTCGTGTGTGACACTTTGCGGAGCCAAAATCAGTAATGTTTGATTTACATTTTAAATAGCAGTATTTCTAGGTTAGTATTGGGTACCAATTACTCGTGGCGGGCTCGAGGTTAATAGGTAACAATTTCAATTGGAAGAATCTAGGTAGGAAACTGGTTTCTGAAGCCTCCTTCAGATACTACTCTCGGACGGTTGACCAAATCCTGGCTGGGCAGGGGCAAGTAGCACAGGAACAGGAGGATAATAAGGCTGTTGCACAATGGCGGGAAATTGTTTGGAAGAAGGGGATAGTCACATCAAACTCTAACATCAGACAAACAAAGGAATTCGTAGATCGCTTGCATGTAGGGAAGATCACGTGTTCCCAATACATCTCTTACTTCACGGAAGGGTTGTATACCTCGGGCCACTAGGGTATCCAATAGTTGTGCTCTGGAGGCGTCATTACCCGGGCAATACCAAACTGCGTGATCGATGTCAGCATAACCGGTTCTGCACCTACATATATTGCTGTCAACGAGGTTTATTCTATAGAGATGTGCGTCTAGCGAGTAGTGGTTGGACATAAGTCTTGACATCACTCGAATGAATCCCCGACTTACATCCAGACCTTTGAACCACGCTCTCGAAGAAACATTTGGAATAATGGAATGTAACCACCGCCCAAGAGAATTATTTGTCCAATCGTTTTGCCAACTCGGAAAGGTACTCTGACGCACTAAATGGTAAAATTCATCGTGTGAAATTTGCCTGTCATACAATTCGCCTTCCTGTGCGCCCACCTTTGCGAGCGAGTCCGCCTTCTTATTGCCTGGGATTGAGCAATGTGAGGGGACCCATACAAAGGTAATCATATATGATCTTTCGACCAGCACACACATCTGCTCCCTTACCTTTGAAAGGAAATAAGATGAGTGCCTACCTTGTTTCATCGACCGAATAGCCTCAATCGAACTGAGACTATCCGAGAAGATGAAGTAATGGTCTATGGGCATATCGGAAATCATCCCCAATGCGAAGTTGATTGCTGCTAGCTCAGCAACATAAACGGAACAAGGTTCCTGAAGTTTCCGAAAGGCGGTTGAGTATTCATTGAAGACGCCGAAGCCAGTGGATCCATCAATGCGTGATCCATCAGTGAAAAATCTTCTATTGCAATTGACTTGTTGGTACATTGCATTAGGTCCTAAGTAACATTGACAGATTATCTTCGTCGACTTTCTCTTTGTATCCCCACGACCATGTAAAGACATTCCCAGGTATTTTCAGCACATAGATCGATAAAAGAAGCTTTTATCTAGCATCTAATACGACAAACACAACAAAACATGATATGCACTCAAGATATTAACGAAAGAGAAAGTCGACGAAGAGAATCGATCAATGTTACTCAGGACCTTCAATGTTCTGCTTGAACTATATTATTTTTTTTATTTTCCCAGATTTGCTAAACGATACATCTATAAAAAAAAATAAAACCGAGACCGGACGATAATCAATACTATAATAACGTGGTTGTCTTGGACTGTCCTGCTCGTTTCTACCTCTTTTATTTGTATGAGTTTTGAAAAATTAAACATCTATTGAATAATTTGATCTAGCAGAAACTATTAATTGATTTTGCGTAAAGTCGTCAACATCAATACGGGCCTTACTTGAGTGTCGAAGAGAACTCTTTCATGCCATTTGGATTACTTCAATTGACTTGTGAGACTTATTTAACTGTAATTTTTCAATCTCTAATAGTTTTGTATCGTCAATAGTCCCTATACGCCTTCATAAACGGCTAAATAAACTCAAAACACTATTTCTCAAAAAACCCAAGGTGGAATTTTTTTAAACCTTCACAGATTTGATAGTTAGGATCAATACTAACATCCTGTGAAGAAAAAACCGAGGTACATGAAAGTTGCAGAAAAAGTGCTTTCAGACATAGCGTGTGTCACTCTTATGTCTGGGTACCTGTTCACTGAACGGCGTATTTTGTTGTTGCTGATAAAAAGAACCACATGCACCAACCTTACTACCCCCAAACTAGCAACCCCCATTGTCTTGATATTGAATTCCTACTACGGCTCCTCCTGAGTATTTCATCAGTAGTTCCAGTCCCCGTTCGAGTCCGACAACCTTAGTCTCTAGTGCTTTTTCCCACTCGCTTATCTGATTGTTTGCTCTATGAAAGATCTTGGAGTACTTCTTGACTCTTCACTGACGTTCAAAGATCAAGTGTCATACGTCGTTTCAAAAGCCTCATCACTGTTGGGATTCATTTTCCGATTCGGCAAACATTTCAAGGATGTGTATTGCTTGAAGGCATTATATTGTGCTTTAGTGCGTTCAACGCTTGAGTATTCTGCTGTGGTGTAAAAAAACGGAAACGGAATAAATGGAATTCAAGCCGTCCAACGGAAGTTCGTACGTTACGCACTTCGTCACCTGCTATAGAGCTATGATAATCTATGCAGGTTGATTCATCTTGATTCACTCAACGTAAGAAGAGATGTAGCCAAAGCTTCTTTCGTCAGCTACTTACTAGCATCCAATATCGATTGCCCAGACCTTCTCAGTAAACTGAACGTGAACATCCGCAGACGTTCCCATACGTTTCACAATATTGCTAGATCTAGGACTAATTATGGAATACACGAACCCATCAAGAGTATGTGTCGGGTTTTTGAAAATTGTTTTGAGTGTTTAGATTTTAACTTGTCTAGACGTATGATAAAACATAATTTTGTGAGAGCCCTATCTCTTTAATGTTAGTTTTACATGTTACTTAATTTGAGTTAGTCATTGGGGTTGTTTTAACCGGTTGGCTGTACAAATGGAATAAATAAATAAATATTGAGTACTCAGGAGCCATCGACTACATCAGAACATGTTCCTGGTGTTTACGGCCGAAGGTCACTAGGCCCAACGGTCATTAGGCCGAACACTTGCGAAAAAAATTTGCTGGTTTGAAAAAGTGAATATCGTGAAAATATAAATAAGACGATTCCATATTGGACTCAAATCGCCAACAATTATTGCGTCTTATGTCAGGAAGAATAAGAAACAGCTATTATAGAAATTCAGGGTGTCTACTAGTAACACCATAAGAATACATGTTTTTCATTTACCAGCTATTCTTTATCACTAAGTTTATATAATATCTGTCGATTGCCTTAATTCCGAGTTGTAAAGAATTGTTTATATACAAAAATATTAAAAAGTGAAGCACCCAACAAATTTCAATGTTCTCCTATCTTCATTGTCAATAAAATACGTCCGAGCTTAGAAGATAGCCAATCAACTTGAAACTAGTTTCATCACCAGCCATCAAATCCAATACATCAACGATACCGAAAAGGTTCAATATTGCCTGCAAATTGCTGTCATCAAACATGACGATCAAACACTCGAAACTATAAATAAAAATGACTCACACACAGTTAGCAACTTGATTATTTTTTTTACTGAAGATAAAATGAACGGTCCTTCGAATCTCTAATACCCACATTCACATCCCTCATACCAGCTGACCCATCCGATGACAATCCATTTTTAATATCTCCCCTCGCAGTTGTTCATACCAACACAACACACAACCTGACCATCATAACGCTTTACTAGAACAAAACAAAACAAAACAAAAAACCCTTTCGCATGATGGTACGATGCGGCTATCGGGCAGTAATAGCCAATATAGAACAATAGGATGCCTGTGGATGTGGTTACAAGAGTCGAGATTGGTCGAAATTGCCGCTGTAGCAGTTCAGATTCAAATCTCTCAATTCGAGGGGTCTTTATGGCAACATTCAAACAGTAACGCTTTGCGGTTTGATTATTTGAAATTTGACATCAACGGTAATGAAATTAATTTCAAATTGTTTTAATTCTGTAGCACGGACATCCCACTCTTTTCTAAGATATTTTTCGGACTTGGCAATGAAAACAACCCCGGTCGTAAAATATCGCCTGAAGCAGGACCGAGCCAAATGAAAAATGATAATCATTTCGTGCCTTATGGAACGGGACCGGGAAGATTTTTCTCGTCAAGGGCAGACTTCGGGAGCATATTTTTCTTCGACTTCTCTCCAACCACATGCTGACAGAGGCTGCCTCCGTAGGGAATCACAGCTCGGCACTGAGCACAGTGAAACAGTGTGGATTCACACACCTGGACCGGCACCATCACCCAGGAGGTCACCAAGTATATTCTAAGGCAAACAGGTTGAAAATGGTATGTGACTTGATGAAAAACGACGACATTATGCCGGACGGCTGTTGGGTTGGTCGGTAGCAGTCTTCACCCATTCTGTTCCATTTCAGCTGAGTTACAACGCATGGCATTCGAGTTCAGGGATGCCAGGTGAATTTAGAAATAAAATCTTCAGTAAAATGGACTAAATTTCTACATTTTAAATAGGTTTATCATCCATTTAATTCCATATGATTAATGTTGGTATCCATGTTACCTAACTAATAAAAAAGATTTAAGTGAAGTAAAGGAGAAAAATCTATACAACTGTTTTTATATATTTTTTGTTTAATTTCTGCATCAACAGACTCGTGGTCCCAATAATGGTTAGTTTACACTACTGACTTTAATGGACATAATAGAACATATAGTAAAGTCAAAAAACTACTCGTTACAATTCGTTCTCCAAGAAAATAGAGCGGTAAATTTTCGTCGCAGTAGCTCACGTGACATGTGAAAGACCAACACAGATGCAAATCGGTTGAATAATCTTTGAAGACCAATGATAGTGCTATGCAAGCCGTAGTTAGTTCTAATAAGTGAAAATCGAAGCATCTGGTTGTGTCTCAAGGACCTAGGCTACACATTGATGTTTATTTGTTCCAATAAAGTTGGGCAATCATCTCGATTCTACAGAACATCAGCGACAAACATAGCTCTTAGCGTGTCGCGACCAGTGTTGAGAGGTTCGAGGTGTATTAATGAACAACGTTCCTCATAAGGGAGCAGATTAAGGGGGTATTCCCAATCTTTTGCCTTTTTTCGGCCTGTTTTTCAATTATTTTTTTTCAAGGAAAATGAATAGTAATGCGCCTAACTCTTTGGGATTCTTGTTTATTGAACATTAAAGTTTACAAATAAATTTTTTTCGACATAAAAAAAGACATTATTGACGTCACAAAATGGCGGCAAACAGACCCCTGTTCGCCGCAAACGCCTGGACGGGCGAAGACTTTTCTCTGGAACGGCTTCATCTGAAACACATTTCGTGATGAAATTAATAATCTGATAAGATTCTCTGGAGCTTCTCCCGTTGGCAGCAAAAAATCTTGAAAATTAACAAAATGGCGGCCATATGAAAAAACAGGCGATTTTTAGCCCGCTTTTTTGCAGCTTTAAGGTCCTTCAAACAATGTTAAATGTTAATATTTTTGGCTGAAAGTGGGAGAAGCTCCAAAGAATTTAATAAGGAACAAAATGCGCAAAGATTCAAGTCAATATCTCTTATAGTTTCTGAGAAAAATCTTCGCCCGATAAAAAAATGTGGTTACGAGAAAAACGCGTTTAAAGTTTTGACTTTAGTTAAAACCATTTGGGGGTTCTTCCCATTAGTCAGCTATGTCTGGACACCGAATTCGCTGATCGGAAAACGGCTTGGGGGGATGAAAGTATATAGTCTAAAGTACAAAAAAACGTGAAAAAAAAATTTGATTTTTTGAAAAAAAAAGATCGGGAATACCCCCTTAAAAGGATTACGCCACGATAATCGCCGAAGTGCGTAGCGAATGAATCTGCGTTGAACTGACTCGATTCGCTCAAGTCCATTATGATAAAAAGGGTTCCAAATAGCTACACCATATTCTATTGAAGATCGTACTAGGGAACAGCATAACGATTTAAGGCACTACACGTCAGTGAAAACCTTAGCTATCCTAAAAATAAACCCCAAAGATCTGGATGCTTTGTCTACCATGAATGAAATGTGCTGTTTGAAAGTCAGTTGTGAGTCCAAGATAATACCCAGGTTCTTCACGTGACTTACTCGTTCAATTGAATTACCCAGGAGTGTGTAATTGAACTTTGAAGGCTCTTTTTTTGCGAGAGAAGGTGATTATCGAGCACTTGTTAGGATTTACTGTCATGCGGTTCAAGTCACACCAGTCACTGAATCTATCAATCTGATGTTGTAGCAACATAGCGTCAGCATGCGTTTGAATCTGGAGAATAATCCTAAGATCATCAGCGAATGACAAACGAGGTGTCTCTAGCACAAAGTTCACATCGTTGAAATAAATTAAGAACATTATTGATCCGAGGTGACTTCCTTGAGGAATAGCTGAAGTTGCTGGGAAAGCGATCGAATTGCAATCCTCAATAGACACACTGAGTTGGCGTTCGATATGATGCGACTGGAGCCAAGATAATAGACATCCATTAATCCCTAGCCGTTCCAATTTAGCGATGGTGATAGCGTGATTGATCTTGTCAAATGCTGCTGATAGGTCGGTGTAGATTGCATCGGCCTGATGTCCCTCAACTATGCGTCTCGTAACTTACGAGGTGAAGCACAGCAGGTAAGTAGTTGTTGATCGGTTGGAAACGAATCCGTGTTGGTCTTCATGGAGATACTGCTTACAGTGCGATAGCAGTGGCTCCATAACAACTAATTGGAAGAGTTGTGAGATAGCGTATAGCGAGGTGATTCCACGGTAGTTGGCTACATCCTTCCTGTCCCATTTCTTATGCACTGGATACAGCAGATCGGGAAGATTCCAGTGCTCAAAGACAATCCGGAGATATGACTCAGAGGCTTCAGTAAACACGTTAAGTGTTCCTTCAGAAAAACGGACGGTATTCCGTCTGGTCCGGGATTGCGAGATGATTTCAGCCTGGGTGCTACCGATGAGATGAGAGCTTTGTCGACCGGTCTTTCGTTCAGTACGTGATTGTAGACGGGTACATTGGAAGCAGCTGTAGTAACTTGTTGGGACGATATACTCTGGCAAATTTCTTCAAGGCTAGATGCAACGTTAACTCCTAACTTCATGGTAGAAAGGCGACCGGACTCTTTACACTGGTCATTCACGTTTTTGTTAAAACTCCGAGGATTGGACTTGAATTCGCGCTGCAGGTTCTGCTGCTAGTGAGAAAAGCTCTTCAGTGTTGCCTTTTTGTACGCCAAGTTTAGCCTCACGTAATAGTCTCGAAGTGATCTAGTGCGGTATCCGGTAAACCGTCTTAACGCAGCTCTCTTTGCCACGGATGACGATCTCGATCTCGATCTCGATGCACCGTT
Source organism: Ochlerotatus camptorhynchus (assembly GCF_037179485.1). Classification (NCBI taxonomy): domain Eukaryota; kingdom Metazoa; phylum Arthropoda; class Insecta; order Diptera; family Culicidae; genus Ochlerotatus; species Ochlerotatus camptorhynchus. The sequence goes on along the minus strand of NW_027040590.1, from coordinate 441,241 downwards.
TTTTCACATGCTTTTCGATAACATATGACAGAACATGCGGCAATTTCCACGTCGGTGCTATCGAGCACAGCTTCCCAATCGGTGCTTGATTAGACCTCAGCGATACTATTTAATAAGGAAAATCCACAAAAGCTTGGTAGCCATCATAATGAAGTAATCAAATTTGGTTGTAAAGTTAGGTTCGGTTGTTGTACCTAGAGGATAAGTACTTAAAGGGGTTAGATTTAGATAAGTCTTTAGTGGGTATAACACTGTTGAAGACTGCACATCCGTTTGAATTAAGCATTCCGCTAACAACCCAGTTTCATTACTTCATCTCCACTTTATTTTTTTTTTTAATTTGCCACACGGAGGGTGTTCCGATTAATAGGAGTTCCGAAAGAAATAAGGGATCATCATTTGATTTCAGGGAACTCGTAAAATCTCAGGGAACTTTGAAGAACTTCATGGAATTTTGAATAAATTCGAGAAACTGCGTTGCGTAGAAGTTAATGAAACTTTGTAAAAGTGCTGCAAATTTTGAAGAAGCTTAGTTTACGTTGCGGAGCTATTAGCTATAGCATACGCTTTAGAGCAAATTGTCTCACTTCCCCCTGACTATTACATCATTTACACGGTCAGCCCAAACCCACTGGGGGCTATTCGTTCAATGAGACCGATGAAGCACTCCTCGTATTTCCTGTATGGAATACGATCTACCTTGAGTGCTTTATGAAATTGCCCTTGTACTATCATCTTGGTTTGGGTCCCTTCTCGTTGCTCTATTCCGGGTAAATTTCTCAATTGCTCTGACGAGCAAGTTCGCACCAACTGGCAACAAAAGCGGATTGATGATGATTTGGGAAGATGGCTACATTCTACTCTCCCACATGTTTTGAACAAACCATGGTTTAGAGGTTTGGGCATGGACCGTGACTTTATCCGCGTCATGTCTAGGCTCATGTCCAATCACTTTTCGTTAGACTCACATCTCTTTCGGATTGGACTCTCAGACAGCAATCTATGCGCTTGTGGTGACGGTTACCATGTGGTTTGGTCTTGTACTTTATACTGTGTGCCAGATCTGAGTTGTGTGAATCCCTTATCCTGGCTAGTCACGATCTAGAATATTTGCGGAGCAAATTGAAAGTGAGTTTTCTATTCACGTAACACCTCAAACGGTTCGAAACCGGCTTCATCAGCAACGTTTTGAGGATAGAGTGGCACTGAAGAAACCATGGCTATCGACTTAACACATTAAAAAACGTCTGCATTGGACAAGAGATCTCATATCATGGACCATCGACGACTGGAAGAAGGTCATTTGGTCAGACGATGGTATCACACGGAAATGGCGCAAGACCGATGAAAGCTTAAAAATAGTGTTTGAAGCCTATATTCAAACATGGTGGAGGTAAATTAACGCAGCATTATCAACTAACAACTTACTCAATCGGTTTCTTCATTGGCCTTGCAGGTAGGATAATGATATGCGGCTCGATAGCTTGGTATAGCCCTGGAGAACTAGAATTCATTTATTTGGACATATTGTAGCGGAAACTTCCAGCAAGTGTGCAGAAACTGAAGATGGTCCGTAGGTATACGTTCCAGCAATGTGGGGATTCGAAGCATACCGCAAAAGTGGTATCGCAATGGAGTGACCAGTACAGTCCCTCGGCCTTAATCCAAACGAACATTTGTGGTTTCTTTTGAAATTTATGTTCGAGAACGACAACCATCAAGCCTTCAGCAATTTTGACAAATAATTGAAAATGAAAAGAACAAAATCACAGCAGAAACGACTACCAAACTTGTTGAACCAATGCCGCGAAGATGCCAAGATGATATTGTGGCTAAGGGTGGGCAAACAAAATATTGAGTAACCGTGAGCAGTAAAGTGGATATTTTTTGACGTTGGACTACGTCTTTCGGGAAGGGTACCAATGCAGTGAATTGCAACGAAAATTGGTCAGGCTTTAAAATTTAAATATTTAACTTGACCAATAATCAATGTATTTTGATGATTTGTATGTCGATCAATTCATCAGTGTTATAAGATTTTCGTGTTATGTCACACATTATAAATGTTAAATATTTAAATAGTTAGCAATGGAGAAAAATGGAAACATTCAAATTTCTCATACATTTTCTTCGACCTCAAGGTGCTCACCTCTAACATAGCCATCAGAAAGTTGATAACCAAACCTAACGACACAAGCAGTGATGCCACATATACAGATTTATCTGTAATCATACATATTTTTTTCAATTTTTTTATACAGATTACAGATTTTTTGAAAGTTAAGAGAGTTTACAGATTTTTTAAATAAAAGGAATATATTTTATTTTCTTTTATATATATCTTATTTCGTTTCTTCCTATTGACCAGCTTGAATTCACTTAATGAGCATCGAACCCAAATGATATTTTTCACTAAATAAAATATTATTTTATTATCTTCGATAGTTTTGAATCAAATTCTGATATTCAGATGTTCTTATTTTTGATTTTTTGTTGGGATATTAGTTCCCCTTTATTTTTATTTTATTTAACCATTTTACTTAATGACATATACGATGGTTAATTCATTTTGTTTTCGAACAAGAAAATTCATAAACTAATTGATTACAGTTTGTGACTCGACGAGTCAACTGTATATGTTGATGTTTAAATAGCGTCATATTAGAAAAAGTTAGTAATGTATGCATTTCGGCTGAACTTCCAGTAAAAGTTTTGAGTTAAAACTGAATAAAGATTAACGGAGTTGAATAAAATCAAGTTACCAGATAATGATTTTCGTAATCTCAGGTATAACACAATCTAATTCTACACACTAAGATTTTTTTTACCAAAATCTCAACAGCTGAACGTTCGGTCAACAGTTCGGTGATTTTTCACAGATTTTCTGTGATGTTTCACAGCTATTCGTTGAAAAATTACAGGAAAACTGTGAAAAGTCACCGAACTGTTTACCGAACGTTCAGCTGTTGAGATTTCGGTAAAATGTGAAATGTGATTGTTACTTCATTTAGAAAATGTTCAGGCGACTACATATTTGCCTTTCACTACTGGAACTTATTTTTTTTGCATTTTCAGACTTGTAGAAATAATACAAAACACTTAAAATATCAAGGTTGTTGGTTTTAGATTTTTTAAATAAAGTCACTTCTTCACAGCTCGATGTCCACTAACTCGATATTGAACCATAGTGAACATGAATTTCATGGTTACTATGGTACCAATTTTATGTGGAATTGTTATGTTATAACTCAATAATTTTATTACTCAATGGTCTCTTGATTATCAAGATGTTGAGAGTCACTGTAGGCAAATTCTTTAGAAAGCATCTTTTGTCATTTTTCAAGCTCCTAACGTTTGAAGAAACTCTTTCTGAATTATGCAATGTGGACATCGTAGCATTCCTAGCAGCTCAATACATACACCTAATACCAATGAAAAACAACCAGATGCAGACGCAAATCGGTCCAGGAAAATGGAATGGCTGCACTTACCGTCGTGAAATCCACCGCCATGGTCCGTGGTTTATCTTTGCCAAACACTTACCCAAATTTCCGTCGAACATCGATGAGCTGGAGTAACTGTGACCCGTCGATATCAGAAGAATTTGATCATAGTTTATTGTGCGTGGATTTTCTTAATGTACCCGACCGTTCATAATCACCGTTCGCTACACGGCGAATGAGAACGACCCAAATTTGAGTTTAGTCAACTCATAAATCACATAAAGTGCAGGAACTCAGCGATGAGTAAATTTATCTCATGTTTTCCCAGATTTTTCCAGGATTTTCCAGGGAATAATTCCCGAATTTTAGAAAAGCAAATATTAGATTCACTCAGTCTATGTTACTACTCTGAGACTGAATAAAATTTTCGTGAATTTCCTCATTTTCCGGCAGATTTTTTAGGTTTTCCACAGGAAACCATGAGACAAATTTACTCATCGCTGAGTTCCTGCACTTTTGGCGATTATGAGTGAACTAAACTCAAATTTGAGTCGTTCTCATTCGCCGTGTAGAACGGTCGTTCAAATAGCCGTTCGATTAAACGTAATAAAAATCTGTCAAACTGGATCGGTCATATTGGAGCGTTTTTTTTTTGTTATTTATTCAAACGATTTTGATTTTTTGACAATGTCCTGAAAAAACGAGCTAGTATTAACACTAAATATCATTGCCTTTACGGGCATTACTTTCTGGGCCTATCTCGAAGTCAACTTGCCGTAATTTACCATACATCTAAGACGACCATTGCATCTTGGATTTCATCCTCCGAAGGACAGCTTAACGATCTCGAGTGTTTCGCAAATTTGACGAGCATAGGCGTAATTTGATAGTCGAATTGTACAGAAAGTGTCCGATATAATATTTGGATGAAGCCCACCAGCGGTTTACTAACTATTTCGGTGTGTCCATCAGTGCCTCCTCCATATGTAAAATTCTACATGCATACGGAATGTCCTGGAAAGCCCAAACCAGTGAATAATTGAAGTAATTGATTCTGGATGTAAGTCGAATGTAAGTGGTTTTATTACAAAGAATAAAGTGAAAAAAAGAAACAAAACAGCTATTTAAACGATTATTCAAAATCCGAACTCGTCGTCCATCATCCAAAGTCATCATATCGTTGATTCTTGAAGGTATAACAAACCATACAGCTACACTCCAATCAATCTGCATGATCGACGTCAGCCAAATCGGTCACTCGAGAGGCGAGACTACGGCTGAATTCTGTTTCTTCAAGTGGAAAAGAAGTTTGCATTGCATCCAAGATCGTTGCACCTTGAGTTGCAAACTTCCGCCTTCAACACGTGCACCTGAATTTGAATATCAGATACATCTTTTACCAAGGAATCAACTTTCTCACATAACTTGTTTACTGTCACCAGCAGATTGTCATTGATGTTGTATGCAATCTTCAGCCCTTTGCGAGTAACTTGAAGTTGGTTAGCTTCAGACACGGCTGGTACTCGGAACAAGTAAAGATAATCGTCTGGTGGGGCCTCAGTCATCAGCTTGTCTCTCTGATCATCAGGCTGTGCCAAGATGAAATTAGCCCATTTTTCCCACGATGACCACAGAGCTGTGCAATGCGAGTGTGTATCTTTCAAGTGGTTCACACAATCGAAAAGTTCCTCCGTCGATGGCGCTCCAGTCCTATCTTTACTTCCTGAATGTAGCAATTGTTTGTTGACGATTTTCCACAGAGTGGGACTTTATCAAAGTAGAGTACTTGACAATGTGTACCTGTATTTCCTTTCCTCGCCAACTTGGTAGCAGCTTAGAGTTCTCTTATATCTCGTCCATCGTGTACATCTCCTTAGTCTTTCCGTGCTTCAATAGAACAAATTTTGCCAAATCAGTTATGTCAGAAGAATCTTTGCAGGACCATTTTACAAGCTTCTCAGTGTTTACTGACTCAACAACTACCTCTCGGGAGATATAATGCTCAACATTTTCCCAAAGCCACTTGAGTAAGCCCGTCATGGAGCTACCAAATATGTTCTTTGAACACACAGGGTCTGCCAGATGCTGCGTCTTAAAAGATCGGAAAACAGTATTCCGGTGATGTGAAACTGAGCATTTTTAAACTCGTTATTATATTAACATTCATTTGTGATCTGTCTTCGGCAACCCCATGATTACTTGAACCATGCTCGGAGCCAGGTGCAATGCTAGCATCCTGGGGACCTTCAGATGTTATATCGTCGTGGGTTTAGTTGGGTGTTCCATCTTCAAAACTCGGCGATTTCTGATCCAGGAACTCAACATCCACGAAATTTGTGTCGTCAGGGTCATTGCTGAGTTCATCCTTTTAGGAAGTCTGCTCGTTTCTTTCAGCTCGCTCATCACACTTGCTGCAATCAGGAAAATTCAATTTAATGCGTGCTGATTAATCAAAATTGTATATATCATATAATCAAAATTATATCAGATAATTTCACATAAAATTTCTCAGAGCGAAACACAAAACAGAATCTGATCGTGAAATTTGATTTTGTTTTGAATGTGAGTTGACAGCTGAGAGAATTTTAACGGGGGGTAATTGGATATTAAACGTGCATCACCCTTCTACTGAAAAAAAAAAATTGTCGGTGGATTTTCCCTTTGAATCCAGCTTCCAAAAAAAGTTACAATATTGTAAATAAAACTGAACCATCCTCACAAGTGCAAAACTTGTATAGTAGTGCGCGATTAACTTGTATGATTTTTATTAGAGTCGGTGTATAATGAGTCACGCCAAGAGTGAAGCCAAGTCTACCTATTGAACTGTCAAACCGGCTACCTGTCGCGCATAGTACACAAACATTACGATGCTATGAAAGATCAACGAAAGGTATTGCAATAAAATATAAAATATAATCGAAGAAATGCTCATAAACACGCAGTGAGCAATAAATTGTCATGGGATACGTTTGGTAATGATCACTTATGAGAATTTCTACTATTTTTGGTTAAGATAATTTGACTAAATCACTGATATAATGATTTACTAAAGCCGCTATATTTTTTTCTCGCTGGAAGTCATTTGAAGTTGATGAAGAAGTCCTCTGTTGCAAAGTGAAAAGAAAGGGAATCTTTCGAAAACCGTGATGCGAGTTCAACTGTTTTTCTCTTGGCGTGACTCATTATACACCGACTCTAGTTTGGATGCGTTCGGCAAGCAAGAAATAAGCTTCGTGCGCCAAAGATAATAGATAAACGATTTTGACAGAATTTACACCTACTAGAACGTGTATTCGTATTTTTTTTGGGTTATTTGGGTTATTTTTTTTTAACTGTTTTATCACACAACATTCATGGCATCTTTTTGGACTATAATGGGGTGCAAATAATAATAAAATAAAAATGTGTGACGAAGTAGTGTCATGTTTTGAACGCTTATAACATGGTCATTTATTATTGAAATTCAATCTCAATTACATAATTTAAATCAGGTTGAATGCAAGATTTTTAATGTGTGTGTTTAGCCATAATCAACCAATCACGTGCTCGCTCGCTATGATTATCGAGAGAACAGACGAGCTGGTACCACTCAATACTCAATATCATTTTTTGTCTGCTTTTTTTATTCATTCACCTAGATAGCAAGTACAGCAAAAGGGGGACATAGAATGCTAATCTCAATGCTTAAGTAAGAGAAACGTAGAAAGTTTGAATGCAGTCTTCGTTTGAATGCCGAATGATAAACAGGAGCGTTCGTTGCGTTGTACACTGAAATCGAATCTTACTCAGAGAGTGAGTCACTTTTACCCATTTGTATGAATAAATCTTTAAAAGCGTAAGTTACTCATCAGCGTATGAGTAATAAATAAAATTTTCCATTCGAATGAGTGAAAGTGACGCACAAATGAGTAAATGTTAATCACAGTTAGTTTCGTTTTCAGTCTAAAACAAAACGAACACCCCTGTTTATCACTCGGCAGTCAAACGTTGACTATCAACTGCTTATACAAACCCACCCAAACCATCGGCCCTTTTCAGGGCCACCACAACTTCCTACAAAAGAGTTGAGTTATGAAATGCACTTTATTCCAAAGCAATATCCAATTTGAATCAAACAAACTAGAAAATCGAACAACAATTTTGTAGTCCTACGTCAACAATGTGGTCGTGTCTTGTACACCACCCTCTAACTCTTTTTGCCTTATTTTTGATGGATTTGATTTGATCAAATATTCGACGTCAGTAACTGAATTATTTTGGGTTCATGTTAATTTTTAATCTTTTCATTCACTCGCAATCAATTAAGGAATAAAATGACTACCAATAGTATTTGAATTTATTTTTATAAAAAGATTCGGCATATTGGCTGGGTGGAAAAAAAACTATGTTATATACTGTATGAAGATGATTTACAACTTTCTAGAACGAATCGGTTTAAGAACTTAGGATTCTTTAGTAGTTTTTTTTTCAATTAATGTGTAAGACCTCTCACCGTTCTCGCAAGATAGGCTCTGTGTTATGTTTCGTTTCAGTTGTCCTTCAGATTCAGAGCACTTGCCCGCCACTGCTGTGCTTCCTCCACGTTCATTCACCGATGCAACGACAACGGAGATTAAAACGACAATTGCCCCCATGTATCTTGTCTCAAGTCTACGTCCTACCTGTTTAAAAATTGTTGTCCTTAACCTCGAGTAAGCCGCTGGTAATTGGTCCCCGTTCTACTAACCTTAGTTATAAGAAATATTCGAAATACATATATTGAATTACGGCTCCGTAAAGCTAACGCACTTAAGCCTTGACAAATAAATAAATTTATAAAAAAATAGAGTCAATCAAGACGCTGAAAATAAAAATTAATTCATCAACTTTAGTGAACTTACTTCACAAAAAATCCCTGATTGGTGTTATAATTCCCTGATGATTCCATTATTTTCCAGGTGATTTGGTATTCCCTGATGATTTTCAGATTATCCATGCTTTTACTGGTAGTTGCCATCCTGTTGAACTCCAATTTGCTATTTTAAACTTATTTGTTTCATTTGCAAACATCAACTGAATGTTAGTGAACGTGATTATCTAACCGCAAATATTTGCCATAGAAACCAATCGCACATTACCGCCAAAAAACAGATTTGATGCTGATTTTCAAGCATAATTGCTTATTTTCCGCGAGCCCGGGAAATCCCGTTTCCAATTCCCGATTCCCTGGTAGTTGATTCCCGGGAAATTTTAAACTTCAATATTTACACAAACATTAAAATCTGGCATCCCTGTTCGAGCCACTAGGGGACCGTCTTCTACAGCGAGAGAGATGATGTTGGTCATGGTGCGCGATGCTACTTGTTCTAGCATAAGGAAATGGAAATAAGCGACAGCTCAAGATATCCATTTTTTCTCCCGGGGATTTTATCATATTCAAACACTCCATTATTCTACTTTTATTAAAATGTAATTTCCAGACGTTAGGCGCCTGAGGATGGCACCCGTTGCTCCTCTGTGAATGACAATAGATTTAAAACGTTCTGGTGCTTGCAGTTCATGGTTTCATTTTGATGCAAATTAAATTTAAAAGTAATTGTTGGCAGGATCAACTTATTTGAAATTGCTTTACATCAATCAAATCAATTGGCACAAACAACGAATCCGAATTCGTTCGAACGGCACACAATCATCCATTTGACCTTACATTCTAAGAACGCACCCCGCTCTCAACGGTCATTGTTTAATCGTTCAACCAACAGGAAATGATATCTCTCACACCAACCGTTACTCATCTTATCACCGATCTGCAGTTGACCTAAAAACAATCGTCATCCTTGTCCCCCAACAGTCGTCCGTTCGGATCACCGTTCTCGATGAGTGAGTACCTTTCTCTCTCTCAGCGTTTGTCCACCGAGCAAGGCTCAATGCCCTATAAGCGGCGATCTCGATCTCTCGATCAGTTGGCAAAATCAAAGCTGTAACCAACTTCGGGGAAGAGCATTAACAGCGTGACCGCACCCGAAAGTGACCTGAAGGTGACAGTGGAAGGCCTGTTGATTGATGTTACGTGATTTTAATAATAGATTTGCATGCTTAGTTGTGAAATGAAGTGCAGTAGTGATCGTGAAGAAAAATGACAAATTGGTGCTATTTTGTCAACCCGAAGATCCCCAAGCAGTGAAAGAGGTTTCCAGAAAACGGCTCCCTTCAAATAAAGGTAAGGGGTACCAGTATCGTCCACCAATACAGTGATGTGTCCTACACGACGATCGCATCGCGTTGGCAGTTTGTTTTTGATTTGATCTTAGGTTGATGACCTCTGGTCAGGGTTCGATGAACTCGCCTGTTGTGTTTTGCTTGTGAAATTTCAAACAATTGCAGCTACAATAAGTAACATATCTGCTGGAGATGATTAGTCTGTCTGGATATCGAGTGCGATAAAGTGTCGTGTGTGGACTTTGATAGTTTAGCTACAGGAAAGATAGTTCATTCTTGACCAGACTTGATAAAAAGTTGGAGTTTGGAGAAAAATAATTGCATGAAGAAAGTGGAATTGGTTTTAAAGTTTTGTTTAACTGTGTGAAGTATTGTTAGGCTAAAAACCATCGCATTTAAGGTATGATGCACGATTGGGGATTTCTATGCAAAATGCAATGTGTGTGACCATGATGAAGTTTATTTTTTCATTACTAAAGGATCCTGTGTCGTCTGGGATGGTATAAAATCATTTGAAGTAAGGTCATGATCCATCTGAATTTAGTTAACCATGATAATTCGAATTTCATTGTTTTCCAACTTGCCAAAGTAAGAGGGATATGAATGTTCATTTATATTAAACTGGACGAGGTGAAAAATGGTTCTTGAAATACTTAAAGGTGATTTGGTCCGAATACGAATTGATTTAAAATTAAGTAAGATATTGAAGTGATACTATTTAATAAACAATTTGGACAATACCAAAAACGGAGATCGAGGAACAACATAGACAAAGACCCATCCTACGATTGACAAACTCTCTATGTGGCACAACATGACTGTTGGTGACTCTGTCCAGATGCGACAACCATTCTGCAACAAATTGCGAATAGGACAGCTGTTTATCCATGCCAACAACTGATTTAGTAACTTTTTATCATTGAATATGTAGAACATAGGCATCAGGTGCGGTAGCAGGTCACTTTTCAGTGTCTAGATCACCATTTTCTAGTGAGGGACTAAAAAGCCACGTTTTCACCCAAAAGTCACTAAAGTCACTATTTCTTAAAATGCTGCCTTTGACAAATCACATCAAATCCCAGCTTGATTTGGTACCAAGTTTGTGGTAAAAAGATTCAGATTCAAATCAGCGTGTAAAGAATTGCGAATACCCAGAACTGTTCAATTGGTGTTGATGGAATCTCTAATAATTTGCTATCTTCACCTCCGTGCTCTAGGCATTCAAGTCTGTACCTTCAACATTTTTCATTATTTTTTTAGACCTGTAAACTTACGTTATATATGTTCAAAATTTAAAAAAATATTCCATGTCGCACAATTTTATGAATTTGGTTGTCTTAGAGGTGTAAAATTTGTTAGTCCAAGCATTGAAAAATTTTATTCTGGAATCTTATATTATTTTTTTTTCGAGAGATTCTCAAACCTTGGGTTTCTTCGTTTCAAAATAATGAATCGAAAATAAAATTTCTAGTAAATTGTTTGTCGTCATGAATCAAGTCAGATAAATGACTACATAATATGTAAATGGACAATGTAGTTGGTTATTGAATTGAGACAATTATTATTTAATAACCTAACAATAATTAAACAAACAATAATTTCTCGACATCAAATGTATGGGATCCTTAAACCGTTATTTTATTTATTTTACACGAGCATGAAAAATACTAGGTAGTGATTGTGAGTTCATAAAAAGTATGACAATGGGTCACAGTCAACGAAAGATTGGAACACTTTTTTAAATTAATAATTGACATTATTAATCACTTTTTAATTGTTTTAAAGTCACTATTTGGCCGCTTTTTTCGTTATTTTAGTCACTTTTATATAACATACCCACTAACAGTCCTGGGAGGTAGCCAGTGAGTGGCGAGATTTTAGGCATAAGTAGCATAGGCATAAGTACGGTTGCCATCCGTATGTTAGGCATACAGACTTTAAGCATGACAAACATAAGGCACAATGGATGGTTGGCATACTTTTGAACAAGTGAAGTGGACAGTAGGCATACTGTTGTTATGGCAAATAAAATGAACGGTAGGTAATAGTGCGAAAATTTTATTTCATTGTTCATGTGAAGAAAGAGATATATTAAGAACCGGACCATGTTATTTTTCACATTGTGCATATTTAGAACACTCAAACGTATACTTTAAAAATGTAGATGTGATGCCTTCTTTCTAGCAGGAGCTGTTTTGTTGTTGTTTTAATATTGTTTGTCCACGTTTTTTCAACTCAAATGATAAGAACTCAATACTCAAAGAGTATGCTTAAAAAAAGAAGATAAGATTCCCAGGCATGGAGAACCATTAACTTTCATTTGCCTCTTACTTTTTGCATCAACAGAATTTCGTAAAATGATGTGTAATTTTTTTAGGTTTCATGCTTAATTACAACTTTTGTGAAAAACTCAAATATTTATCTCTTATACATGATGAACCATAGCGAACAGAACCCACAATTGTTTGTCAGTGAATGTAAATTATATTCACTGAATAACAGTAACATGTTCTGCCCACTTTAGTTCGTCATGTATAAGAGATAAAGATTAGAGTTTTTCACAAATGTGTTCATTGCATTCTACATGCCCACCGAAACACAGTGAACACATTTTCATTGACAGAATCTCGGTTTTAAACGAATCAACTGTTATTGAATTTCCAAAAAAAATAATGACGTCGTCTTTTCCCTTAAGAACAATCCAACACGTTGTTGAACTATTGAGATATTTATTTTTTTGTACAGTCCGAAAGAAGGTAATCATTGTAGTTGAAGTATGATTTGAACTATGGGCAGCGTAAGGAACGAAACGGGCTTGATAATTTGGTAAATTTTTGCCAGTGCACTCAGCTATATTTATTTATTTGCCGTCAATCAGTGTAGATCGTTTTACAATTCTTACTTAAACGCGAGTTGTTCCACTTTTATTTCCAGTGCTTGCATCCAGGGGTTGAAACAGATGACGTTTTTTACTACACTCGCTTCGTTGTCGTGCGCGACAGTCTGTTTTTATTTGAGCACTCATGCTCTACCGTCGTCTCTCTCACACAACACGAGCGGTAGAATAACATTCGAGCTAAAAGAAAATTATCAAAATAGCTATCATATGACATGTGTGATTTCGTTGTAAATCCTCAATTTGGTGTAAATCAAACCATTTCTGATCAGAAATATTATTACTAGGACATCATTGCTTGCTATTTTCAGAATTCACACAAGCACACCATCAGCAGCTCTTATTATGAGAAAAACTAAAATACATACATTTGTGACGGTCTTCGACGACGGAGTCGTATGACAGAGCCTGTCATATGACATTTTAGTTTGGTACTGTACTATGATAGCTTGTTTTGCAAGTGTCGGAGGCAAAATCAGTCAATTATCACAGAAAATGTGTCAACTACCGTGACCGTTTACAAGACTTCTTGCATCTATATTTTATTATTGATGACTAGCTAACCTCGCAAAGAAAGTTTTTTTTTATTGTTATATCAATGGATTCACAATATGTATAATAGCAAGACATCATTCTATTCAATTGGCCATTTTAGGCATAATCTGTTCTTGGATGTTAAAGCTAAAAAAAATTCTATTAAGCAGTGAGCAAGTAGGAGCATAACAATTGATAATCTCTGTGTTGTTAGCTCTTTGCGAAAATACATCTTTTATAAAAGCATTCATTGCGAATTCTCAATGCTTTATGAGCTCATCTAAATTAATAATCATACAGCGCGATTCAAAAGAAGGAAGCGGAAATCCGACGCCTTGCAGTTTTCACAAAAAAAACTATGACAGCCCTATGGGGTTGTACGCAATGGTGACGTAGGACTACGTGGTCTTATATAATAAATATTATTTGTGAACTGCAGCAGGAGCTTGTGTTTTGTGTAGAAGTAGGAATTAGAGCGGGGTTCTCTCTGTTCATATTCTTTAGTATGACTATGATTGTCGTGAAAATAACCTTTTGATATGAATTTTAGTTGGGGCATGTTCAGGAATTCAATTCTTTTGAAAAATCTTGGTGACCGATAGTAGTTATTTACAGGATTAAAGCCTTTGGAAGATGACGTGTAGGCAGCAGAATTAGCAAATCGGACCGGACAATCCCATATTCTTCGGTTCAATGGTTGGGTACTCGCAAGAGTCTAGGCCCGTCTGCTGCTGGACAGGTTGGAAGCTAAAGCTCCTCCCCTTTTTAGTTTTTCTCGTTTCTCTCGTTTCTCCTTCTCTCAACAAGTTGGTAAATCTTAGCCTTTAACAGAAAGACGCTAAACACTTTTCTGGACGAATTTATGATCTGGTTCTTATCTATGCCTCTTCAGATGAATTAGTACTTTTATTTATTTTCTCTACTGCGCTAAATCGAACGAGTAGAAATAAGAATGAATGTCGGTTACGCGTTCGAAAAATTGAAAATTCTTAAAATATTGAATCCAATAGCTAGAAAAATCTGTACGATTAATCATTAATCGAATAATTGCAACCGAACAGCAGAAATGCAACCAGCACGTGTACCGCAAGAACCAAAAGCGGTGCGATGCTAGTTTTCATTGCTATGACGTCGACTGAATTAAGGGGCTTACAAGCAGAGGGGTGAAAGTCAATTCGCTTCATCGATTTCCTCTTCTATTATCCAGAACAACAAACGTATCAATGATTGTGTTTGTCGTCGACTTATTAACGAAACAGAAAGTCGATGAAGAGAATCGATCAAAATCACTTACACCCCTGCTTCCAAGTTTGGTTACAAGATTGCAACTCTGGAGAGCATTAAAATTTTGTGTGGTCATTGGGGCCGTGTGGTTCTGAATATGGTGATTAGTGTGCAAAATGTGCCGCTATTGCATCCTCCCTATTTGCACACGCCCGAAGATCGTAGACGAATGCCACTTCGACATGTTTCGTCTAGAAACGATTCTCTGATGACTGTGTTGGGGAAGCAGCATATGCATGTACGTAATTAGTGGATCTGTTAGTTATTTCGACGCTTGACTTTTACCACTTTTCCAATAGTTTCTTGTTGAAAATCAACAGTTGGAAACATTGCTATCGATGCGTGGAAATATTTCTGATCGGTTGGTGATAAAATTATTGAAATTGATCCAGGAGCAGCTGAGTTATTAACGTTCAAAATCTTTCATAATTTCGTTACATGTTCCATTTTCGGTTTTCACAAAGTGTACTCCCATATAGATATCACAGACGTAGTCCTACGTCAAAAAATGTTAGAAAAGGACGCTCCAATGTTCTCGGCCGTCTTGATAAAATTGATGAAGCATGCTTTGATCTGACAGTTACCTTCAGATCAGTGATGACATAATCGTTAGCTAATTGATATTGTTCTGCTCTCATGCGCTCTCAATATCAAGTGTGATATTGGAGCAAAATATTATGCTTGATATTGATTTTACAAACTCCTTTGATATTGCGAGACTATTCACAACGTGAGTTGAGTTGAATAGCCGCAAAAATGATTCCGTTGCACCTTGTTTTCTAAGAGCACCCGCACCAATGCGTTGCTATTCGGGCTGCTAGTTTGACAACTTAAGCAATTTCTATTTTAGCTAGCAACTTGTTTACGCATCGGTCGTTGCTATCACAATTGTGAATTTACGTTTTCGGCTTTCGCACTTCGAACTGAAATTGATCACAGAGTTTCGTTATTTTTTTTTCGACAATATTGATATACCTAACCACGACAGTTCGGATCGTGGTTTTGCCGCGAGTGGAGGTGCATAAGTTTTCTCCCGGTATATCTGCATTTTTATATATGTGTCGGCGAGTTTATTAGTTCGGCTGCATCGAAGAGTGATTAAATTGTCATTCAAGACATTATTACAATAATGACTGATAATGACTCTATTCAGAGGATGTGCAGTGAACGGAAGATAAAAGAAAAAAGTCCAATGCCATCATAGTGAAATGGGCTTGAAGAAATGGCGGGTGCAAAATTTTTGTTTTGTGTTAGTGAATGTGGAAAAGATGAAAAAAAACGAAGTCATTTGTGAATTCCGAAAAGCTAAAAGCATTCGATTTTGGTCAAGCTTATGTGTGTGCAAAAAGGCTCGTGTTGTGTTTGTTGAAGATGCAGCAGAATTGGTGGAACCGGCGTACGATGCTAGGCAAATACATACACAACTATGAGTACGAGCGTGCCCGTGTGGCTAATACGGAACACAGACGCATATCAATATTGGTGAGATCTCTCCATTCTACCATCTACCTATTTCTATCTTTCTCTTTCACTAAGGGGGCATCCATGAACTGTATCACGTAAAATTTTGGAAAGGATAGCTTTTCCTCCTGCCCTTAGTTATGTTTTTCGGATACCATTGCATTTTCACAGGCTTCCTGTGAGTGTGCTGAGTTGCAAGAGATGGTCCATCCACGGGTGTCATTTGTCTTGCTTTTATGACTTGGAATCCATGACAGGGACAGGAGATCGAGTAATGTGAAACTGATCGTCTCTTTCGTTGGCTCGCTTTTGGATCTGACGAACTACTCGCTTGCAGGGGAACAGCGTTGAAATCGAATTCGATTCTCATCTGCATAGAGCTTTATAACGTTTTATCGTCTTTCTCTATCTAGCACACGGAAATGGAGGGATTCATTGTTTTCCAATCAATGCGTTTCTCTCTAGCTCGCACTTCTTCGATGGATCTCGATTTAGTTGTATAGCATAAGCGTGTACGTGTGTATTAGAATATACTGACAACGGAGTTGCAGCGCATCGGAAATTGGAGCTTGCTACCAGTGCTACCAAAAATACGGATTTGTATTACTTATGTACAGTAATTACTATTTAGCATTGCTAGCTTTTACGCTGGTAAAGCGTCAAGCGTGAAGTAAGGGGCACGGTAGCTCAAAAATGTTAATGTTTTATGGATTCTGTACCCGTCTTAGGCCGCGGCCGGAGTATACGCGACGCGACGCGACCCATTCAAGAGAATCTTATTATTTTTTATTAACATCGCGTATGAGTAGAATTTAATGAAGGCATAAGCGCTTTTTCGTAGCTTTTTTGTTTCCAGGTTTAAAAGATCATCGGCAGTAAAGGGCACCACCTTGGAGTTTGAGTTTTAATAAATCCCAGGTCCTATTATATTATTATTATATATTCAATGACAAATATTTAAAACAGGATCAAAACACAACTGGAAGAAGCAACGTAACATTGATTGATTTTCTCTAATGTATGTTCAAAGTTTATATGACAGAGCAATTAACCATTTTATTTATCCATTCCCGGAGAGAAAATTCCATTACTTGTTGATATATTTAATTGTATACTCATTTAATAATCAGATTCGGAATATGAGTCACGGGGGAGCTTATTGTGTTCGTGAGTCCTCCGTTTAGGCTGGATTTATTGATTTAAATCTTTAAGTAGATTCTCAGCTCTTCGATGATGGAAATTTTTTTGAATAATGCCATACCACTTTTTCAGCCTTCGTTCACATCATTGTAATGCATGATAACAAGTGCATGAAAACTGTTAACTGTCCAAATAACCTCGATTTTTCTGACTATTGATTCATTATTAAAGTTTACCAATATTTATAAAAGCATTCCATATTGCGTTTAAAGATTCCATGGTGCATAATAAAGATTTTGTTTCAATTCCAATAATATCTAATAAATCAGTTAAATGTACGGAGGTTAACTAAAATCGAGCTTATTTGTATTTTGTAGTACCGTAAAACGAGGTATCTTTGATAATGTGGTTAACTTTGATAGTATAATATAAAGAATAAATTTACTCGCTGTGCGTTTTCCAAATAAGAAACATTGATTCCATATTGTAGCTTAGGGTATTTCCGTTGATATTGTATATAGTTTTATATAGTATGTGTTACATATTTTACAAAAATATTAAAAAACCATTTTCGTGTTTTTCGCGCTTTTGAAAAAGCACGCAAACCATAACTTATGAAATGTTTTTTCCGATGCAGCCATCACAAATTCAATGTTGAATTATTATTGCTTTTAAAGTTTTCTGATTATATACTCATTCAAAGTTTCATATTTAAAGAACTAAATTGTTTGAGTTTCACTCATTTTTTTCTACATTCATCGAGCAGTATCAAAGTAACCCCAAATCAAAATGCAGAAGTTAGGTCACAAAACTAAAAAAAAAAGTGCAAATGCTTTAATTTTCGTTCAACATATTACTAACGAATTAACTCTTGGATCCTCAGTACTTGTTTTAAAAATATAAAATTTGAAAAACATTCATTGTTTTACGGTACATGTTTATTTTACATTAATTATATATTATATATTGCATGACTAGTAAATTATTTTTATTTTACATATTTAAAATCTCATTATATCATAATAATCTGTATAATTTTCATTTACAGAAGGTGTATCAAACATCAAATTATTGTTATTTACATTTATTTTATAATAATATAATATGATATCTATGGTTTTCAGAATTTGGATTACCCAGAGAATAAATTGAATATCACCATATGTTATTAAATTGTTTTACCTTTGCAGAGTTTTGCTATTTCAAGAATTAATCAGTGATGCTTATTTTTATAACTCTTGTATGCTCAAACAACCTCGATTATTTAGCAAATTGATTCTTTACTTAAATTGTGGATTCATTAAATAGACAAAGTTGAGTTCAATCATACCATGCAATTAAAATATTCATATATAGCTTGAGTGTAAAGAATTTGAGTGACTTAAATCGAGGTTTTCTGTATTTTCCAGTGGCGTTTCCTTAACCTCGATCTACCTGTGCACCAACTCTCAAAACATAAATAATAATCAATATATTGCTTGCAATAGATAGATATCGAGTAAACTAGAAGATTGAGTGTATTTTCAACCGATTCAAATATGAATATGGCATTAAATCTGGTTTTGAAAGTTAATGCACAGGTAAATAGTTAGGTTACGGAACGCCACTGGTATTTTGTTATATTTTCTGTGTTTTAAGGAAATACCTGCATACATACATACATTTTGCATTTCACTACATATATTATATAAATTATACATTGCATGATATACTATTACCTTTAACTTAATATTTCAGTTTACCCAAGCAAGTCATCGAAATTAATATGAAACAGAAGCATTAAATAATATTATATGTTATAATTATTAAGCAGGTTATTTCTCGTCACGTTAGTTATTCATCACAATTTTTAGCATTATTGTTAGTATCATTCGAGCAAAATATATATAATTGCTTAATATATCCTATACATTTCAGTGTTGCATCCACCTGTTGTGAGCTGAGGAGGTGTAGAGCTGCATCTTATTATATGTAAAATACTTCTTCATTGCAGTAGCAACTATATTATCCATATAAATGTATTTCATTATGTCATATTTTAATGTTCTGATATATTTCATTTCTCCATTGCATATATTTTTATTATATAAATAAATACTGGGTTGGGAGGGAGCATCAAGGTATCATTCAAACTGAAACTGGACGATGGTATGATTGACAGCCGGAGTCTAGGAGAGAATAAACACTATCATTTTCTTTATCCTACCGATTCGATTGTGGTGGTGTGAATTCTACTCCAACAGTTTCAGGGCGATTGACGCGCCCTTCTTAACAAACCATCCAGTAGGAAGCTTAATAAGTATTGCGAATTGTGTTATTCGATTTGTTGGAGCGTATCGTTGGAAGGAGATTCTTAAATTCCCGTGGATTTCGCGTAAGTGTCTGCTTACGGGTCCACCCCTCCGTTTTTGGCCCTTCATACAGCGATATAGTGAATTCAGATCGGTAGCTCAAATTGATCTTGCTATTAAGTGGAGCTGCATACAAGACAAGTCTTGAAAGGATGGTGGCTACCTTACATACATACATACATACATATTGATATACCTAACCACGAAACCGAAGATTGAAGGTTAAGATCCAACTACTGACCCAGGTATCCGTATAGCCCAGCGATTTTTTTTTAAATCACTTGTTGTGATGCTACATGAATAAATTTGAATCTGCGACCAGAATGCTCACACTGGTGGTCACGAAACTGTCCTCTGGGAGATCCGGAACATCCATAAAAGTGGTCCATTCATAAAAATGATCAAAGTATCGATCTTCGTATGCTTATCTTATAAAGGTTGCGCACCAAAATGCATAAAGGCATTTTCGGATGCCCACACCCAACCGGGGCATGTAAGATTCGCTTACAATTATGTGTGATTCATCATCAGAGGATGTTAATGGAGACCGCATGAACCGAGGATGCGATATACCTAGCTGCGGTCCGATGTAAGAAAATTGGAGACCGAAAAATGTGTAGTGTATTAGTGAGTGAAATTAATTATGTCGAAAAAAATAAAAAAAAAGGGTTGCCGACTGGACTCGAAACCACGGACGTTGCGACTATCAGGCCTGTGCTTTCTCCACTGCTCTCTCCATGCTTCTGAATATGGTTAGCCTAAAAACAAACATGAAGCGCTCATTTTCTCGCATGCTCGACTTCGTATGCTTTTTCTGCTGGAGAGATTCGAGACAAGTGTGTGCGTCGTTCTACAATGTTCTACAATGTGCGTCGTTCTACAAGCTTACTGGTATAGTCGAAAGCGTAGATGGAACACGAAATAAAAAAGACAAAAACCATTACATCGCCTGCATGGTCAATTTCAAACATTCGTTGCGATGTTCATGAACAGAGGATGATAGGAAATGGAACTAACATTCATTGTAATAGATTTTTGGTTTGCGTGCACCTGGATTACTAGATTACATATTTTGGTTTGTGAATTTATCAAGCTCGGTTGGTCGAATTTAAAACGTTAGATCTATTAACATCAGAAAAAAATTGAATCCTTTAAAAAGCTCTAATTGATAGAAATGTGGGTAAGTTAAAATATCTTTAAGAGTAAGTTTCGACAGCTCCAGGGCAATTTAATAGATTTCAGGAAAATTTACTTCACCGAAAATCAAGAGCTTCAGGGCAGTACCATTAAATTTAAAAAAAATTAAGCTTAAAGACCTACGAGTAAGTTACGTGAACTTCCGGTAAGTTCTGAAAATGTTCATGAATATCAGGAAAACTGTGAGATCTTGAGGGACGTTCCTAAAACATTAGATTTGATTCGAGAACTTTATGGCAAATCCATTTATTTCAGTAAAATAGAGGAAACCATCAAGAAGTTCCGCTAATTTAAGGATAGTAAAAAAAACTTCAGGGAATGAACTTAAAAACATTTTGAAAACACAGTAGATCCATGTTTAAGGGGAAATTTTAAGATCTTCTGGGGAGTTCCATTAATTTCTGAACAATTTCAGGAACATCATCAGGAAAACATAAGGGAAGTTCCGTAAACTTCAGGAAACAATATAGATCTTCAGGAGAGTCTGAGGAATGAAAAGAAGTACTGAGAATTTCAGGAAGTTTCATAGGCAAACTGCGGAAACAAAAGGAAAGATCCGCAAAATTTCTGTAAATTTTTGTGAACTTCAGGCAAACTTCAGGGTTTTTAAAGTGTTTCCAAAAATTTCAGGAACTGCAGGACCTTTTAAGAAAATTTGAGAAATTCAGGGATATCTAGAGAATTTTAGGGAAGTCAAAATAATTTCAGAGATGTGGAGATCAGGGCTCTACAATTTCGAAGCTCTAAAATGAACTCGTGTTTTGTTTCTCTCATACATACGTGTTCGACGCTTCATTTCTATAACGCCTAGCTAGACTATCAGCAAGAAACGAAAATAAAAAAGCAGGACGCTTAGAAGGAAAGGCTGGCTGTGGAACTTCTCGTCGTTGCTTTGCTCATCGCTTTCAATGTAACTAACGTCGATTTTCTAGTTAAACGAAACCTCATTATGGCTTTCAGTTCCCTTTCACGAACACTCTATCACCGCTCTTTCAATTTATTTAAAATGCGTTATGTCCCGTTTTCGATCATTTTTTTTAGATAAATATATGGATGGAAGATAGTGTTTTGATGTGAGAAATGCTTTAAATGTGTTTTTTTTTTTCATTTTCCGTCATATACGTCATGAAACCTCTGTTGATGTGTTTCATGAAAGAGAAAACTATCAAAGTCGAGCGCTCTTTCGCTCATCCGTTTCGACGAAGCTTGAAAGGAAGACCAATGGAGCGACGGGAGAAAGAGAGACAAGCGATTGAACATTTGTTTGTGCACGCCGACTGAGGTTCTAGAATGCTGCGAAGCTGTTCGACTTTAACAGAAAAAGAAAGCCAGCAGTCTCTTCGTCGCATCGATTTGGTCGATTGAAGCTGATATTGTGACGCCCTGGTGGAGATAACTCGAGGAATATTGACATGTTAAAGAACTTCCAAGTACCTTTAAGAAGTTAAACTAGAAAGCTTTAGGGAATTTCAGAGATATCAACGGAACTTCCAATAACTTCATAACTTCGAGAAATTCAAGAAATTCCAGACTTTCAGGGATGTTCGAAGATATATATGCGCAAGCTCCGATAAATTCCGGTCAATTTAATAAAATACAGAAAAACTTCGAGAATTTTTTTGACCGTTCTATTTAGTTCCGGGTAGTACCAAGAACTTCAATAGAATTGAGGGTACTTCAGGAATGGAATAAATATATAAATATATACATAAATAAATAAACTAATTTCATGGCCATTGAAGAATGTTTAAGAAGTTCCAAGAAAGTCAGGAAAGTTCCGAAACTTCATCAAAGTACCAAGACCTTTATTTAAATTTCAGAAACATAAGAGATTTTACATGAGCATCAGGAAAATGTTGGATCATTTTAAGGAAATTCAAGTACAGTTTAAAGAACTGCAAAAAAACTGCAGGAACTTCAGCGACGATCAGATTATGTTCAAGAAAATCGCGATATCTTTTAAAATGTTCTGAAATCTTCAAGAACGACTAGAGACCTTCAGAGAAGTAAATAGATTTTTTGGTAGTTTCATTATATTTTGGGAAGTTCTCGGAACTTCGTAGATGATTAGAGGAATTCAAAGGAATTATGGGATACTTAAATAATTTCATGAATTTTGCGATGCTTCAGAAACAATGCGAGGCTTCAGAAAATTTTATAAATATTATTAAAATTTCCGGAAGAATAGAAAAATTAATGAACTTCAGAAAAGATTCAAAACCTCAGGGAAGCCCAAATAAAACTAGGATTTGACTACTTTTTTTAATGTTCAAAATCTTCCAGAGAACCACACCGCTACCTGATTGTATATGCTAGCCCCCTTTACGGATGCTCCGGATCTTTTGAAGGGCCGTTCCATGGCCATCAGAGTGCACATACTAGTTTCAAATCCAAATTCATTAATGCAGCATAACAACAAGTTGATTAAAAAAAATCTAGAAACTTGTTACACATTTTCCACATTTATGGACATGCTTTGCTGTCTCTTGGGTCCACATTTTTGTCCCAAATACAAATTTATTCATGTATCACAATGTTCAAATGAAAAACAAAAACAACCATTTCATATCCCTAGTAACAAATCTAGAGCTGCTTGGCTGTATTCAAAATTTATAAAGGTTTTATTGCAGCTGCAACCATTACCTACAGCTTTATCACGGTCATATACAATGCAAGTCATGAAACATTCTTATAGCTATCTACAAAACCCCTATAAAGCTAATTAAAAAAACCAACTGATGCTTATGCTATTTTCACTTATGAAAGGTTTTATGATTGCTTTGAAGTATACAATAATGCCCTTATAAAACCAAAAAATAAATCCTTTCGTTGCTTTATAAGTAAGCGCAATAAAACTAGTTGGCCATGAAACAGTTATTTTAAACAATTATAAGCATTCAGTTGCAACTTGTCAGAAATGTAAATAGGTGGTTTAATTTTACAACATAGAAAAGAATAAAAACTTTCCGGTACTTCCAAGCGGAGCGCAAAGAAAATCAATAAAATTGTTAGCATGAGCATGAAAACATTTCGTGTATACGTATACGCGACGTAGTGTGTGTAAGAAAAACGTCAGCAATCTCCATGATTCTTCCGTTCTCGCTCGCATATACATGGGGTGACACGGTCGAATCTTGGTCGAAATACATGGAATGGTGACAGTCCTAGGGCAAAAAGGTTGAAATCACGCATAACGTTTCATAAAGGTTAATGTACCATTCAAAACTTTTCTAAATGTTTGTAAAATTCATCGGTTGCACCCGTAGAATAGGAATATACATTTGCCCTCAAATAAAAAAATGAATTCAAGCTGAAAATTGCATAAGGTCCTAAGTAATATTGACAGATTCACTTCGTCAACTTTTTCTTTGCATCCCCACGGTCATGTAAAGACATTCCCAGGTATTTTCAGCACATAAATCGATAAAAGAAGCTTTTATCTAGCATCCAATACGACAAACACATCAAGAAACGGTTCTGTGAATAAGTTATTAACGAAAGAGAAAGTCGACGAAGAGAATCGATCAATGTTACTTAGGACCTAATGCAAAGTTCAGCTTGAATTGCTCTTGTAAAAAAAATAGTTCTCGTAATAAAAGCATGCATTATGCTTATCTGTTCTGCTTTCATCCCATGCACACTGGGCCAGGAATGAGATCTAGCGGAGCAAAATTAATAACTCCGAAACGAAGCATTTCCGCGACTTGGTGTCTTCGGCAAAATTTCTCGTCATAATAAGGACCATCTATTGACATAAACAAATAGTTCAAAACTCTTCCGCAAAGATGGTGTCACAATCTAACTTCTTTCTCTGACGTTTTGGAAACTTGATGTCTTCGGCAAAGTTGTTTATGTTGACAAAATGAACAGCTCTTTCAAAGCCGTAAAATTTCCACAGTCTACTGTTTCCAAGTTATATGGAGTTTAAGAAAAAAATGTCGAAAATATGGTTTTTTTTTCTGTTTCGGTTTTTTTGCTTACAGCTTTATAATGTTATATTTTTCTCTTATGCAAATACATTAAATAAATAGCTTTTGTGAAGAAACATACTGGATTAAGCTTCAAATTTCAAAGATATTGTTGAAAAAACGAGAAAAAAAAAACACAATTTTTGAGCGTTAATATCTCCTAAAGCGCAAAAAATCGCAACCTGACATTTTCAGGAAAAATTAAGCAATACTCGATAAACAAAATATCAAAAATTGAAAGAGGTATATTTGGTGTTTTTTTTTTTAGATTTCTTCATTTTAATGGAACATTATTTTTTTCTATAACTTTTTTAATGCATTGAAATGGCGTTTTGAAGACTTGACGACTTTGGCAAAATGATTTATCTTGATAAAATAAACAACTCTTCTTAAGACGTTAAAACTTCACAGCCTACTGTTTTCGAGGTATATTCATTTAAACAATATATTTAAAATTAAAACACTTACTTTAAACATTTTTACTGTTATTTCACATAACTCGAAAACAGTAGGCTGTGAAGTTTTAACGTATTAAGAAAATTTGTTTAATTTATCAAGATAACCAACTTTGACAAAGTCGTGAAGTCTTCGAAACACAAATTCAATGCATTAAAAAAAGTTATAGAAAAAAATCATGTTCCACTAAAATGAAGATATCTAAAAAAAAACACCAAAATATACCTCTCTCAAATTTTGATATTTTGTTTATCGAGTATTGCTTAATTTTTGCTGAAAATGTCAAAATTGTGTTTTTTTCTCGTTTTTTCAACAATGTCTTTGAAATTTGAAGCTTAATCCAGTATGTTTCTTCACAAAAGCAATTTATTTAATGTATTCGCATAAGAGAAAAATATAACATTATAAAGCTGTAAGCAAAAAAACCGAAACAGAAAAAAAAAAACCATATTTTCGACATTTTTTTCTTTAACTCCATATAACTTGGAACCAGTAGACAGTGGAAATTTAACGTCTTTGAAAGAGCTGTTCATTTTGTCAAGATAAACAACTTTGCCCAAGACATCAAGTCTCCAAAACGTCAGAGAAAGAAGTTAAATTGTGACACCATCTTTGCGGAAAAGTTTTGAACTATTTGTTTATGTCAATAGATGGTCCTTATTATGACGAGAAATTTTGCCGAAGTCACCAAGTCGCGGAAATGCTTCGTTTCGGAGTTATTAATTTTGCTCCGCTAGGTTGCATTCCTGACCCAGCGTGCAATGTAAGCATTAGACATTTTAAGAAATTGCGCTTGGTGTTTTTCTTGCCTGCTGTCCTCTGTCGCCATATTGTCATTATGAAAATACCATTAGCCTTGGAATAAAATCCAAGAAATTTCAATAAAATAATGGCTAAATAAGAGATCTGAAATGATTTCCAGTGTGCATTGGTATGAATTTATGTATTGAGATCTATTTTCTGTAAAATTAAGGTGATTCCATCAAATTCATTTGATTTCTGAAACAATCTTTTTCGTTAACTTGAATTATTTTGGAGGCGCATTTATTTAACGCTCATATTATCCCAATATACACGACAACATTTCAAGCTTTTTTTTTTTTTTTTTTAATCTTTATTTTAGAGATTTTTAGCCTGAGGCTAGTTCATCTCTTAAACAACATTTCAAGCGCATATGTTTTGGAACTTCTAAAAAGTCATATATTTTCTTTAAGATTTTCACTAATGTCGCCATGAAACAAAATTGATTGCATGGTGATCTTGACACCAACACCCAAACCTATTTTTACCGCTAAAGATTTCCATTTGGAAAAAAAGTTTCAGCAGAACAGAACAACAACAAGCTAATTTATGGCGGTTGCTTTGAAGCCAATAAAATTAAATTGCCTTTATAACTGATTTTCACCAAAGCGTAATAAAACTGCTTGGATACAATATTACTCTTATAGAGGCTATGAGAACCTTTTGTAGAGTATCTAGGTTTCCTGACAAAAGGTTTTGAGACAGCTTTATTGTGATTCTCAAACATGCTTTATAAACCTTATTAAGAGTGGTCCACTAAGCTGTAAGACGATCTTATAGCGGTTATCAAAAGGTTGTGCTGGAGCCATTAATTTTATTGGCGGTTTTATGAAATTGATCTCAATAACCACTAATAGAGTGCAATAAAACAAGAAATGCTACTTGGGATATACCAATGCTTGGGCCGGTTGCTATCGCGCTGCTATATTTGTCAACCCGCTGTTCACCGAGAGGCAGATTGTTATTTCCCGCACTTGAATAGCAACCCCCAGTGCGGTTACTGCGTTATGGTAGAGGTTGCTAAAATAGCTTTAGCAACGCATTGGTGCGCGTGCTCTTATGACATCATTATTAGTTGAAAGCAACGAGAGCTTCCATTCAATCAAACGCGCTTTTCGTCGAGTTGCGTGTACATATTCCGATTTAGAAGCACCTGAAACTGAGTGCAGAAAACTTCTAATAAATCCACGATTTCAGAGCTAACAAGTCAATTATGCGTTTGATAGAATACTTTAGTAAATAACTGAGTACTGCGGAGTAAATAGATTCCATTTTGCAAGCCAATGGAAAACTGCTTGAAAATTTGTTCAAGTTTAAAATTGTTTTGTTCTTTCTGAGTTGATTTCCGCCAAAAGCTCTGAGCCAGGAGTGCTCGAGCCCCCATGACTCTATCAAAGTTTGTTTACAACCATGTTTCGCCAAAGTATGTTTTACTGCAATTGAAAACTCAGCTGAGTCATAAAAACTATGCTGGTTTTTAAACTTTCATTATTGAGACTGTTGGTTTTTGTCTTTGAACTTACAATTAAGAATGTGTTATGAAAAAGTATGAATCATTTTTATGAGATTGCAATGCTTGACAAGAGGTAAGAACAGTAACTGAGTTTGTTGCTTCTGAATGTTTGGCTCCCGTTTGACAGTTCTGACTGGCTCCCAAGTGACAAGCACATTGAGTGAGTCCGCAGTGGGTACTTCGTTCGGTAGCTTATTAACCTGGGTAGGTTAATAAGCTACCGAACGAAGTCAATGAAAACGCGTGATATGAAGGTTTGCACCCATTATTCCCAAAAACAAAAGAAGCACTCCGAGCGAATCATGTTTTATCTTCATCCGATAGGCCGAAGTGAATTCATTGGCGTTTCAATGGCGTTTCAATGCGTTAGGCCGAGTTTGGCGTCAAGAAGCATTTATATACTTTTGACAATATCTCAACGATTGGTTTCTTTTTATCAAATCTTACGGTACATACGGAAAGGTAAATAAATTTGAAAGCCATCAGTAATAATAACATGCCGTTTGGGGCTAAACTGCGCTAGATTAAGAAAGACTAAGTGCTTAATAGGCCGGAAATGGGGTATTTAACCCTACTGCTCAGAAGAGGTCAATGTTTGAGATTAGAGTATGATTTCCCAAACACTAGGTTAGGACCCAGATGCGTTGTTTTTTTCCTTGATTTGTTTTCCGTCGACCATGTTTTCCGTACTGAGTACCAATGCTAACGCCGCCAGGAAGGCAGCTCCCACACCTGAACACTCAAATCACGGACCGGGATCAACGGCTCTACGTCCCTCCCGCCCCCCCTCCCGTGATCAGAGATTGTATGCCTCAGAAAATCCCGAAGGTACGACTGGGATTGTACCCAGGCCCGCTCACCCCTACACCACTGGTGCCACTAAAGATGCGTTGTTGTTGTTCTGTAGATTTCCAAAAAAAAACAGGCAACTAGTATGTTCACATTAACCCATCTTCTTTAACATATTGCAAGTTATAATTTCCAAACGGATCCATGCCGAATGTTGCCATTCCTAAACGATCATCGAGCAACCAAAGTCAACCATTCTCCTTTCACAACAAATATCAATTTCAACGCACTTGCTGCCCATCCGCGGCGCTGCAAATCCATTGAATTCACTATCACCGTGATGACAGTGCCCAGCATTGGTTGGCGGATGTTTTGAACAAACAATCACCAAATACGCTTCCACTTCGTCACCGTTCACTTAACGGGACACTGCGAAAACTGAAAACAACTCATAAATTTCAGTGCAAACTCTCGCCACAAAACTAATCGGTTCTCCCGGTGGTGGTGGGAAACCGTAGAGATGGCTCCCCGTTCGTTTTACATTTTCCATAAACTGCATTCAAGCCGACTCATTGACAACCCTAACGTTTACGCAAACAACAGCGTTTGCCAGCTCTAGACAATCAACACACCCCCGCTCACCAAAATCCAAATCCCCAAAAGTAACCGCCATTGAGCGGGATGTATCGAATCGGAAGTGAACCACTCACAATGTTTCAATTATTCGTGAGCCCAAAATCACCTCGCTCTGGAACCGTCGATGATGGTCGTTTCACCCCTCAAGGGGCCATTATTAATTATTCGCAAATGGGTGCCCATAAATCGCCCGAATTGGATTTCACCCAGGAAGATACAATTTGCTCGATTAGCCGTTAGTACTGCTGCTGACTGTTGTCAGTGGAAAATGGCAAACATTGCTTAGGCATTGGTTGTTTTGATGATGGCATGCATAGCCCCGTGTGTGAATGGTGATTTCGATGGAAATAAGTGCGATGTTATCTGATGAATTGGGCTCTGGGTGGTAGCAAAGTGTTGAGCGTTTTACAAATTCATGTTTCTGATTTATGTGCTATCTGATAATGGAAGGATGTGTTTTTTTTTGGCTGCGCGTCAGTGTCCAATCAATGTTACAGTTGGACGTCTGTTAGGGGGTAGCCATAAGCGGCTACAAGGTAGGGTTATTTTGTTTAGTTAACCACCGTTATTGAAGTTCAGCAGTAGATGCATCAGCACTTGCACTTTGTCAAAAGTTCCTATTTTCATCGTTGTGCAAATTGCTCTTTGTCTGATGACCTGCCACATCACCATCGTCGATCGAATGTTATTTATGAGATACAATCAATTATGTGTAGAACAAAAAATCCAATTTATTTGCCCCCATTCACCACATCAACACCATCGAGTGGGCACATTCGATGCGGGGAGATGCGCAGCTCATGTTTCGATTTTTAATTTCCGTTTTTTTGCTATCTTCTTCACAGGATCACCACCTACTCTCTCTCTGGTCGCGAATAACATTGTGGTAGATTTATATCCGTTCATGCAGACGACAAAAACCCATCAACATCGTAGTCCCGAATAAAACAATAAGTCGAACCGAAAAACAAATCAGTGCAATAACCCAAGGAAAACCCCGTTCGGGTGGCTGAAAAATGATGGCGGCATCTTGTCCACCTTTCAACAAGCACATCTTCATCGGTGGCGGGCCACCGAGCGAAACGACCGGCAGCGAGATCTCGTCGGTGGAGAGCGACTGGGGCGACCTGCGGCTAATTGCCGCCCAGCTGGGAGTGGCCAATCCGGATGATTTGCATGTCGAGCGGTTCAAGGTCGACCGCCAGAAGCTGGAGGAAATGATCAAAGGTAAGCGTGCGATCAAGAGGGCAGAAGCTGCGACACCAAATCTGCTTATACAGTGCTAAACAAAAGTACACAGCAAAAAAATAATTTTGATATCCCGTCAAAGTGGATACACTAAAATCATGTCGAAAATATGGTGTAATATTACTTGCTAAAAAGGACAAAATTATCATTAATACAATGCATGAACTGACATTAGGCAGCTTTTACTGCATTTGTTTATTTATATGGTCATAAAAATTACATGAAATTTTCGACATGATTGTAGTGCATCCACTTCGATGTGATATCAAAATTATGTTTTTGCTGTGTATATAGCGTTTTATTCTCTCTCCTAAAAACTTCAATGAGCTATAACCAGTGCTGTGTTCCTAAAATTTGAGCTAAGTAGTTGCATCCAATTGACCAGCGCCATATAAAATATAAATATGTCTGAAATAACGACTCGCCTGCCCCTGACGTTGACGTTGTTTCAAATAGTGCATTATCTACACAGCAAAAATTAATTTTAATATCACATCAAAGTGGATGCACTTCAATCGTGTCGAAAATGTGGTGTAATATTACTTACTAAAAAGAAAAAAATCATCATTAATACAGTGCATGAACTGACATTACGCTGTTTTTACTGCATTTGTTTATTTTGTGGTCCTAAAAATTACTGATTTTCGGTATGATTAAAGTGTATCCTCGTGAATGTAATATAAAAAAAAAAATTGCTGTGTAGTTGATGTGTTATGCTGTTATGAGCAGCACAGTGCTAGGTGGTGAAGGGGGAATTTGCCACACCACAAAACAGCGAGGGGCGGAAAATCACTCAAATGTTCCTTGAAAATCAACAAAGTCCGTTTATCCTTACTTCTTGAAATTATTCTTATTTGCTTTTTAAGTTTCGTCAACATTTCCAAGCACCATCATTTTTCTTTTTCTTATTTATCTCATATCATACTTGACTTTCTCTAAATTTCAATAATAACATTAAAAAAATTCTAGAAATATCTTAAACATTCTTGGGCAAACCCTCAGGCAAAACAAAGTTTTCCAAAAATCAAGCAGTTTTCCATTGGCTTGCAAATTAAAATCGATCGACTCCACAGTACCTAAAGGGGTATAACAAAAACCTAATCGCTAACGGAGCCTGTGGAGTATCAGAGCGCCCTCTACATTATAAAGCCCTTACTGCGCTAACCGAAGCAATAGCACAGCGGACTTTTGCTTCTCCGAGGCAATTGGTTGCCCTTCTTAAGTTGCAAGTACGAGGCTAAATAAGGGCGGGATTATGGATATAATTATACTTAAATTCAAAAAACAAGTAAATTATGTTGTAAAGCTATTGATAAATTCGTGGAAGTGAGGAGAATTTCTTGGTTTCCAACAGACCATTCCTATCCATTCCGTAATTGACCTACGTGTGAACGCGGCCGGAGCTGTTATTGCCTATTGCAAAGTATGAGATCACCATGCATCGTTTGTTGATTCTCTGTGTAATACAGGTGATCTAGCAATAACGGAGTAGCAACCGCAAGCGGTCAATCCTTTTCATACTTAATTATGTCTGTACTATACAAAGCCACTTGGTTTAACCAGGAGATTGGAACTCCGTTCATAGTGACTATGTGACTACTACTAGGTTTCAAAAAGGAAGCTCTAGGCTTATGTGGAAATATTATAAGTTGAGTTTTGGAAGCGTTGGTAGAAATCTTCCATTTTTGTAAATAAGAAGAGAAAATATCTAAACTCTTCTGCAGTCTGCTGCAAATAACACGAAGACTTCTTCCTTTAGCGGAAATGCCTGTGTCATCAGCGAACAAAGATTTGTGGCATCCCTGAGGCAAATCAGGGAGGTCCAAAGTGAAAATGTTATGCAATATAGGCCCAAGAATACTACCCTGAGAAACTTCTGTTCTAACAGGTAGTCGATTAGATTTGGAATTTTGATAATTTACCTGCAGAGTTCTGCCAGTTAAATAATTTTGAACTAATATCATAATATAAAGTGGAAAATTAAACTTTTTCAATTTAGCAATCAAACCTTCATGCCAAACACTGTCGAATGCATTTTCTATGTCTAGAAGAGCAACTCCAGTTGAGTGGCCTTCAGATTTGTTTGAACGAATTAAATTGGTAACTTTTAAGAGTTGATGAGTAGTTGAATGCCCATGGCGAAATCCAAACTGCTCATCTGCAAAAATTTAGTTCATATTGATGTGAAGCATCATTCTATTTAAAATTATCTTTTCAAAAAGTTTACTTATTGAAGAAAGCAAACTTATTGGACGGTAGCTAGAAGCTTCAGCTGGATTTTTTTTCGGCTTCAACATTGGAACAACTTTTGCATTTTTCCATTTATCAGGAAAGTATGCCAAATGGAAACATCTGTAAAATAATTTTACCAAGAAAGACAAGGTACTCTCTGGGAGTTTTTTGATGAGGATATAGAAAATTCCATCATCACCTGGAGCTTTCATATTTTGAAACTTTTTATTTATAGACCTTACTTCGTCCAAACCAGTCCCCCAGGAATCATCAAAAAAACTTCCCGAGAGAAAAAATTCAGATATTCCCGAGCAACCTGAATTTCAATAGGACTAGTAAGACCCAATCTGAAATTATGGGAACTCTCGAATTGCTTAGCAAATTTCTGAGCTTTTCCCAAATTTGTGATCAAAATTTTACCACCTTCTTTAAGCGCTGGAATAGGCTTTTGAGGTTTTTCAAAATTTTTGTAAGTTTCCAAAAGGGTTTGGAACTCGGGTCTAATTTAGAAACATTATTTTCAAAAGTTTTGTTCCTCAGGGCAGAGAATTGTTTTTTAATTTGTTTTTGTAAATCCCGCCAGATAACTTTCATGGCAGGATCACGTGTTCTTCGATATTGTCTCCTACGGACATTTTGAAGACGGATCAAGAGCTAAAGATCGTCGTCTATTATAATTGAATCAAATTTAACCTCGCATTTTGGAACTTGCTTCAACTATAGAAGTAGTCAGAGATTCAAGAGCATAATTAATTTCATCTTTGGTTTGCAAATGAATGTTATGATCGAAATTATGTACCATATATGTTCGATATTGCTCCCAATCAGCTCTATGGTAATTGAAAGTAGAGCTGTTGGGATTACAAATTATTTCTTGGGATATTTCAAAAGCTACTGGAAGGTGATCAGAACCGAAGTCAGCATGGGTAACCATTTGGCTACAAAGTTGACATGAATCAGTTAAGACCAAATCAATAGTGGAGGGATTTAATGCTGTATAAAAGCATGCTGGGCTGTTTGGATATTGAATAGTAAAAAAACCTGCAGAACAATCATCAAACTGAATATTACCATCGGAATTGCTTTGATCATTATTCCATGAGCGGTGTTTTGCATTAAAATAACCAATAATGAAGAATTTAGATCTTTGACGGGTAAGTTGGAGAAAATTATAATGCTGGCCTACGCATTGGAATGGCAAATAGGCAGCTAGAAACGTAAGTTGTCCAAATTTTGTTTCAACAGAAACACCCAAAGTTTCAAAAACTTTGGTTTCAAATGAAAAAAGAATTTTATGTTTGATTCGTCTATGAACAATGATGGCAACGCCACCTCAGGCTCCATCAAGACGATCATTTCTAAAAATAAAATAATTCGCGTCCCTTTTAACCTTATGGTCAGGTTAAAGGAAAGTTTCAGTTATAACGGTGATATGCACGTTATGAACACCCAAAAAGTAAACTAACTCGTCTTCATTATCGTTAGGAGATCGAGCATTCCAGTTTAAAATATTTAATGATTTAAAATCCATTACTGAATTTCAAAGTCATGGCAATATTGTTCGCAAATTTTACTCCAGTTTCAATAGCATCAAACATGGAGTTAGATTTAAGCATATCAGTAATCATTTTAATTAATGAATTCTGTAAAAAATCCATTTAAGGAGCAGTACGTCAAAATTGTCAAAATTTCCGTTAGAATTACGTTGGTTAGTATTTTGATTTCTACCCGGTGCAATAGCAGCATAGGTAGCTCCATTAACTCGCTGAACATTGTTAGCAGCGAGGGGAGTAGGTACAGATGAAAAATTTGAAGTAGGGGTGATATTTGTACCTACGGGTACGAATGTAGAATTTGTTCCTCGCTGACCGTTGTTAACAGCAGAGGAATTTGTACCTGGTCGGAAACGTGGAGCGTCCTACCTGTCGCTTAGAACGAGATTGTAGGATAGCTTTGAGAGTCTTACATTCCCAAAAATTGGATTTGTGGTTTTCACCACAATTTGAACATTTAAATTTCTTAGGATCTTCCTTCACAGGACAGTTATGCTTTGCGTGAGAGGAATCACCACAATTCATGCAGTTAGCTGGCATGTAGCAATTTTTAGTTCCGTGACCCCATCCCTGGCACTTACGGCACTGGGTGAGGTTTTGGAAATTTCCTCCAGTATTCCTGAAGTGTTCCCACTTCATTCGGACATGGAGCATAAGGCTAGTTTTTTCTAAGACCTTAAGGTTGTTTAGTTCACTAGACTTGAAGTGAACTAAATAAAAATCATTAGAAATCCCGTTGCGCGAATCACCAGGACGGGATTTCATTTTGGGAGTTTAGGACGATGGTTATATTCAATCATCCCTAAGGTGTCGAAGTGTCCTTGGTTCAAAGGTTTGGAGGTGGGTCAAGACTTCATTTGTGTGATGTCTCGCCTCATGTCCAATCATTATTCGCTAAGCGCTCACTTGTTCCGTGTTGGGCTGGGAGACAGCAATCTCTGTGAATATGGACAAGGTTACCAAGACGCAGATCACATCATTTGGTCTTGTGCTGAGCACCGTGGAGTCAGATCCGAGTTGTACGATTCCCTTCGGGCTCGAGGTAGACAACCTAATGTCCCAGTTCGGGATATTTTGGCTAGACGCGATCTGGAGTTTGTCTTCTTCTTCTTCTTCGCATTTCAAGCTTATTGCATATCGCATATTAGCTTATTGCGTGCTCTCAACTTAGTGTTCTAGATGCCCTTCCACAGTTATTAATTGAGAGCTTTCAATGCCTGTACCATTTTTGCATTGATATGATTGTGTGGCAAGTCCAATCATACTTCTATGCCCAGGGAAGTCGAGAAATTTTCCAACCCGAAAAATTCCTAGACCGAACCGGGAATCGAACCCAGCCACCTCCAGCATGGTCTTGCTTTGTAGCTGCGCATTTACCGACTGAGCTAAGGGAGGCAACCCAAATATGTTTTCTTTAAGAATATTAACCATAGATTGTAAGTTTGATTAACCTTGTGTTTAGTTTGTATTTTGTGTGCGTGTGTGTGTGTTTTTTGTTTCGTATATTTGTGTCTGTAATAATTGTATAATTACAGAGTTGATACAACGTCGATAGGATTAAGTATATGTTTTAGAAATAGTGAAATTTTTGAATCATAAATCATATTCCAAATCTCCTTTTCCTTCACCGATCCAAACAATTGTCATCCACTAACCTCGAGAAGACCGCGAGTAATCGGACAAACCCTTTAATTTTAGACTTAAGACATTTAAAATGTATATATAAAAAGATAACTTGGCTCTGTAAAGTTTATTCGATTGAGCCTGTAGAAATAAAGTGATTAACAGAAAAATTGTTTTATGAAACATATGAAGAGGATGTAATAAATCCATCCTTACAATGGTTTTAAGAGAAATTTGTAAGGCGTGTGGTTATCATTTTCAAATGAAATTTTGCTCGAGAATACCAATATTGTCAATCCAGATAAAAATTAGTATTTGACGTCAGATCACCTGTCTGTTACGTTGTAATGTTTTCCCTAAAATGGCAATACTTTACGCAGAGAGCATACATTCCAATTATCCAAAATGTGCATGGCATTCTAAGATGGATGTTACACAACGTTTGACAATTTTTACTTGTTTATTATTTACAGTTGAAACGTATTCAGAAGGAATGAATAGCGCTGAGGAGTTCTTCACAAATGTAAGTTTCTTTAAGAAATGTATTACTTCTTTTCGCTCAAACGAACCTTTTCTCATCGGTCAGATCATGAAGGAAACCACCACGTACGTCAGCTGGCCGTGCCGGTTGAAAATCGGTGCGAAAACCAAAAAAGATCCCCACATTCGCATCGTCGGCAAAATGGCTGATGTGCTGAAGGCCAAGGATAAGGTGATGGCTCGATTGGATTCTCGGGTAATTGGATATTTCCCTTTGCCGTTGAGGACCGCATTTCAACAAACACACATTTTTTTTTTCTTCAGGGGAGCCGCGTCATCATGAAAATGGACGTCTCCTACACGGACCACTCGTTCATAATCGGCCGCGGGGGCAACAACATCAAGCGCATCATGGAGGAGACGGCCACGCACATCCACTTCCCGGACTCGAACCGATCCAATCCGACGGAGAAGAGCAACCAGGTGTCGCTGTGTGGTAGCATGGAAGGCGTCGAACGGGCACGTGCGCTGGTTCGCAACTCGACGCCGCTGTTGATTTCGTTCGAACTGCCGATCCTGGCCCCGGGTAAACCCTCACCGGACAACGAAACCCCCTACGTCAAGCAGGTGGAGAAGGAATTCAACGTGCAGGTCATTTTTTCCACCCGGCCTAAGCTGCACTCGTCGCTGGTGCTGGTCAAGGGTTCGGAGAAGGAAGAGCTGAAGGTGAAGGAAGCCACCCACCGGCTGATGGACTTCATGTGCGAGAATATTGCGGTAAGTTTCCGAGACAATGGAACCGGAGGTTCGAACGCAGAGCTTGATGATAAATTATGATAGCGAAATTGTAATTTGTACAACAAACTGTTTCACTCCCTCTCGGTCTTGCAGAATCAAATTCCCGTCCAGATGCAGCTGGAAATATCCACCCAGCATCATCCGATTGTGCTTGGTCGAGCTTCGGGTAATTTGCGGGAAATTATGAGCAGAACTGGAACACAGGTAGGTCTATTCAGATCGGATGTATCTCAATCGGGGTTCTAGGGCAGGAAAGTTTCGTTGGATTGCTTATTGTTATGGTGGGAGTATGATTTTCGGGTTGGAGATCCTAGACCTTATTTTTAAATTAATGATGCCTTTGTTCTTTGTTCACTAGACTCATGACCGTGATTTCCAAGATACATTGCTTATGATTGTTGGATTATCATTCCTTTATTTCATTTCACATTTTGGTGACACTAGTACTAGTTGGGATTTATTTATTTTATTTTGTCGTCAATCAGAAGTAGATCATTTTTTACAAGTTACAAGTCATGTGATAAAATTACGAATAGAATTAAAGTACTGCTTTAATCTAGTTTTTGTCCTTATAAAATCAATAGCTTCACTATGCTTATTGTAAGCAGTCATAATTTGATTTAATGGACCGAATTTGGCATAATTTGTGCGATAGTGATTTGTAGTAAATATATTTCGAGTTCGCAGTTGCTGAGAAGGTATGTAAAAATTAAGCTTTGATAACAGTTCTAATGAGTCAATTCGATGCGATACTATATCGTTCACAAACGAAACCATTGCAAATTCACGACGCGCTTTCAATGTTTGAATGTTGATGAGCATGCAGCGTGCTTCATAAGATGGAAGAGGAAATCTTGTCCAACCTAATTTACGAAGAGCAAATAGTAAGAAT
Organism: Ochlerotatus camptorhynchus; assembly: GCF_037179485.1. Lineage (NCBI taxonomy): Eukaryota > Metazoa > Arthropoda > Insecta > Diptera > Culicidae > Ochlerotatus > Ochlerotatus camptorhynchus. The sequence goes on along the minus strand of NW_027040590.1, from coordinate 403,748 downwards.
TGCTTTTGCACTGATTCTAATCGTTCCTCATGCGTGTATGAAAAAGGTGACCAAACTATGCTGCAATATTCAAGTATTGATCTTACATATGAAATTTACAGTGATTTTATTGTATACGGGTCATGAAAATTGTAACTGAATTTTTTGATAAAGCCAAGCATATTATTTGCTTTGTTGATAAATGTATTATAATGATCAGTGAATGCTAGTTTTGAATCAATTATAACTCCTAAAACCCAAACTCGTTCACACTTTTCTACTGCCTGATTTCCTATTACAATTGTATTTTCTGGTTTGTTTCTTCTTCTACTAATAGCTATTGATTTACATTTTTGAACGTTTAGTTGCAGGAGGCTTTCGTTACACCAAACATAGAATAAGTTAATTTCAATCTGGTATGTCTGTATATCTTCTTTATTTCTTATTTCTAGAAAGAGCTTCATGTCATCCGCATAGATTAAAACTTTTATGTTTTCAAGAATAAAGGAGATGTCGTTTACAATTAAAATAAACAAAAGATGGACTAGATGCGAGCCTTGAGGGACTTCAGAAGTAACAGTAATAGGGTTTGATTTTTCACCTTTGAATCTAACTATTTGTTGGCGATTAGTTAAATATGACTCAAGCCATTTGAGAAGTCCAGGTTCAATTCCTATTTTTTGTAATTTGAAAAGTAGCATGGGTATATCAATACGATCAAATGCTTTGCTAAAATCGGTATAGAGTGCTTCTACATGGTTTCCATTATACATTGCAACCAAAGAATAGTTGACGAATTCAAGTAAATTTGTATTAGTTGATCGTCTTTTGAAACAACCATGTTGCATGTTAGTGATTCTGTTTTTGATCTGATTGAATAGTTTTTCATTGACGATCGCTTCGAAAAGCTTTGGGATACAGGAAATAATAGCAATTCCTCGGTATTTTGTATGTCAGATTTTTTGCCACTTTTTAAAATAGGCACTAGAAAAGAGCTTTTCCGTGTTTTTGGGAAGATTCTAAAATCTAGTGACATATTGAAAAGCCAGAATAATGGAGCTGTAATTTCCAGTGCCAGGCTCTTCATAAATGCTAGTGGAATTCCGTCTGGTCCAAAGCCTTTGGAAGCATCCAAATTGTTTAAAGTTGCCATAATATCCTGCACATTAACTTGATTAACTTGTATATCTCTTGGGACCTCCCTTAGCTCAGTCGGTAAAGGCACAGCTACAAAGCAAGACCATGCTGGAGGTGGCTGGGTTCGATTCCCGATCCGGTATAGGAATTTTTAGGGTTGAAAAATTTCTCGACTTCCATGGGCATAGAGTATTATTGTACTTGTCACACAATCATATCAATGCAAAAATGGTACAGGCATCGAAAGCGCTCAATTAATAACTGTGGAAGTGCATCTAGAACACTAAGTTGAGTGCACGTAAAAAGCTAATATGCCATACGCAACAAGCTTGAAATGCGAGGAAGAAGAAGAAGTCATAGTTAGAGACTCTTGAACCATCAAATAAATAAACTGCTACCGGTGTCCATGTGATAGAGGGAATGGATGAAAATTGATATCGTTGTTTGTTGCTCCTGGTTGAAATTACCAAAACGCTTCGTTCAACCTTTGTCGGGCTCGAATTAAATTTTGCAGCACAACTACTTTTCACCCGGCCTACATCAATAAACTAAATGACACACTAATATTAACTATCAATTGCTCTATTCATCGTCCACAACATGGCTTGTATGTAACTGCTCCGTTCGACTACACGTATGCCATTATGTTTCTCTCCCACAGATAATGTTTCCGGATGCAAACGATGTGAACATCAAACCAATCAAGCGCTCCCAGGTGACCATTACCGGCACGATAAACGGTGTCTACCTGGCCAGACAGCAACTCATAGTAAGGAACCTCCGTCCAAGGGGAAAGGGTGCTTATAATGCAATCTCCTTCCTATATCTTAAATTGGACTCGCATCGAGACGGGTATAAATTGTAATCTCAAATTTGTTTTCAATTATAAACAGGGAAACCTACCGATTGCACTGATATTCGACTATCCGGAGAATACGGTCGACTCCGAGGAGATTGCCAAGCTGATGTACTCGCATGATGTGTTTATCTCCGTTCGGCAAAAGTCCCGCCAGAGCACCCTCTGCATCGTCATCAAGGGAATTGAGAAATTCATTTCCAACATTTACGACGCACGGCACCAGCTACTGAATAGCACCGGTCCGAAGGTGGTGGCAGATATACCTCAATCCTATCTGGGACCGAATGAGCAAGCACAAAATTCCCAAAACATATCCCAACTGCTTGCCGGACCAACACCACAACCGTTCTCCCCGCTGTCTCCGATCAACCCGATGCCATTTGCCTCCAACGCCTGGCCATCGCCGACTCCACCGCAGGAGTTTGCCCTCAATCAAATGCGAAATCAATTCCAAAACCTACAAATGGGACCGTCGAAAATGCACAACCCGTTGTCAATGCCACCTGGCTTGGGAAAGTCACAATTGCATGCCATGAATACGTCTTTGCGACAGACGCATCTACAGGTTCCCGGTGCACAGCAACAGCAACAGCATCATCGTTTGCAGCTGGGTGGCCGGGGTTCGGATTCCGGAATGTTCTGCCAGAACACCAGCAATAGCAGCGCCAGTGGAGATCATTCCAGTGGCTATCACAGCCTCAACTGTAGCAACAGTTCCCTGGAACAACAGCTGCAATCGATTCCGGGCTCTTCCGGATCTGCTTCCACGTCGCTAACCAACAGCTCACCCGAGACCAGCGGAATCGGCAGTGCTGCAGCGCTGAACCGGTGCCGCCATTTAAGCTACAGTGACAGTCCCCAGTACCAGACGGACCCCTCGGACCAGCGGACGCCGATGGCCTACGAGCAGAAGGTAAGTGGGTGCTTTCTTATTTCTTTTTTATTAGTCGCAGTGCAATCGGAGGAATGCTTTTTGAGATAAATAAAAGAAAGCTCGCGTTAAATGTTAAAATAGACCTATTTTCGATGGTCAATTCTATTTATTGATGTTTTCATTAGACTGATTTGTTTAGTACGGCACCATGAAATTATTTGCGGTTGTTGGACAATCGACACCTAACATTAGGCAAGGGATTACACAAAGCACCAGGCTAGTAGGAAATTTTCCAATTTCACAAGAAGCTCTCCCAAGCTTGAGCGGGAATCGAACCCCAACTTCCTGACACACACACAATATTCTCAAACGACTTCTAACCGGAAGGCCATCAAGGCCAAATGCATGCAGCTCAGAACGACAAAGATGTTTTCAGCTTGAGTTTTTGTCTTATAAACAAGCAGCTTCTGGAGGAAGTCGAAGGAATCATCCGAGAAAAATCGGATGAATTATTGCGTTGCGTTGCGTAACGTTTGTAACGGAGTAATTCGTAGGTTGCATACTGGCAACTTTCATTTATCTACTTTAACATTCTTATTCTAATTGCTTAAGGAAAATTATTTGGGAATGAATAGCTCTCCAATCAGAATTCAACATAGGAAAAGCATGCCATTGCCGGCCAAGCCCATCTTCTCCGTTACGAGGAAAGGAATGATATTTTTGATGTAACAACTACTTAACGAAAGGCCAGCGACTCACAGACGCCCCCATAGTTTCTACGGAGTGGGCATAGTTGGGTAGGAGATGGGTCAGGATTCGCTTAAGCAGGTGATTCGACCATAGTAATTGTTTTGTTTTGGTGGATCTTGGAAATAAACCCACGATCTTCTACTCAGTAAGCAAAAGCGGTAGCCGTCAAGCTAGCCGAGCTCCTCAATTTTAATTCCAATCCAATAAAATAAAATGTAAACATGCAAAAAGGAAGGGTCTCACCCGAATGATCGAATTTATGGCAACTTACATCTCCTTGACGAGAACACGAAGCGACCGCTCATCGAGGAAAATTAGCTGATATAAATTTTCGGGGGAAAATAAAGAAAAGTTCCGGAAACAGTCAGAATGCATTTTCAGGAGAACTCTGGAAAAACTTTCCGTAGATGTGAAAAGACATTACAAGGAAAGTCATAAGAGTCTTTCGGAAGAAATAGAAAACAATTTCTACTTCCAGAGGTAGGCAGTAGGACTTCTAGTGGAGGTCAGAAGAAACTTCCGGGAATTTTTGAAAAAAATATCAAACAATGCACAGTGGTCCAGAATGCAGATTTAGGTGGAATGATATGTTTTGAGCCTGAAATTGAAACTTTAGACTAAAAGTTTCTTCTACAAAGTTGTTCTTTATAGTAACGCCCTCATTTTTATGACAATGAATTCTAGGGTGGTTCCTATTATCATTAAAATAAAAAATCTAACTTTTTTGTTTGAATAAATTAAGGTATACATTCTTCGGCAAAGTTATAGCTGAGCTAATTTCAAGCAACTTTGTTGAAAATAACTTTTTTGTATCCAATTCCCTTCTTTTGGTGTTTGCAAACGTCAGGGTGGTCCTCAAATAAGGGAATTTTTAAAACTAACTTTTTTGTTTTACAAAATAAAACCATGTGTTGTTTAACAAGTTGTAGCTTAGTTAATTGCAAGCAACTTTGTCGAAGAAATTTTTTTTTCGATCTCTTAACGTTCTCATTTTAGAGTAATTTTTCGGAGTTGACGTAGGGTGTTCCTGGAAAAAATAGTTTTTTAGCAATAACTTTTTTATTTGAAATTTATCATGAAAGTCATCTTCTAGAGACTTTTAAAAATCTTTAAGACGAATGTTTTATAGCGGAATTTGTTGCCTATATCTCTTCTAATAAAAAAGATATACTCGAATATAGTAAAAAATATGGATAAATTCTCATAGATTTTATATGAGTTTAAAAAATAACATACGTCGAATTTTTTCATATTATTGAGAATAACATACGCCCTTTCAAATGCCGTAAAAAACAATTTGTTTTGTTTGCCCCAACCAGAGATATTAACATTTGAAAAGTGCATATTTTTAGTATAAAAACGTCAATCACTCTTGATCCGCTAAAGATATTGACAAACATTGAGCAACAAAAATTTGCGCCTTCTTCGTTCACATACAATAACAAAACTGTGATGATAATTTAGTGCCTCAAATCGCAATAGTGCCCGAGATTAACTCCCTAGAAAACTCGAAGTGGCAGTGACACGAGTTTTTGAATTGCGGAACTCTTCGGTAAAATTTAAAAAAATCTGTGAAAAATTCAAAGTTGAGAAAATGTGTTACGAAAATTTACAGACTAACTTCTGTTAACCCCGTGTAATGATGAAAAATAAAAAAAAAATCGATTCTATCCGATCTTTACGAATAACAGTCCATTTGAATTTTAGCCGAGTCAGTAATCCAAAAATCCAGTAAAAAATACTAACTCCTATAAAAAAATCTAAGTGTGTATACAGAAGCAGCGAAGCTCAACACTCCTCCACCGAAACAGCACCGCAGCTGAGCTGCAAGTGCTATGAAATAAAAAGGACATCGACTTATTACCACTACCTACTTTTCTCCCTTCCGCTCTCAAAATTCACCGATTCGGTGTATCTCGTTGTGTTTTCTGCTGAGACTGAGCAATATTCGATACCGCGAAACATCTCCGCAGTTATGTTTTCTTTCGGCACAGGAGATGTGCGGTAATCAAAAGTTAAGAATGTAGCTAAACATTACAATAACATTCTACCAAATTTTCATGTACGTAGTCCACTGCAACAGCCGAACGTACGAACGAATAGGGTGACTATAGCGCATTTTATGAAAACGTCACAAGTTTTTATGGCTGTTTTAAATCAATAATTACGAAGAAACCATAAAGCCTACAAGGTTACTACCAAAGACACAAATCTAGGGAACTGCATGGAGAATGTGTTGTAGAACAACTAAATAAACAGAAATGAAAATTTTCAACTTAAAAACACTAAAATGTATGAAATTTCACCAGTTTTTTCGGTACTTTCAACATACTTTTCAATTTTAATGTATGATAATTAACTATAATCGAATTCTTTTTCAAAGAGCATTGATAGCTAAGACTTTAATCTTTTATTAAGTATGTTGAAATCAGAAAACCACATTAATATTAAAAAATATAGCCTACCAAAGTTGGCAATACAAAAAAACATAAAGTGTTGAATAACTCACTTAGCAGTCATTTCCGACCCTATGTTTCATGGGGATTTTTTCATAACTTTAGGAGCCCTATCTACCCTGAAAATATGTAAAACCCGGAACCAAACACCCTGTATTTTATAGTTATTCATTACAAAGTTAGTTTTACTTATAGCTTATATTGAAACAAGCGATGAACAATTACAAAGTTTTAATCGATTAATTGAAATACTTCATTTTCTTCCGGATGATTTTGTGGGATTTCCTCTTGAAGCTTAATTTTATTTTTTGAAACACTGATCCTGATTCCTGAAAATTATCGTACAGATCCATCAGTTGTTATGCTATATGTGCCGCATCTTCCGGATAGCCATCTTGTGACCTTCAGGATTCATATTTAGGTCATAAATTAAAAAAGATTCTATTTAACAGCAACAAAATCTGCTAAAAATCTATGAAGACATCGTTATAAAACTTCTGGCCTATAGGATCAGTATTATAAAATGATCACTTTAATGGTTCATCTGGACAATCAGAAAAACCGTTTCATGACTCGCCGTGTACATGTTAGAGACAAAAACTGCAAGGGGCATCCCTATGGGGTTGTACGCAATGGTGACGTAGGACTACGTGGTCTTATATAATAAATCTTATGTGTTAACTGTGCAGCAGGAGCTTGTGTTTTGTGTAGGAATAGGGATTTGAGCGGGGCTCTCTCTGTTTATACTCTTTAGTATGACACGCTTGACATAGATGGCCTACAGCGACTCACGAAGAGCTACTGATTCCGATCAATAGCGGTGCGGCTTCTTCCTCCTTCTATGGATGCTTATGTGGGCTCCAGCTCACTGCTTGCAGGCAGCCTTTCGTTGTGTACTGGAGAACAATGTTCAACGCCACGTGCCGAAAGCACTGCTGCTGCCAGTGATGCCACAAATACAGATATGTAATCATATAGATTTTTTTTTCAATATTTTGATACAGATATCTGTACAAACAGATTACTGTTTTTTTGGAAAATATACAGATTTTTGAGATTTTTCAAATAAAGGGAATATATTTTGTATTGTTTTTTTATTTTTATTTATTATTTCCTATCACTAATCGTTTCTTCTTTTTGAGCTGCTTGAATTCAATCTGGTCATCAAACCCAAATCGTATTTTTCACTAAATAAATTATTATTGCTTAGCCTCGAATGGACTTGGAATCTTTTGAACTTCTGATGTTCAAATGTTCTGATTTCTCGTTGAAAGGGATATTAGTTTCCTTTTCAATTTGTTTAATTAACCATGTCTCATGGTGACAGATACGAAGGTCAATTAAATATATTTTTATCAAATCGGTAAACAAACCATTAAAGAAAACCCACAAAATGGATGATTACAATTTGTGAGTCGAAGAGTCAACTGGATATTTTTATATTTGAAAAGCGTAGTTACAGAAATAAAGTTGCATGCAGTTCGACTAAACTTCCTGTAATAGTTCTGTGTTATGTCCAAAGTCCAACTACGAGGTGTTCGTAATATCAGACATTAAAAAATCAAATTCTAGATAGATACTTCATTAACGAAATTTTCAGTTTCAAACAGATTTGTCTCTCACAACTGGAGACAAATCTTACTGGCTGCTGTTAATGCTGACGACCGAACACCACCACACACGGTGATTGGAACTGAATTGAATAAACACCGTTTGATGAGACCAGATGAAATTCAACTTTGAAATCTGTGCTAAGGAAATCACTTTTCGCAGGCAATCGGTGATCATTTTAATTATCATAGCAACAGTTGTACATTCGTGCAATTTTCAAGAGTGACACTTTGAAAAATGATAAAGTTTTAACTTTATCAGATGCATATTATGATTTCTGATCGATTGGTGATAAAATTATTGTAATTGGTCCAGGGGCAGCTGAGTTATTAACGTTCAAAATCTTTCGTAATTTTGTTGCATGTTCCATTTTCGGTTTTCACAAAGTGTACCCCTATATAGAAATCACAGACGTAGTCCTACGTCAAAAAATGCACGGTTTCCAAATGTAATTCCCTTATCACAGTAAAAAAAAATCCTGTTATATTGCATTTTATTTTTTTGCTTTATTATAGAGAAATTCAGCCTTCAGCTGGTTCGTCTCTTTTTAATTATATTGCATTAATATATTGCAGTGCAGGAGATTTCGAAAAAAAAACAGCTGTGCTCTAACAGACCAGTTTCCTGAAATGACCTCTTATACAGTGATTCTGGATCTTCCGGAGACTCAGCCCGTGACCCCCAAGGATTATCTTCCGGTCTTTGGTTCTAATTAATGTCGCGAAGAGTAACGAAAGGTATTTTTGAAAAATTACGCTATGTTTTAGGATCAGTTTAATGGTTTAATAATTTTTACGAATGTTCCGGGTGAACCAGTTTGTGGCTTACTGGAATGTTCAATAGACAAAATTAATACATCTTCTTATTCTAGGATTTTTATGCTTTCTTTGTGAGCATTTTCCCGGTTCTTGACTTAATATTACAGATTCAGTTTCACAATTATAAATTAAGAGATGTATACGCCAATCAATCCATGAAAGTATATATATATTGTGTGCAGGGTCCAACAAAGTCACTTTTAATCGAAAATCGTTAAGCGATGACGAAGCTGTCAACCATCACTTTCAATTGAAAGTCATTCTGTCATCTGTGCACGTGGATGTCAAATTTATCTGTGTCGGGTGTGAAAAAGTGAGAAATACTGTTAAATTCCCCTTCACTATATAGGTATTTTTTGGAATCGGGATGGCATCTAGAGAATGAAAACCGATATTCGACGCAATTTTGAAATCCAATATGGCAGCTTTCGGTATCAGAAAAAGTGGGAAATTCTATCAAATACCCATAAATATGTTTTTTTTTTTAAGAATCAGGGTAACGTCTAGAACCTAGAAGCCGGAAATCGATGTCCGACGCCATTTTGAAATCCAAGACGGCGGCTCTCGATTTGAGTAAAAGTGTCAAATGCCCTAAAATATGGGTTTTTTTTTGGAATCTGGCTTCTGATTCTAGAAAATGTGGGATATATTGTCAAATAGGGGAAATGGCTCTTATGTTGGCCTATGGATCTAAGATGGGTCGCTATTGAAAACTTAGTCAATTGCTGAATTTATGTATGGGCCCAAATTAGGGGAATTTAGGCTGACATTACATCCATTTCCTCTATTGATCAGAATGGGTATTTTTGGAATCGGTATGACGCCTAGAGAATGAAAATCGTTATCAGTTTTAAAACCATGCTGGCTTCCGGATTTAAAAAAAGTTGGAAATTCTTTCAAATACCCCTGGGCACGGAAATAAACTCACGGGAGTTACGAGTCGGACTATGCAAGAAAATCTTGAACTTCCTTAAGCGAAAAAATCCGGTAATCCTGTTCACCGACGAGAGCATGTTTACCGTCGATCCCGTATCAAATTCCAGAACCGACCGGTATATTAGTTCTCTTCCGATAAAAGACGTGGCCGACGAGCACAAGAACGTGTATCTGACCAAGCATCCTGCTAGCGTTATGGTGTTTGGATTAGTGGCTTCCGATAGCAAAAAAATGGACCCGGTGATCATTCCAGAAGGCGACAAGGTCAACACGGAGGCCTACATCGGGATTTTAAGTAAGTATGTTCTTCCGTGGATCAAAGAACAGTACGGTCCGAAGCCAAATGTTGTGTTTCAACAAGATGGGGCTCCGTGCCACACCTCGAACCGCACTCAGAAGTGGTTGCAGGAACATCTTCCGTTCTGGGCGAAGGATATGTGGCCGCCATCCAGCCCCGATCTTAATCCGGTGGATTACTCAATATGGCGCGTCATGAATGCCAAGACCTGTTCTGGACGCCACCCGAGCACTGCAAGCCTTAGACAAACAAACATTGACCCGTACCTGGAGAGAAATGGATCCAGACTACATTATTAGAACCTGCCGTGCATTCTGGAAGCGTGTGGAGGCCGTAATTGCAGCAAGTGGAAACTCGATCGATGATTAACATAGTTTAAGACTCTGAGATACATCCCCTCTTTGAATAATAAAAAAAACTCGAAAACGAAATTTTTGAGATTGTTTACCCTTCTTACAAAGAAGGGTATAGATATCACTTGAAAAACCGACTATCGATCCGAGGGCCGAGTGTCATATACCATTCGACTCAGCTCGACGAGATCGGAACATGTCTGTGTGTGTGTGTGTGTGTGTGTGTGTGTGTGTGTGTGTGTGTGTGTGTGTGTGTGTGTGTGTGTGTGTGTGTGTGTGTGTGTGTGTGTGTGTGTGTGTGTGTGTGTGTGTGTGTGTACGTGTGTATGTGTGTATGTGTGTGTGTATGTAACGAAATGAATGCGCTCACGTTTCTCAGCAACCGCTCAACCGATTTGGACAAACTCGGCGCCAAATGATAGGGGTCCCATTGAACGCTATTGAACGGTTTTGGAATCTGTGAACCGGTTCTGGAGATATGGCCGGAATAAGATCTGGTGAATATGGGCCTTCACGCTGGATTTAACGGAAAACGTATCAAAACCATCATGCGACGCATCAAATTACTACAGAATTCAAAAATAAGATCAATGCAGGTCGTGTTAAGTGTTCCAGACCACATTGGACACACTTGGACATGTTCCGGGTACCCCGGGGAAGTTGCTTGAATATGAATTGAATTAAAACCCATTAAATCACATTAAAATACGATGATAAGGTGATTGGTAGCCTCACCAAATAGACTACACCCGAATATATTCCGGGTACCCCCAGGCAGTGGCGTAGCGTCACTGGATGACACGGGGGTGGGGGGCTTGGTCACTGTTAATGACAATAAAATAAATAAACTTGAATAAGTAAGAAGGGTCTGATCACACCATAGGTGGATAAATTCGGGTTTTTATTTTTGACATTGCTCAATGGTACAAACATTATCACCGGTAGATGCCGAAAATCGTGTTCAGACGCCATCTTGAAATCCAATATGGTGACTTCTGGTTTCAGAACAAATGATAAATACTGTCAAATACCCATCAATTTGGCTACTTTCTAAATCCCAGTAACGTTTAGAAGCCTGAACCAGATGTTTGACGCCATTCTAAAATCTATTTGGTTCAGAAAAAGAATGAAATACTGTCAAATACCGATCAATGTGGATATTGTTGGAATCGGGGTGACATCTGGAGCCCAGAAATCGTTGACCGATGCCATCTTGAAATTAAAACCGGTAACCGCCATCTTGCCCGGCACAAACACTTGTAATGCTTACTTAGGGTTGGTATAAGAAACGTCAAATGTTTTCGAATCCATTCCCGGGTAATTTTTATCCCTTTTTTATTGCAAAAGACTGAGCTGTATGAGTAATCAAATGCCACCCGTCATTCACAGACCATAAACAAAAGGAATTTAATATGATAATTCATGATTTATTTATTATAACCAAGTACCTTTTGTATCCATTTTCAATATTTGTGTTTCATATACTGTAAATTACTGGTAGTGAGACTCGAACCGGGACCTTCTGGAACAACAATCATGTGCCTGTATCCCCTAGGCTATAGATGATGATGATAATTGTTTTGAAAATTGGCTTATTTAGGCACACAATTGGTGGAAGTTATTTACTTCCCTGCAGAAAACACTTTGTTTTATTTTAAACTTCGTACATTAAGTAGCTCGAGAGTTACGAGCCTGAGAAAATACGAAGTGGTATAAGAAATCGCGTGTGAAGAGACATCCGACAGCCTTTTACTCAATCATCTTTGTCAAACTCTAATGTTGGTACATTCAAAGTGTTTTTTTTTTTTTATGTTACTTCATACGCGAAGTTAACGATTTTCAGAGTTGGTTGGAAATGCTAACATGATAGCTTCATGTTAGCATTTCCAACCAACTCTAATGTTGGTGTTTGTGAAATTGTTTGGGACATTCAACTCACTACAACACACAAATACTGACCACGTGGTTTTCCTGTCAAAATATTAACAAGCATTGCTAATGCTCATATAATGCTGATTAAACGCAGTGCTGAATAAAGACTAATAGCATTAGCATAGTTAATTAAAGGCTTCTTAGCATTATCAATGCTGTATATGGGCTTATAAGCACTCGTAATTCTGAAGTAAAGCAGATTTAAGGCTTTGTACTAATGCTTAAGTTACCCAAAATTGCAAAAAAAACTCGATATTTGGAATTTACTTCGTAACACAGAAAACCCGTTATTTGAGATTTACTTCGTAAAAAGAGGGACGTAAATTGAATATTGCGTGAAAAAGACTTCGTAAACGGAGGTTTCAGTGTATCTTGGTAACTCACCGCACTCAGTGCTCTCTGAGTATTAGTGTTACGTGTCAGATAGCATCGCTAGCTTATGATGATGCAAATAAATCTCATAGCAGGTGTGAGTGTGTATAGACTTCTCTGACGTTTGTGAATTGCACAAGTCTTAGTGAAAAACTTTGGGTAAACTCAAAGGTTTTCTTGCACTAACACTTATAATTTACCCCAAATTCTGCACTGATACTTGTGCATTTCATAAACGTACGAGAAGTCTATTCACTAATCGCAGGAAGCGATTTTTTGACATCACTGCTTTTCGTGCATCTTGAAAAATTTCCTAATAGGGTAGAGCGCTACTTCGTCGTAATCGCCCATTTCCATTCTATTGTGCAGAAAACGTCAATAATTTCAATGATTTCACAGTACACAAATCAATAATAAGTTATTTTTCTATGCGTTAGCGCATAAGGGACTGTTCATAAACTATGCTGACAGTTGAGGGGAAGGGGTTTGACAATTATCCACGACCCATACAAATTTTAAAACTTGTGTATAGACAATTGTTTACGCTGGGGAAGAAGGGGTTAAGAATCCCAAAAAAACTGGCTTCATAGTTAATGAACAGCCCCTAAGTTACAAAACAAAGTCTATACGAGCGCGTTGTATGCATGTTTACACTCATTGTTCTAAAAATAAAAGAAACGCTCCAAGCAAATTAATTTTTTCGGCCTTCTTTCGTAGAACGAAGAAATGCCTAGAAAAACCAATGGCGTTTCAATGCGTTAGGACGGAATTGAAACACGTAGGGGAAACGCTCCTATAGTTGCGGTACGTTAGAAGCGTTCGGTTCCTATAGTTGTGCATGTAGACTCAATATACAACTATAGGAACCTAACGCTTCTAACGTACCGCAACTATAGGAACGTTTCCCCTAGAACGAATTTGGAATCTAGAATCTATGTTAGATTTCTAACAATATCTCAATAATGTGTTACTCTTTATCAAATCCAACGATAAGTCTAGAAAAGTAAATAAATTTGGAAGTCATCTATGGCAGACTAACTCCAGTTTTGAGTTCATTTTCAATCAAAAAAGAGAGGTAAAGTGCGGGTTGTACTTAGTAGGGGAAATTAGATTGAAAACCCTGCTAATTTTTTACAAATGTCGAACCATGTTTCAAGTTCAAAAAGCTGAATAAAAAACTACAAGGGACAGCCCTATGGGGTTTTACGCAATGGTGACGTAGGACTTCGTGGTTTTATATAATAAATCTTATTTGTTAACTGCAGCAGGAGCAGCGACTCACGAAGAGCTACTGATTCCGATCAATAGCGGTGCGGCTTCTTCCTCCTTCTATGGATGCTCACTAGAGTGATGCAAAATTTGAAATTTTCGCTCCACAATACTTAAACGATTCCAAATCGGATCCTGACTAACCTCTAAAAATTTGAACCCATTTGGTGAGAAACTGAGATGACACAAACCATTTAAAGTTTGTATGGGAATTACTATGGTAAAACCAAGATTTTTGTTCCTGCCTATCTAATAATTCACCATATCGGTCTGCTTCGAAAGTTTTCAACTGTACTTGTAGGAAATTTTCCCAGCTACAACTCAATATCACTTTTTAATAGAATGCAAGAATCGAAAGTTATCAATGGTTCAATGCACTGATGTCCTATGATCATGCTCAATCAACTGCTCAGCAGGCAACATTGGTGTTTCTGGGGCGTTGAATAGAACACAAAAATCATGGCAACTATTTCACACTGCAAAATACAGTGTTGCCTACAGAGCAGCTGCTTGATCGTGTCATAAGTTTACCATCTCTTAAATAATTAATAACTTTTTCCTGTATCGTTTTACATAGGAACAGTCTTCAGCAAAATTGTAGCTGAGAAAATTTTCTATAAGAATGGCTATCGAACTGTTTCGCAGCTCAATGTGGAAAAGCCTAGAAGACAATGAACAAAAAGTTGATATTTCCGATAGTAATTTACATGTAAACTTCAAATGGCTTGTGCGAAGTCTGTTTCTAACCAAATGAGTTGTAACTTTGAGAGGCTAATCTGGACCCGATTTGAAACCATTTAAGCACTGTGGAGTGAAAAAGTCAAATTTTGCATCAGTCTAATGCTCACGTGGGCTGCAGCTCGCTGCTTGCAGGCAGTCTTTCGTTGTGTACTGGAGAACAATGTTCAAAGCACTGCTGCTGCTGATGATGCCGATGACCGGACACCACCACACACGGTAACTGAAACTGAATCCGATCAGCGGTTGAGGCACTCCTTGATGCCTAGCTACTTACGGAGAGCCTTTCGTTGTGTACTGGAGAGCACCGGATAAAATTCAACTTTGAAATCTGTGTTTGGGAAATCGCTTTTCGCAGGTAATCTGTATACTATTAATTATCATAGCAACTGTTGGTCATTCGTGCAATTTTGAACAGTGAAATTTTGAAAAATAATAAAGTCTTTAATTTGACAGATGCGTAGAAATATATCTGATCGATTGCTGATCAATTTATTGAAATTGGTCAAAAGGCAGCTGAGTTATTAACGTTCAAAATCTTTCATAATGTTGTTACATGTTCCATTTTAGGTTTTCACAAAGTGTACCCCATATAGAAATCAAAGACGTAGTCCTACGTCAAAAAGAATAAAGGGTTGTGTCCAAGCCACGACCGCAGTATGACGTAGATCTACAATTGATATTTGTCATACATTTTTGACTATTATACATTTTCTTAAATTTTAAAAGTATTTCAATGTTTAGGTTATGGTTCAATGTTAGTTCAAGTATTTTCCTGAAATGTAATAAATTATGATAATTCAAATGTGGGGTCCTGAACAATCCGTTGAATATTTTGGAGTAGCACTCCCAGAATGACGTCTTGCATGTTGTGGGATGCAACAATTTCCAAAAATCCGTTATTTTTTTTTTGCAGTAGCTCCATCATTGGTTTTGAATTAGGTCTCTGAAGCAGAGAAGAAAGTGCAGATTGCATTTTATGATAACGCCACAGGCAGTTGTGTTTTCATTATAGCAAACACCACATGTGCTAAAATATTGTCAATACTCAAAAGTATTGATAATCATATTGATGGAAATATTGACGGCGAAAAAATTGATGAACATATTGATGCAAAATTAAAATAGTTTGATTTCATGTTTCAATATTTCCCCACGGTTTAAGCAAAGAACTATTTTCCAACTTCTTATTAACAATGAGCAGAGGCACGACAGCAGCGCTCTTTTATATATTTTTAGGTTCAAGTAGAACGATGTGCATCCAAGTGGTACTCGATTATGGCGACTGGGTTGGGGGAAAACGTTTATTTTATAAAAACAGTGATAAAATTGTCATTTGCACATTTTTCAAAAGTTTATTTATGGAATACTGAAAAAGTATTTATTTCAGCAGATGCATAGAGTTATTTCCTATCGATGGGCGTATTTGAATTTTAATTTCATCTGTAAATAACAAAGTTATAAGCGTTCAAAATCTAACACTACTTCACCCCAGTATAGTCCACAAAGACGTAGTTCTACGTCAAAAATATATACGTATATATATAAACGAACTGTTGTACATAGACAATGTTTAGCTATTTGGCTTCAAAAATCATTTTGAAGCTTGGCCTCGATACGATACACAAATTAATTTAAAAAAATACCCAGGCAAGATAGTAAATCTGAGTAGCTGACGCAGTAATTGTGCGTTTTTCAGTAAATAATTTCATAAAAGATGCAATTTTGCAGCTGCCGTATTTAATATAACTGACTGGACTCTTTATCTTTTGTCCCCTCCCCCCTTCCTACAGAGCACACTCAACGATACCTTCGTGTTCAACTTTGACCCACGTGTCGTTGCCGGCTACAAAGCGATGCACATGCCCCCGCAACAGGGCGAGCTCCGTACCCCGACACCGTCCTGGCAGGGTTTGGGCCTCAGCCAGACCTCTCCGGTCCCGCTGGAGGCATGCGACCTGAGCTGGGTCAACAGCAGCGGCGGCAGCAGCAGTAGCGGAAACGAGTCACGTCTCAACATGACTACCACGATGATCGAGGTCACTCCGATGCGTCAACGTGAGCAGCTATCGCAGTACAATGACGTTACATCCATCCTGACCAACCTGGGCCTGGAGCATTACATCAGTGAGTCGTCAAGAGGTCCGGGTACCGGTGCCGATCTAAACATTCGTTGTATTTATTTTCTAGAAAACTTCATCAAAGGTGAAATTGACATGAGCGTGTTTCAGACGCTCACCGACCAGGACTTGCTGAATTTGGACATCAAGCCACTGGGCGCTCGACGTCGGATACTGATGGCCATCCATGACATGTACACCCGCCACCATGGGAACCCATTCGCCAACATGTCCCCGTCTTCGTCGTCGATGTCCCGCTTCTCCGGTTCGGCCGCACCAGGAGCTGAACGCCGGACTTCCAGCGGCCAATGAGCAGCGGTGATCGAGTAGTTGCCGATGATGTTGTGATGTATGATGCAGTGATTGCATCTTGACAGGCGGAAAGAAAGTCATTCTTTTATCTCTCGTTGCAGATGCTGAACACTTGACACTGAAAGGAAATACAAAGAAAAGATGTCCGAAAACAACCCACGGCACTTTGGAGAAACGACGACACGCGTTGATTTGTCGGAGGAAAAATTAATTAAACTTGTTTTTAATTAATCGTTTCCTTGCAACAGTCCCCCGCGCGTGTCTGACTAGATGGAAAATCCCGTTCAAGGCACTAATTGAATATCGATTTCTCCAAAGATGCAGCATCACCGATCGCCGCTGGGAACGTGCTCGTGTTTGTATGCGCATTAATGCAGCAAATTTCGTCGCCTGGAGCCGGAAGATGTGATTGTACAAAGTGTTTAATCTGTGTTAAATCCTTTTCGGATTGCATCTCCTACGGCAATGCTTGTGCATTGATCCTGAAAAGATTGCAACCGTACCATTCGGCTGTCTGCAAGGAAGCATTCGAAATGAACAACGGTAAAATATTTTTTAATTAAATGCACCATCTCTCTGGCTGCCGGTGGTACGAGCTTCAAACTGCAGAAAACATTTCCTCATCCGGCCGACGTATTTCCTGGTAGCAACAGCATCAACGTCATCCTCACCAGCAGGAGAAGCAACAACAAAGTCACATCCAACGTTCGTCGTCACCATCTGCATTATATTTATTCATTTTCATCGCCTCATCCCACCACATTCAATTAACACTCATCACACACACACACACACACACACACTGCACGATTTTGACCAGTTTTTGCCTCATTTTCTCACACTAAAATTGCATGCATCTCATCAGACACATAGTTTTTAAACGTTCCGGGAAAAATCCGCCTGTTTTCATTATCGCAGCTTAACCACTCTCTCACTCGCTCGGTGTAGTCTTGTCCATCCTCAAATTAGTTTGCTATACGGGATTTCACTTCATGGCTGCATGGATAAGACGACCATCGTGACTGAGGTAATTTAAATAAAAATTCAATTTCATCTCCCTTTCACCATCAGTGGTGGAGTGGCGATGAGAGCCGAGGGGATTTTTCTTTTAAGTGAAACGAAACATTGATTGTACTGTAAAGTCGAAATTTTAAATAGTCAATTAGTTGCCGGTCAAGGTTTCGTTTCGCTGGAAATTTAGGGTTTCAAATAATTAGTTTAAGTACACAACAATCGATACCCCTTTGTGAACACTGTTAGGCTACACCTGAAATAGTACTGTAAGAGTAGATCTCTACGAATAATGCAAAGGCCAGCACACATTACAGAAGCGGTTCGGTTTGCACTCGTCTCAGTTTGCCGATTGTTTGTAAGCACTGAAGAAGTTTTCTTTTTAATATAAATTGCATGTTCATTCATCATTCAGCATTTAATCCTGTGGTTGTTTAAATTTTGGCATTTCTTGTTAGAAAAACGATAATTATTTGATTGCTTTTGACTCACTGGTTGTTTTTGTATGGTAACTGACTGTAGTTGGGAGTAACTCATAATTATCATCGCGTTGGTTAATCAATAAAGTAAATTCAAAGCAGAACAGGTATGTTAACTTTATTTTGAAATCATATCCGAAGATATAGGATAACGATACCATAAATCACCCCTGCCCAAGTTCCGAGTTACCTTAGCATTCTGAATTTCTTTAGAAGGTATTCTGAATTGCCTTAGAATTTCAAAATTTTAAGGTAATTCAGAAAAGAGTTGATAGTTAAGTATTTCATGTAGAATAAATGGCTCTACTGTGTGGCCTATGGATCTAAGATTGGGCATTTAGGCCGACATTGCATCGATTTCCCCAATATTTATTTATTTATTTATTTATGCATTTTATTTATTTTTTATTTATTGTCGTCAATCAGATTTAGACCATTTAGTTACAATAATCATTGTTCTTTGACATAAAATCAATTTAGCAGTGTTTACCTTATTAATTTTATTTTTTAACGTGTCAAAATGACGAGTTAAGTGCAACACTTCGCATCAATTTGTTTTTTGTCATTCAAAAGCAACTCCCTGGAAATTTGACAACTTCAGTATATTTCCAGTGTACCCCGACAATTTGGTGCTGGTGGTTCTGTCAAACTCACAAATTTCAGAAGTGTTATCTGAATAGGGCGAATTCGGAAATGATGTACAGTAAATAAAAATAAAATTTAAAATTCATCTTATTTTCGCGCGTCCACCGGTTTGGACACGTGACGTCCGATGTAAAAATTAACATTAGCAACATACGAACTACAGTGATGCCCGCGAGAAATGTCGTTATGATTCTCAGTAGTACATAATCAATACAATACGTAATCAGTATATGAAACATTTTTTGTTTAATTTGGTGTAGCGTTTGTATTTGAGCAGTTCATAACGAAAAGCTTACACATAAGATTTGATTTTTTTTTAAATTTCTTGCGACAACGGATCTTTGCAAAAATATATACAAAAATCGTCAGAACTCAATTTTAGCTGATATTCTTGAAAATTCTGGTTAACATCCTCTTCACTTATATGATCAGTGCATTTTTTAGGGTTTTTCATGGTATTTGTGTTGTCATTGTCACTATGCCCATAACTGTGTAACTAAATAATAGAACATACCAGCTTATGGATTCATCTGTTTCTTGAGGCTTCAAGATTAGTGAGGAATAAGGTTGATGATACGGATGGTTGGAACAAAAGGCAATGATTTAAATTTATTTGTTTTAGAAGCTCATTGTAAATAATTTTTTGTGAGACCCTTATTTGATTTAGTTTATATCATTTTATTTATTTCTTCAATTTTAAATGGATGTACAAATTGCTCGTCTTCATCCAGCAAATCTGCTACTCACCGCGAAACAGAATCAATTTTGTAAGTTTTTTACGGATAGAATTCTTAGTGCCTCCCATGTTTTTGGCATATTCCTCTAGCCGTAGTTTTAAATAAAAATCAATGCAAAATTTTATCAAGATATTGCGATGATTGTTTACTGCATCTTGCTCCAAAATATGTCCTGATAGTTGCAAAAAAACATGTTGATGAATGTTACAGATGCTCATTAGGATTCTGTTTTCAAGCCGTTCGTAATATTTCCCTACGTTGAAACTTTTGTGGTGATCAATGAGTAGTTTTAGTTCAGTTTCAGAAATCTTGCATATCAGAAGAACATCTTTGTTTACTTCAATTTCCGAGTTTCCTATTAGTTCATGCAAACACTGCTCACATTTCAGTTTTACAATTAGCTGCTTTTGGACGTGTGTTGCCGAATATGTCAACGAATGTGTTAAGAAATCGTCGTCTACTGAAGCGAAAGCAAGCATTTCATCAATCGGAGCAGGAATATTGTCGTCATCATTTCGGTCATCATTAGGTTCACTGGTCATTGAATTCATCATTGATTCAAGGTAGAACAATGATTTTTCCTCAGCATGCAGCATTTTCACCTCATCGAAATTTCGGCAATTAGCAAACGCCGCGGAATTAACATCATTATGAACGATCATTCTTTTATATGCAGCCTTAAACTGCCCCATGGTTGGATTATTGTTGTTGCCACCTTTCGCTCGGATGGCCGCAAAGAAAGTTTCCAAGTAATCTTGGCTGCACCTATAGCATGGTATTTCATCCAGCTCCTTTAGTTGCTCCACATGTCGGTCATACATATCCATGAAGCTTTGTATCGCGACAAGGAATCCTATGAATCCCGTTTTGTTGATCTTATCAATAATATTGGTCCAAATTTTCCTCCCTTTCTTTTCCTGTTGCACTTGAAGTTTGGATGATTATATATCTGCAATTTTGAAGCATTCTCGATATTGATTGATGTTTTCTGGATTCATTGGCCACTTGAAATCATTAGCGTGTTGATGTTTACTGTTGAAGATGTCAAATAAATCGTTAATTAATTCAACGCATTTAATGGTTTCATCGCAGTCCTGAAATTCTTTCTTGTTTGATTTCAATTTCCGTAATGCATCTGCCACACTTCGACTTAGAGTTTGAGCCGCTAAGTCTACTCGCATCTTCTCATTGTGGAAGTTGATGTGTTTATCCGTAAGCTTACCAATCTTCAATCCACTCAGATTCTGTAATTCGTTCAGTGCTGATATTAGTATTAGTATTTAAGCCATCAAATGTGAAGGCAATAACGGTAATACCAATTTCATGAAGACTTGTCAAATTTTTTTCAATTAGACTACTTTTCTGTTCAGTATTCAACGAGTCCGTGAAAAAGTAGGCCACAGGAATTTTAAACTTTTGCTTAATACCAGTAACCATGAATACGATTGCATCCTTTGTCATTGGTAACTCGTCTGTCCCTTCTGGTAGATACCGCGCAAACTGGACAGTTCCTTCAAACTTCTTCGTCCGGTGATTCCACTCAATTTGCCGTCTTATGGAAACCTCTTCCATAATAAGGCAGGCCAATGTACGTTCACCTGTTTCTTTTTGTTCGTGACCTAATATCTGCAAAGCAGCCATTGATTCTGACGTGATGCCTGGCTCACCATCAATAGAATGATACCATCTTGTAATGGTCCTTGGATGAGGCAAACGATTTTCAAAGGATTGCCTGACGAACTGATACGCTCGTGGGGAATAATAATGCAATGTTACAGCGAAGCATCTTAATTCTTCACTATACTCTCGACCTTGCCCTTGAGTGAACTTCAGCTCCTCCAACAACGAATGATTTTCAGAATGCACCTGCACAAAGGTTTAATCGTTATAAACAGTCAAAATTATTGTTAATTAATTAAAGTACTTTCAAATGATCCGCTGTACATTTTGAAACCATATTTCTGTTTTGAGCCTCTAGAAGCGCTTGTTCTAAGGTACTAACTTGTTTATGTAGACGTCTGCATCTCTGCTTGTAGGTGTTCTTCGAATTCTTTAGTTTCTCGTTAGCTTTAAGGAGACGGGGATAAGCTTGACACGCTTCTTGAGGTGTAATATCCAGTTTCTTGTGTCCAGCTTTATTTAGCTTTTTCCTAAATTAAGTTCATTAAGACGATTAACACAAACTTTGCATGAAATTTCAACAAAAAAAAAATTGTATTCTCACCTCATCACACTTGAATCAAGTGAATCAACCGAAGATTCGTCATCCAAGCAAATAAATTCAAAATTTTGACTGTAACAAAAATTTAAATTAAATTTTCATTTAAATTTAATAGGTAATAACATACGTTTCTTCCGTTGTTGTTTTGTCGAAGATAACTGGTACAGTATTTTTAAGTAAAATTTGTTTGTTCCCGCTGATTTTGTAATCGTTTTCCGCAAAATGATTACCACAAATCCGAGATTTTATTGAAGTTTTAGCATCTATTTGCTGTCCCGTAAGTATAAGAATTGATCGAATCCATTTTTTTCTTTCATGTGTACTTGTTGGAAATCTGGATAATTTTTAAACTTCATATTTGACGTAGACTTGATTTAAATTTGTTTAGTAATTTCTTACCTATGACTTCTCACATTCAACGAATCACTGAGGTTTCGTAAACATTGTTCGATCATACAACGCATTTTCAAATTAAAGTTTCACAGTTTCGAAGATGTTTAAAAACTTATATTCTTTGTCTTATATTTACACTGATATGGTTGTATACGAATTAATTTCTTTTTTTCTCAACACTTAATCTACTATTAAACCATTTGTGCACCAGAACTATTTTTAAATCATATTTACACTTGATATAATCTTAAACTACTTATAAAATTAGTATTTTGAAATAAAAACAAGGTCTCAAAATGAAATGCAAAATAAATTACGTTCTAGATAAACGAAACTGGACGAATCTATTCAACATGCCGCGTTTATTTCCAATTGAATGCACTCGAATTCTGTGATTGCACAATCGAACTTTGCATCCGGAAACAAGTAGAGACATGATTGGAATGAAGCTGAAACGAATCCTTTTTTCCGCTCAACTGAAGTAGCACACACACACGCAGACACTTCCAAGAGGCCCGACAGTCCACAGAAGGAAAAGAAGAGAAAAAAAACAACTGCACTGAAAAACAAGAGGCAGTTTACTTACCCCGTAAAAGAAACACAGGAGAGTAAACTCTTTTTAATCATACCGCTATGTATCCCAAGGCTGGTTATATTCAAGAGGATAATACAATACAAGACAGTAAAGTATTTTTATTGCTATTTGATTATATTAATAAAAAAAATAAACCATCAATCGGTTTCAATTCGTTTGAATTTATTTCATTTCACCACGAAAATCATTAATTCGCTCTTTTCATATAGCATTCTTGCTTGCTGTTTGACATACACACATCGTGAAACAAAAAGTTAGTTTCCCATAGAGAAATACCATTGCGGCGGTGAAGGATAACCCCTTTGTTTACGTCATGTGGCGACATCTACTATTTGCAAGTGGGTACGTGAAACTAAGGTTATCCTTCACCTTGCCAGGGACTTGTTTTAAAGCCAATAGTTTAGAAGTGAGTGTTGTAATTGACATCATTTGTTTTAAGGGTCCAAATTTAGCATAATTTGTACGATGGTGGTTGTAAAAAAAATATTCCGACAGCGCAGTTGTCGGCAAGGTACATACACTACCGACGATAAGTTTAAGGACACCCCAAAAAACCATGCAAATATGTTTTGCTCAATTTTCGATCTCCAAAGGTTATTTGAATGGCATGGTATAGCATAAGGAACGGTCCATTAATTATGTCACGCAAATTTGGCCCATTTTCAACCCCCCTCCCCCCTTTGTCACATTTTTTATATGGACCTTAATTGTTTTTTGTAAGGCTCGTCACAGTTTCCAAAACCCCCCTCTCCCCTCCCCCTAAAAGTGTGACATAATTAATGAACGATCCCTAAGTGTTCTGCTACTACTTTTATTTCAAAATTTGGCCAACTTAATTCTGAGAAAATCAGTCACGATTCTTCAGAGTAAATTTTGAAAAATATTGTAACTTTGGGTGATTTTTTGGCACACAAAATTTGAAAATAATATTGAACAATTTTCCTACGAGGAAAGTTTCATTCAATACCTTTCAAATCATCTAAAGAGAACGAAAATTGGACGTAACACGACAGAGATATGAACATAACAAATTTGTCATGTTTTTTTGGGGGTGTCCTTAAACTTATGCGGAGTGTACTAGGATGGGTCATCATGATCATTTTTTCAGAACAATGTTTTTTTGGTTCCATTTGGGATCCCATTGCATTTGAAATTTGTATGGAAATTAATATGGGAAAACCTACTTGTTTGCATCTTTATTACTAGGGACCACAATTTTGCACAAACCACGCATCTAAGTACGTTAAAGTATGTTCCAAGAAGTGCGTAACAACTTTGCTCAAAAATGTATTGTACTAGAATGCCCCTAAACAAAGTTATAGCTGTTCAAAGATCAATGTTTCGAAATAAATGCCAAAAATCCCCTTTTCTGCCAACACTGCCGGTGTACCAATGAAAGTCAGACTCCAAATTCGAAGTTAATTATTTTTTTAATCGTTTTGGTATGTTCAGATGAAATATTCAAAAACAATAGATCTATCTCATATGCGTAGTCGGAGGGGGGATGGGGGGTGGGAGGTCACTCAATAGAAGTAAAGTTTCAAACTGAAATAACTTCGGAGTTTCTTATCTTATGGATTTGGTATTTTTTTTTTTTTTTTTTTTATTAATTTATTTGTACAGGCTCAATCGAATAAACTTTACAGAGCCGAGTTATCATTTGCATTATACATGATTCATGTCTTAAATCTAGAGTTAAAGGAATTGAACCGATTACTCGCGGTCGTCTCGAGGTTAGTGGAGATTTACAATTTTTTGGATGGGGAAAGGGAGAAGGAGGTTTGAAATATGATTTATTATACAAATATTTAATTAATCCTAAAACATGAACTTATTTCTATTCATCTTGAAGACAAACATAAAAAAAAAACTACACGCACAATACACAAACTAAACACAAGGTTAATCAAACTTACAATCTAAGGTTAGTATTCTTAAAGTAAACATATATGAGTTTCATAAACTCCAGATCACGTCTAGCCAAAATATCCCGAACTGGAACATTAGGTTGTCTACCTCGAGCCCGAAGGGAATCGCATAGCTCAGATCTGACTCCACGATGCTCAGCACAAGACCAAAGGATGTGATCGGCGTCTTGGTAACCTTGTCCACATTCACAGAGATTGCTGTCTCCCAGCCCAACACGAAACAAGTGAGCGTTTAACGAATAGTGATTGGACATGAGGCGAGACATCAGACGAATGAAGTCTCGACCCACATCCAACCCCTTGAACCAAGGACTCTTCGACACCTTAGGGATGATCGAGAATAGCCATCGTCCCAAACTTCCTTCACTCCATTTATTTTGCCAGCTGGCGAGCGACTGTTGACGATAAATGAAGAAAAATTCATTGTAGGCGATTTGTCGATCGTAAATATCGCCTTGCATAGCGCCCACCTTAGCAAGTGAGTCAGCCATCTCATTGCCCGGAATCGAGCAATGAGATGGGACCCATGCAAAGGTGATGACAAAAGATCTTAAAGATAAAGCACTTAGAAGCTCTCGTATTTTCATGAGAAAATACGAGGAGTGCTTTACCGGCCTCATGGAGCGAATAGCCTCGACAGAACTGAGACTATCCGTAAAAATAAAATAATGATCTGGTGCAAGTGAGGCGATAATTTCTAGCGTATTATATATTGCCGCCAGTTCAGCAACATATACGGAACAAGGAGCTTGAAGCATTCGAGAGGCGCTGTGAAATTCGTTAAAAATACCAAAACCAGCGGACGACTCTATTAGTGATCCATCTGTGCAGAACGATCTTGCGGAATCAACTTGGCCAAACTTTGCAGCGTAAATTGACGGAACAATCATGGAACGATGATGTTCTGGGATTCCACGAATCTCCCGCGTCATGGATAAATCAAAACTAACTGAATTGCCGAAGTCGGAGAAGCATACACGATGAGGATTATGCTGTGAAGGGCTGACATCCTGAGTTATGTACACGTAGTACAATGACATAAAACGAGTTTGAGGGTTCAGCTCAAGAAGCTTCTCAAAGTTTTCGATTACCAGTGGGTTCATAACTTCACAACGGGTGAGGAGCCTGAAGGACAATTCTGAAAACCGATCCGATAGTGGCAACATGCCCGTCAACACTTCGAGACTCATCGTATGAGTCGAGTGCATGCATCCTAACGCGATACGAAGACAACGATACTGGATACGTTCCAGTTTGATGATGTGAGTTTTAGCCGCCGACTGGAAGCAAAAACTACCGTACTCCAAAACCGATAAAATCGTTGTCCGGTACAACGTTAGAAGATCTTGCGGATGAGCTCCCCACCACGTTCCGGTAATTGTTCGGAGAAAATTGATCCTTCGTTGGCATTTTCGTCTCAGATACTCAATGTGGGATCTCCAGGTGCATTTGGAATCGAACCAGACCCCAAGATATTTGAAAGACATGGAATGAGTGATCGGTTTACCCAAAAGTTGAAGCTTTGGTTGTGCTGGGCTATGCTTCCTAGAAAAAACGACCAACTCAGTTTTCTCCGTGGAGAATTCGATACCTAGCTGGATAGCCCAAGTAGACAAATTGTCTAAGGTATCCTGTAAGGGTCCTTGCAGGTTGACCCCTTTGGGCCCTGTCGTAGACACTACGCCATCATCTGCAAGTTGTCTCAACGTGCAGTTGTCACTTAGACAATTGTCAATTTCTCTGACATAGAAATTGTACAAAAGGGGGCTTAAACATGAGCCCTGGGGGAGACCCATGTAACTAAATCGAGAAGCTGTAGAGTTTCCATGAGAAAAGCTCATGTGTTTCTCTGACAGCAAATTGTACAAAAAGTTATTAATTAATGGGGAAAGGCCACAAGCGTGGAGTTTGTCTGAAAGGACTTCAACCGATACTGAATCAAAAGCCCCCTTAATATCCAAGAACACAGAAGCCATTTGCTCTTTTTTAGCAAAAGCCAACTGGATTTCTGTGGAAAGCAACGCGAGACAGTCGTTCGTTCCCTTACCCCTACGGAAACCAAATTGAGTATCTGAGAGTAGGTGGTTCGTCTCAACCCATTTGTCGAGGCGAAAAAGGATCATTTTCTCCAACAATTTTCGAATGCACGATAACATCGCGATGGGACGATACGAGTTATGATCTGACGCGGGTTTTCCAGGCTTTTTAATGGCTATAACTCTCACTCGCCTCCAATCATCTGGAACAATATTAAACTCCAGGAACTGACAAAACAAGTTCAACATGCGCCTCTTAGCGACGTCTGGGAGGTTCTTCAACAAGTCGAACTTGATCCTATCAGCCCCCGGAGCCGAATTGCGACACGAAAGGAGCGCGAGTGAGAGCTCTAGCATTGAAAAAGGCTGGCTGATCTCGTCTACCGAATTCGTCGTTTCGCGAGGAATCATCTGTGCCGGCACGGAATCAGGACATACTTTTCGCGCGAACTTGAGAATCCACCGATCCGAGTACTCCTCGCTCTCGTTGTTTGAAGACCGGTTACGCATCCTTCGCGCCGTGTTCCAAAGCGTATTCATCGACGTTTCACGCGATAAACCGTCCACGAATTGCCGCCAGTATCCGCGTTTCTTGGCTTTGATGAGGCTCTTGAGTTCGTGTTCAAGAGTCGAGTACGCTTCGAAATACTCGGGTGTTCCGCGTTTCCGGAAAAGCTTAAACGCGTCGGACTTTTTACGATAAACCTCAGTGCATTGCTGGTCCCACCAAGGGGTAGGAGGTTTCCTACGAAAAGACGTTCCTGGAACCGGCCGAGTTTGAGCTCGAAGCGCGCTGTCCAAGATCAGATTGGAGAGGAAGTTATATTCCTCCAACGGTGGAAGCTCTTCTACCGACGACACGGCTTCATCTATCGCGGTCTTGAACGTTGTCCAATCGATATTACGGGTGAGGTCGTACGCGACGTTAACGGATTCCGACGAATTGAACCCACTGGCAATCGAAATGCCGATCGGCAAGTGATCACTACCGTGGGGATCCTGGATCACATTCCACGTGCAATCCAACGATAATGAATTAGAGCAAAGTGTGAGGTCTAATCTACTTCCATTTGAGGATGGTCCAGCCAAACGTGTTACTTCTCCATTGTTAAGAATTGTCATATTAAAGTTATCACAGAGGTCATATATCAAAGTAGAACGGTTGTCATCATACAGTTCCCCCCAGCCTGTACCGTGGGAATTAAAATCTCCCATAATCAACCGTGGAGTAGGAAGAACTGAACAGATATCTGAAAGTTGTTTTTGACTAATCGAAACTCGGGGAGGAATATACACAGAAGCAATACAAAGGCTCTTGCCTTTAACAAAAGCCTGACATGCGACAACTTCAATACCTGGAAATTGTGGAAGATTCACTCTATAGAAGGAATGGCACTTTTTGATCCCCAAAAGTACTCCTCCTCCACGCGAATCCTCACGATCCAGTCGAATAATGTTAAAATCATGAAAAGGAAGATCGATATCTGAAGAGAGCCAAGTTTCACACAGAGCAAATGCATCACAATCATTATTGTGAACCAAAAACTTAAACGATTCTATCTTAGGAATAAGACTTCGACAATTCCACTGTAGAACAGTGATCAAATCCCCGACCTCGTTTGGAAAATTATCCATCGAAGGAGATGATTGCTGCAAGGAGGGGCCACTTCAATGTCAACTGCTTCAAGAGGGTTTTCACAGTAGGAAGCATTGCCAGAACAATGCTTTTCAGAGGATCAGAAATATCGAGGTAATTGAGGATACTGTCCACAATGTTATCAAATGAGAACAACCCAGATGAAGAAGGGGCTTGTGTTCTGAAAATTGGGGCATCGGGGGTTTTGGATGTCCCCGGGAGAGGTGGAAAATCCTGGGTATAATCAGTCCGGAATCCAGGAGGAGTAGAAGTCTCCTTTTTTCCACCACTCCTTGATTTGGGCAAGCTGATTTGGGGTTCTTGATCTGCAACTTTCCGCGAACGGATGCGTTTTCGTTTCCGGGCAGAACCTTCCGGAAAACTGAAAGAAACTCCCTCCTCAGCCAAGTCAGAGCCAGACTCGTCATCTGACAAAAGAGCGAAGGGATTTGTTTCGTTGGTCGATGGCTTGGCTGTCTTAAGCATTTCTGCAAAAGACCGCCTGGAACGTTCTTTAAGAGAGCGCTCTAGTTTTTCCCCGCGTTGTTTGTACACCGGGCATGACGAGAGACCATGAGGAGTTCCCTTACAGTACACGCATTTTGGTGCAGTGACTGTGCAGGCGCCATCCTCGTGCTTCTCCCTGCATTTGGAACAGCGTGCCTTGCTGCCACAGTGGGACGCCGTATGTCCCAACTGCTTACAGTTTTGGCAGTTCATGACCCGGGGAACGAACAAGCGCACAGGTAGTCGAAGTTTTCCCAGCTCGATGTAGTGAGGAAGGGCTGAACCAGAAAAGGTCACACGGAACGAGTCTGTGGGGGTAAAACTCTTTTTACCCTCGCTGACAGATACTGAGCCCAGTTTTTGGACATCCAGTATCTTCACCGGGGGGAGCAAGGGGTTCTTGAAACGGCCAACCGCCTGCTTCTCCAAGATCTCGGGGGTCAGACTCGCTTCGGTGACCACACCTTCGATCTCCACATCACGAGCTGGTATGTAAACCCTGTACTCAATCGTAAAGAGCTGGGAGGCAGCAATCTCGTTAGCCTGCTTCAGGTTAGAAACGACAACACGAAGTTTATTATGCCTAACCTTCGTGATTTCGGTCACGGCTGAGTATCGCTTCGTCAGATCAGTGGAAATTTGCATCAAGTTCAAAGGTTTGTTTTTGGGCTGAAAGTAGATAACCCATGGCCCAGTCGAGTCATCTGGATAGGCTCGCGATCGGGGGCTTTTCTGAGACGAACCATGAATGACAGGACGTTTTCGTCTTTTCTTGCCATCGAGTGGCAAACTGGTGTCATCTTCCGACAAAATGTCCATATCGTCTTCTGACGAGACGTCCATTTTGCCGTACTAGTGGGAGCGGTAAACGCTCTACCACTGAAACGATGCTTAAAACCACACAGACACAATAAACAGAAAAAAAACTACAAACACAGAAACACAAAATTAAATTTAACTGATGGGCGAGAGAAAGAAAGAAACAGGAAAAAAAAAACTTATCTGCTATACTACTACCACCGAGTGATTACACAGCAGCAGCGGAGCGACGCGCAGCGTGGGTGACCTTCGATGCGCGTGTGCGGGCGATCTTTGTAGTGGTGTGCTTGTATTAGGCTCGGCACTCAGCTGGACACACGATGATGGATGACCGGTATAAATGCGGAGGCAGATGCTGACACTCGATGACGATGATCTGTGTGCAGGTATGCGTGATCACGCACCGATGAAGCGCAAATTGGTTTGCGAATATGCAATTGCAAGTGAACAATTTTCTTTCCGATGGCGCCGAAAACCACTTTCTTCTCAGAAAAACTCACTTTCAGATAATTGTTTAGCCGGGTACTATGCCAGTAATCACTAAGCGAGAAAAAACTGATAATTTAAACCAACCGAATACCGAGAAAACTTCCGAAATACCGGAGCGCGAAACAAGTCGACTGTACTTCTTGCTAGGTCGCAGTGGGATGATATGGATTTGGTATGTTCAGATGAATTATTCAAAAACAATTTTTCAATTTCATAGGTATATTAAAGGATGAAGGGGGGCTAACTATACCTCCGCCCCCTCACTCATATAAATGGAGGTAAGGCATCAAACTGCAATAATTTCTGTGTCAATCTTGTCAAGTTGGTATGTTCAGATGTATTAAAAAACATGTGCTCCATTTAATAGGCGTAGTTAGATGTGGGGGGCTTACTGTATGCTTTCCGACGCTCACTTGTATCAATGGAAGTAAAGATAAAGACTAAAATAATTTCGGAGTTTCCTATCTCTCGAGTTGGTCGGATGGGTTATTCAAAAACATTTGTTTAATATCATAAGAGCAGTTGTAAAGCCATTCTCTTCCCTGCTCTTTTGGTGCAATAAACAATGTCAGATATATTCAAACAAATGTCATTGGATTGAAATGATTAGGGGAAATGTCTCTAATGTTGGCCTATGGATCTTAGATTGGGCCCATCGCTAAAAATCTGCTATTTATCAATTTTATCTAGATGAACGCGTTATTGCCCAAGTAACAATTTTGGTTTTATGAAGGTTCTGTAGACTACGATTTAGACTTGTAGTATACTTTAAAACCACTATAAAACTTGCAATGTTACTTGGGTGGGACGTTACTAATGGATATTTTTGGTTGTTTTTGAAAATTTAGTCGATTGCTGAATTTATGTATGGGCCCAAATTAAGAACACGTATGCCGACATTACCTGCATTTCCCCTACATTTCATTCTAAAATATTCTACGATTTCTCAGTGTACTCTTTTCGATATTTTTCTATCCTTAGAAGCAAATATTGCTGTTGAACTAGGTCTCGGATGGATTTCTTGATGAGTCAGAAATAAGCTTCACTCCTTATTCAGCCATATCGTTGACAACCATCAAGGAAGCAACTCGTTGTATCGCATTGAAATAATTTGTATCATTACTCCACTCGTTTGCCAGTTTTTGCATGAATCCGGTCGAAATTTCGAAAAGGAATCAGCACTGTTAGAAGTGACGTTTCACGGAGAACAAATTATAGCAGACGTAATTATTTTTCCGGTCAAAATAACTATATTGTTTTAGAGATAACCCGAAACTATAGTTGATTTGACTATATATAGAGGGCAACAACTATAGTTCATAGTTGGCTCCTCGGTTGGCTCAACTATATTTTTCAGTAGATGAACAAACGCCAAACTTCAAAATACAACTATGCTTTAGTTGATTCAAGAAAACTATTGTCAGGAAAGCAAAATTTTACAATGTTTATTAAACAAACTGCTCTTCATTATCGACATGTTTAGGAAGTTTGTGTTGCTTCTTTATCGATCTCAAAAACACAACTGCAAAATCATAAAAAAGTGAACAAGAACATTCAACTTAGATTTGAACCGTGCTCATCTGCGTGAGAGCCAGCTATCTTATCGCCTGCTCTACGCATCACAAGTTAAAAGTATGTGGATTTATGATAATCAATTGAAACCAAATTATATAAATAAATTACATTTGACTGTTGTTATAATTGATCAAAGTTACAGTTGAATTGAGTATAAGATGAACAGTTGAATCTATAAGGTAGATATGATTGAGTTGACGGTCAAATTAATGTTGGAATAACTATAGGTTTCCATGTGAAAGTAACTATAAGGATTGTTATCTTAACATAACGAATTTGTTCTCCGTGAAAACTTTGCCTGTCCAAGACGTCGCAAGTTTTCATGAGTCCCAAAAATTAAGGCTCTTTCATTATTGTCACCGATGTCAGCAATCAGAAGACGGTCCCCATTATCACCCATCTGGAATTCAACGGGTAGATTATAGTTGAAGATGCTAATTTCAAATAACAGACTGTAGTGGTAATTTTTATACGATAGATGGAGTAGATGAAAGCATAGAGTTGATAGTTCCGTTAGAGTACGGCAGTGTGAAGATTGCATATAGATGTTAGAACAGCGAGCTAGGACAACTTTTATGGAAGGTACAAATCGGTTTTTTCATCTCTCTTTACCAAACTCCCCCTTTGGAGAGGGATGGTGAGGGGTGTCCTCCCCCCCCCGCCACCACTGGCAAAAAGAGATGAAAACCGACCCGGTCAAGTACCAACTGTGTGTTTGAAACAGTTCTACCGATTTTTTACCGCACTTCAGTTGTTATTTGAAGGAAGGCATCCAGTCGTAGGTTTGGAAATTGCAACTATTGTTTACCCCTACCACGATATGTGCTCCTGTCATCGTCGACTTGACGATCTCGAGGGGACACGGGTGGGGTAGGTGCTGCTACTGTACCTTTCGACCATTGACAGTAATTGATGGTATGCTCCCATCCAGAGTTATGTACTTTGACTATATGTTTTAGATAGATTAGGTAGGTAGATTATGCCTAACGTCCGTATGCCTAACGTCGTGTACCCGTTGTGGTTGATGTTGCGGGCGTCGAGGATGTTGTTGTGATTGATGTCACTGTTTATGTAGTTATTATGATTGGGACTGGCGCCGGTGGTGTAATGGTAAGCGTGACTATTTTTTCACCCCAATGGGTCTGGGTTCAATCCCAGCCGAGGTCGGTGGGTTTTGTAGGGGGCATAAAAATCTCTGGTCACGTTTTCCTTCGGAAAGGAAGTAAAACCGTTAGTTCCGGTGAATGGGTGCGATATCCTATGCAGGTGTGGAAGCTGCCTTCCTGCGATGTCAATTATAAAAGGTCTGGAACAACAAGCAGCTTGCTGGTGTTAGAAGCAAAAAATATTGTAAACATTGCTGAGCAAGCGAATGCCGATGTCACGGCAGCACAACATTCCATACGGCGAATAGCAGACGTGTCGTCACAGAAAACAGCTGTTTCGTGTAAAAAGATAAACATTGCGATGAAATACGACCACCACTAGACATTTTCACATTTCACTAATACCAATAAGCCGGTTGGGCCAGACCTTGTATGATTGACATCGGCCTTCTTGCACATTCGATTGCCGTCAAATGCCGAAAAATGAGCTTGAATTTATGGTATGACTAGCTGCGAAATCTAATCTGATTAAGCTGGCTTACCTCATTATTTGTATTGCGAAGGCCAGCAGATAAGTATGACGTCAAAGTTTTCAATGAAGTTGACACACTATCCTTTGTTGTCATCATTGCTGTATCTAATAACGAGCTGATGTGATTTTTAATAGATACGAGACTGCCAGCTAAACCGCTGCCAGCTTATTTTTTATGCTACTGAAGAGCTTTTTCTGTTCAACAAGTCTCTTGAAATCTAGCTGTTTCGTCCAGGATAAGTATGACCCTACGTTGTGTTCTTCTTGCGGTTCGGATTAACACACCGGTGAAATGAAATATGTACACTGTTGCTCATCAGTTGCGCCTGACCCAGGTCAGAGCCCTGGTTATCAACTTAGAGAAGATCGAAGGGGCTAATACACGGGGGATCTCGGGAAGATGGAGTAACTGATCTTAAGATTTCCATGAAGGAACACTGCACTCGATCCTCCAAAGGCCGCCATGCTGTTTGTACTTTGGACAATCAGCGAGAGCATGCAGACTTTCCAAACAATAAGGACATTTTGGGGAGGCACGACAAGAACCCTCCTTATGTTTCTCCCACATTGTCACAGTGTGTCCTAGTCGCTTACATTTTGTGCAGTTCATTATTTTTGGTACAAACAAGCGCACAGGTAACCGGATCATTCCAATCGCGACGTAAACTGGTATTACTGACCCGGCGAAGGTCACACGAAAGGATTCAGAAAGCGAGTAGGTCTTCTTTGTTCCAACGAGGCTCACTGAATACATTTGAATGCTAGTTTATTAATTTTGGGGAGGTTAGGGTTCTTGAAGACACCAACCCCGACTTTCAGAAAATCATTGCGAGTCACACTCGCTTCGGTCACAACTCTCTCGATTTCAACTTCGTGACTGGGAATATACACTTGATATTCCAGCAAAAATAGCTCGAAGGCAACAATCTTGTTTTCCTGCACACGGTCGGCAACGGTAACGCGCAGTTTATTTACAAAAAAAAATCAGATATTATATGAAGTTATTTGAATATCAGGATAGTTTTCGGAATTTAAGAAAATTTAGGGAAGTTATGTCGAAAAAAAATAGGAAACAGATTGCCGACTGGACTCGAACCACGAACGTTTCGATTATCAAACCTGTGCTTTCTTCACTGCTCTCTCCATACTTCTGAGTATAGATAGCCTGAAAGCAAACATGAAGCACTCATTTTCTCGCATGCTCGACTTCGTATGCTTTTTCTGCTGGAGAGATTCGAGGCAAGTGTGTGCGTAGTTCTACAAGATTACTGTTATAGTCGAAAGCGTAGATAGAACACGAAATAAAAATGACAAAAAACCATCGTCTGCATGGTCAATTTCTAACATTCGTTGCGATGTTCATGAACAGAGGATGATAG
Organism: Ochlerotatus camptorhynchus; assembly: GCF_037179485.1. Classification (NCBI taxonomy): domain Eukaryota; kingdom Metazoa; phylum Arthropoda; class Insecta; order Diptera; family Culicidae; genus Ochlerotatus; species Ochlerotatus camptorhynchus. The sequence continues at coordinate 368,846 of NW_027040590.1, read as the reverse complement.
GAAACGGAACTAACATTGATTGTAATAGATTTTTGGTTTGCGTCTACGCTTCAGGGCAGTTTAAAGAGCTGGAGGGTACTTCAGGGAAGATTATTGAAGTTCCATTAATTTCAGGAAAATAGTGGAAAATTTTGAGATGGTCTTAAATTTCCAAATATTCTAGAAAACTTCAGCTCTGGGCTATTCTATTAAAATCAGTACATTACCAAGAGCTTCAGGATAATTTCATGAGCTGTAGAAGAATTCCTAGAATTTCAGAGGAGATCAGAGAACCTTAGAGCAGTTCTATAAGGTACAGGGAAATTACAGAAATTTTAAAGAAGTTTCGAGAACTTCCGAGAAATTGTTAACACTTCAGGAGCTTACAGGATTCCGGAAAAAAATTGCAGGAGCCTTTGGGAAGTTCAGAGACGATAAGCAAAGTCTAAATATTTTAAGGGAAGTTCCGTGTGCATCTGGGTAGTTTAGAAACCTTCAATCAGTTCCATTTACTTCGATAAAATTGTGGGAAATTTTAGAAGTTCTAAAAAAAGCATGGTGGGATAAAACAGTGAATAGGGGTTTGGCTTATAAATGTCTGATCGCTGAGGTTTGGGTCTGAGTTCAAGTCTCGTTGGTGAAAGTATTTCAAGTCTCAGATTTCGATAGCTAAAAAAGCGCACTGATGGAACATTATACTCTTTCCGTTCCCTGTTACTATTTTTAAGTTTTATGGCAAGCTGATTGCAGGCAAGTTATACCCATACTCCAGTGTCCATTGGAGGGAACTTATACAAATATGGGAACTCTTGAAAGGGGCGCATCAATTGTGCAAGGCCCTGTAATGGCGTGGTTTTGGTGGTATGTGGAAGAGTGGCATATGGTCGTGACCAGATAAGCGATATCTGCGGGACAATAAATCGCATGCTCGATCCTAATCGAAAATTATGGTTGAGGTTTCAGAGAATCGCATATGAATATATATGAATTCAATTTTTTCCGTAATGAGTACCAATGCTGCCGACGCCAGGAAGGCAGCTCCAACACCCAGACCCTACCTATCGACCCATCACTCATGAACCTGGGATCAACGGGTTTACTTCCCTTCCGAAGAAAGGCGTGTTCAGAGATGTTATGCCTTAGAAAATCCCGGTGGTGCCAAACTGGGATTGAACCCAGGACTTTTAGAGTGAGAGGTAATCACGCTTACCACTACATCCCCGGCGCCACTTTATATGAATTCCTTCGTCGATGTCCTTTTCTTAATTGGCCACAGAAAGTCGAGCACTGTTTACTAAAAGTCATGATATAATAAAATGTTATTGAATATCAAATCACCATAAACAATATGAAGGCAGACTTTTATGAATGTTGATTTCACTAATTGTCAAATTGCACTTTCTGTCATATTAAGCATATTATATATTCAAGTAAATTTGTAATCAGCTTAATACAGACGTGCACAAATGTTTCCAATTTTTCGCACGAACTCAACCACTTTGTATTAACAGTCCAAATAACACGGTTGCTTCATTTCGGTTGTTTTAACAGTTTGAATTTCACAATCATCTGAATGCATTAAATGAAATCGAACATGTTTTCCCAATGATCAAACGCACTCCCAAAGCACACAACACATCACTCACTGATTGGCTAGATCTATTTAGAGTCGTCGATTCGTCGAAAGACCAAGACTATATGCTCAATGAAGTGACCGCGAGCTACAGATTAATGAAGCTGCAATTATCTGCTTCATTATCCTGTCAGGTAATTAAATTTTCAACAAGATGAGATTGTGAACGTTCACTCGTGCAATGTGAGAAGATCCAAAATTGAAAATTTACTCTCTCTTCGAGTAAATGAAAATCATTATTCTAGTCAAACAACAGAGTCCACACACCCGTGCATGTCATGCTGATCTAACGGTTATCACAAGCGATGTGAGGGCAATCTAATTGGAAGAATCGATAGTAAAACTCCTTCATACCGACAACCTGATCCTGCGGCAGAACGATAAATCAGAAAAGATAATGAATCCAAATGGCTTGCTGTCTCTCCTGTCCTGTCCTATGCATTCGACCTGAACGACGGCGGCGGAACGAATATGAACAAGAGCACTTCAGTAAATTATTAACACCAAAGCTCGGACTCCTGCAGGATGCGGTCCAGAGCAGTGAAGCGGGAGTAATTGAAACTGAGCGTGAAATTTATCTCCCTGATGATGGTGACGGCAGTGCAGAAAGAGAGTTGGAACTAACGAGGTAATAATTGGTTTATAGTGGAAAGGAATTGGGAGCGAACACGAACAACTAGGAACGTATTGCTGTAGCCCCGGAACTAAATCAATAATATTTGGCTTTTTGCACTCACCCGGATGCTTTTGTTTGTGTGAAATAATCCCACCATAGCGTTTGAATAACGTGTGAAAATTATCGACTGTACGAAAACAAAAAAAAAAACAATGAAAACATCCTATAGAAAAACAGGATGAGAATGGAAAATATTGATTCATTCATCACATACCGGGAGGGAGCGGATTTGCCGATGCAAATTTTATTTCAGTCTCTAATTAAATTTTAGTATACAAAAACAACAAACCGCTGCAATGATGCATAGTTCTAGCGCCAATTCGGGTAACCCGGTCATCGACTATTTGAATGGATCGAAAACCGTAGTTTTTTTTTTACTGATGCTAATAGGTTAGATCATAATCGGTCCGGAAGTGTTCCGAATGATGAAATGATTGAAATACCAATTGTTCGGTTGGGATGAAATATTGAGGCGCTACTTGGAATCAATTGGGTAACCAGCAACGAAGCTAGTCTTTATTTTGGCAAGATTGTGTTATGATTTTAAAATAAGCTGATTGTGTTAGCTTTTCGTGAATCTACGTACTATATGTATGATTTGGAGAAAATCACATCGAATATTTCTTCACATCGTTTGTAGCTTTATGCCTGTAACATATTTAAGTATTCAATTACGCAATGTATTATTGTTAACGAAACGCAAAGCATTGATAAAGGTCTCTAGGAATTAGCCTTATTTGAGTTTCTTATGGTTTCAAAATCGGTATTGGCCATTCTCCAGCATTAGCTACTATATTTAGTAGTATTTCAACTATTCTACTTAGCAGCTTAATATTAATATTTTTCAAAAATTTTGTCAAAAATTTTGACAAAAAGTCTTTTTTGTCCTCTGTTTGGGATCTAACACCACTGCGACCAGTAATTTGATCTATTGTATTATATCCCGTGTCCTTAGTTTAGTGCATGTCAGTGCCATCACTATTGAGAAATGATGAAGTATTCGATGTTTTTACAGTTGTCATTCTTGCAGTTATCGCAAGGATCCGACTCTAACTGAAATGTCCCGCTATTTATACCCTTCGGAGTGTTGAAACACCCTCCAAAGACACGCCCCTCTGTCGGTCAAAATTGGATTCCTTAGCAACAAAATTAAGGAATGACACCGATAATGACCATGCATCAGAACCCTAGTCTTAACCACTTCAAACTAGGAAACAACGAATAGAAGATTAGGAATCACATAGATGAAGACTAACTAACTCATTTTTTCCTTGTTTCAAGATCATTCTCGGTGGACAAAGCCGAGTCTTATCACTATCAACAAGGCATAAAAAGTAACAAGGACTAAGATGTGTTCCTTGGATTACTGAAAAATCCTGTTCCCTTAGTTTGAAGTAGTTAGGACAAGGAAACGGTGGTAGATCTTACATCCCATAACAAACCACGAAAAGATGATCTACCCACGTAACGGGGCATGATCTACTGATCGCATCGCCTACAGCAATCTCTGAACCTTACGATGGTAGCAGTTCTCTGTAACTCCAGCGTCTGAATACCAGCCAGGCGATGGACATCAGACTTTCAAGTGCGTGGAGGACAATCTAGGATCATCCTCATGATCTTGTTTTGGACCCTTTGTAGATTTGGGTGATGGCAATCCGTGGTACTCTCCCAGATTGGAACCCCGTATTATTTGCTTATAGACAACAAGTTTTCTTTTCAGCGACAGAGTGGATCTCCTGTTGATGAGCGGATGCAGGGATCCCATCAGAGCGTTACATTTGGTTTTCGTTTTGTCAACGTGTGTCCTGAAAAGCAGCTTGCTGTCGAGTGTAAGGCCGAGGTAGACTACCTCTTTGGACCATTCCACCACTGTGCCGTTCAAGTTGATCTTATTATTCTCAGACGGAATGAGTCTGGGACTTTTGAATGAGGAAAGATGCTGACCTGGGTCTCTGCCACGTTTATACGGATGTTCCAGCTGTTGAAATAATCAGACAGGACATCCAGTCCTCTCTGAAGTTTGGCGGTCAGAGCTCCGATGACCCTACCCTTATAGATGATGGATGTGTCCTCTGCGAATAAGGACAACGATCCACCATCAGGGAAAGGTGGCATATCGGAGGTGAGCAGGTTTGGCAAGATGGGCCCAAGGATGTTTCCTTGTGGAACGCCCGCACCGATGTTGAAGGCATCCGATGATCAGATCAAGAGAGATACTCGGAATGCCCTGTTCGAAATATAGTTTTTTTTATGATCTTCACAAGGAAGATTGGAAGACAGTATTGCTGCAATTTGTAGACCAGGCCATCATGCCAGACAATGTCGAATGCTTTTTCAACGTTCAACAATGCCATGGCATGATAACCTTTGTATGGGTCCCCTCACATTGCTCAATCCAAGGCAATGAGAAGGCTGACTCTTTCGCAAAGGTGGACGCACAACAAGGCGAGATTTATGATAGAAGAATTTCACATGATGAATTTTTCCCATAAGTACGTCAGAGTTCTCTTTTAAGTTGGCAAAACGATTAGACAAGTAATTCTCTTGGGCGGTGGTTACATTCCATTATTCCAAATGTTTCTCCGAGAGTGTGGTTCAAAGGTCTGGATGTAAGTCGGGGATTCATTCGCGTGAAGTCCAGACTTATGTCCAACCACTACTCGTTAGACGCACATCTCTACAGAATAAACCTCGTTGACATCAATATATGTAGGTGTAGAGCCGGTTATGATGACATCGATCACGCAGTTCGGTATTGTCCGACTAATGACGCCTCCAGAGCACGACTGTTGGATACCCTAGTGGCCCGAGTTAGACAACCTTTCCGTGAGCAAGAGATGTATTAAGATCCCGTGATCAACCCTACATGCAGGCGATCTGCGAATTCCTTTGCTTGTCTGATGTTAGAGTTTGATGTGACCATCAAACCATCACCCTCCGTTCCAAACAATTTCCAGCCATTGTGTCCCAGTCTTGTTATCCTCCTGTTTCTGTGCTACTTGCCCCTGCCCAGCCAGGATTTGGTCAACCGTCCGAGAGTAGTATCTGAAGGAGGCTTCAGAAACCAGTTTCCTACCTAGCTCCTTCCAATCGAAATTGTTACCCATTAACCTCGAGCCTGCCACGAGTAATTGGTACCCAGTACTAACCTAGAACTACTGCTGTTCAAAATGTAAATTCAAACATTACTGATTTTTGGCTCCGCAAAGTGTCACACACGACTGAGCCTAGTAAATAAACGAGCTAGTTAAAAAAAATGACATGGCAGATATTTTAGGTACATACTTGTTCCATCAGAGAATGCTGGTCAGTCGAGTTAGCTGGTGAACAGTCGAGTGACCTTTACGAAAGCCAACAAGTTGTTTTCATCGGCAGATGCCAGGAGTCGGTGGTATACTGCCCTTTCGATCAGCTTAGATAACCCCGAGAGAAGGCTGATGGGTCGGTAGCTTGAAGGAGAGGACGGATCTTTCCCCGGTTTACGGATGGGGATGACTTTAGCTGACTTCCAGCTCGAGGGGAAGTAGCCAAGTCGGTGGCACTGATTAAAAATCAGTGCCAGTTGGTTGAAGTATCTGGAACTCAAGTATTTGAATTCCAGATTCAGAATTTGGTCGAAACCTGGGGCCTTCATGTTTTTAGATGATTTGATGTAAGCCAACAGTTTGTCAGCCGTAGTCTCGGTTTCCTTAAGATTTTTTTTTTGGGAATTTGATGGATGTTGGCTGCATTTTCAGCAACTGCAGTATCGTATGGATTATTCATATTCAGTCCGAGATTATGACAGCTGACAAGGTGTTGACCTATAGCATCAGCCTCGCTTCATGGGTCAACTAGATGGGTGACTGAATATTTGGGTTGATTCAACGACACAAGTGATGGAATGGGCCTTGGCTTATTTTTAAGGATTGTTGTCAGTTTCCACCATCCTGGCTTGAATAATTTTTGTTAGAAGGTTGCAATAGGTCTTCAAGGTGGACAGTCCAGTGCGTTGGTACTGCCTATGGATGGCGTCTTATAATGTCATTAGTGGGTCTATCAAGGTTCAGGGACTTGCTCACCTGTCTGGAAACTGGCACGTGTTGTTCCCTGGCTAGGTATATCGCCTCCTCTATGGAACTCAGGCACCGGTCAACGTCTTCGGGGGTTTCCGGACGATCCTCGTAGTCGACAGCAGTGTCAACGCAGCGTTGGAACTGTTTCCAGCTAACGCGATGGTAGTTGCGCCGGGATGCTTGTGATCTGTTAGCAGAGAAGCCTACTTTGGTCACCACCGAGGTCAGTGGTCCTAGGACAGTTCCTGGTAAAAGGCTTGTACTCGAAAAAAGAATGCACCATTTTTATCCGTGTGTAACTTTTTTATTCGTGGGTAAAAATTGATGAAAATCTGGGTATAACTAGTTTGGAGTGAATTGTTTACATGTGCAAAATTTCATAACAATCGGTTCAGTGGTTATTGAGATGTCATCGAAACAAGAAGATCCGACTGCGACCATGAGATGGATCGGACGACAACTGGGAGTCACCCATACAACTGTGTCTCGGGTGGTAAAATCGTTTAAGGAGTCCCAGACGACCGAGTGGCGGGCTGGAAGTGGAAGAAAATCGAAGACAGTTGACCCTGTGAAGGTGTTGGATTATTTCAATCGTAATCCGAACCTTTCGATTCGCGACGCGGCTCTGAAGGCAAAGTGTTCCGCCTGGTTCGTTCAGCAAACCATGAAACGAGCTGGGCTTCGCGTATTCAAGGTCCGGAAGGCTCCAAACCGGCGTGATCAACAAAACACGGCGGCCAAATCCTGCGCAAGGAAGCTGTATCGAGAGTGGTTAACGAAACCGATGTGTGTGGTTATGGGGCTGTAGTTCTACGTTGCCAAATCACGGTTTGATGTTCCGGAAGACATAAGGAAGAAGAAAGTGGACAAATTCGCCAAAAAATACTTGCTCTGGCAGGCCATATGCCAATGCGGTAAACTGAGTAAACCGTACATCACAATGGGTACCATCAACAGCGAAATTTACCGCACCGAGTGCCTCCAGAAGCGTCTTTTGTACTTCCTGCCGTCCCACGGAGGCGAGACATTATTTTGGCCGGACCTGGCATTACGCGCGATCGACGTTGGATTGGTACAGAGACAATAACGTTGTTTTTGTACCAAAAACCGCCAACCCCCCCAAATTCACCAGAGATTCGTCCGGTGGAAAGATTTCGAGCCATAATGAAGGCCAAAGTTCGAAAATCGTCCAAGGTGTTTAAGAACAGGCTGGTGTTGAAGAAAGAATGGATGAAAGTGACCATCCTAAGAAATTTAAATGTTCAAATTGTGGTGAAAACCACAAATCCAATTTTTGGGAATGTAAGACTCGCAAAGCGATCCTACAATCTCGTTCTAACCGACAGGTAGGAAACGCTCCACGTTTTCGACCAGGTACAAATTCCTCTGCTGTTAACAACGGTCAGCGAGGAACAAATTCTACATTCGTACCCGTAGGTACAAATATCACCCCTGCTTCAAATGTTTCATCTGTACCTACTCCCCTCGCTGCTAACAATGTTCAGCGAGTTAATGGAGCTACTTATGCCTCTATTGCATCGGGTAGAAATCAAAATACTAACCAACGTTCTAACGGAAATTTTGACAATTTTGACTTAGGAAGCATTACTGCTCCTAAAATAGAATTTTTACAGAATTCATTAATTGACATGATTTCTGATATGCTTAAATCTAACTCCATGTTTGATGCTATTCAAACTGGAGTAAAATTTGCTAATAATATTGTCATGATTTTAAAATTCAGTAATGGATTTTAAAGCATTAAACATTTTAAATTGGAATGCTCGATCTCTTAAAGATAATGAAGACGAGTTATTTAATTTTTTGAGAGTTCATAACGTGCATATTGCCGTTATAACTGAAACGTTCCTTAAACCTGCCCATAAGGTTAAGAAGGACTCAAATTATTTCATTTATAGAAATGATCGTCTTGATGGACCCTGTGGTGGCGTTGCCATCATTGTTCATAGACGAATCAAACATAAACTACTTTCTTCATTTGAAACCAAAGTTTTTGAAACTTTGGGAGTTTCTGTTGAAACAAAATTTGGACAACTTACGTTTATAGCTGCCTATTTGCCATTCCAATGCGTAGGCCAGCAAAAGAATTTTCTCAAGGGTGACCTTCAGAAACTTACCCGTCATAGGTCTAAATTCTTCATTATTGGTGATTTTAATGCAAAACACCGCTCATGGAATAATGCTCAAAGCAATTCCAATGGTAATATTCTGTTTGATGATTGTTCTGCAGGTTATTACACTATTCAATATCCAAACAGCCCAACATGCTTTTCTTCTGTAAGAAATCCCTCAACTATTGATTTGGTCTTAACTGATTCATGTCATCTTTGTAGCCAATTGGTTACCCATGCTGACTTCGGTTCTGATCACCTTCCAGTAACTTTTGAAATATCCCAAGAAATAATTTCTAATCCCAACAGCTCTACTTTCAATTACCATAGGGCTGATTGGGAGCAATATCGAACATTTATGGAATATAACTTCGATCCAAACATTCCATTGCAAACCAAAGATGAAATTAATTATGCTCTTGAATCTCTGACTACTTCTATAGTTGAAGCAAGAGCTGCCTCAGTACCAAAATGCGAGGTTAAATTCGATTCAATTATAATAGACGATGATCTTCAGCTCTTGATCCGTCTTAAAAATGTCCGTAGGAGACAATTTCAAAGAACACGCGATCCTGCCATGAAAGTTATCTGGCGGGATTTGCAAAAACAAATTAAAAAGCGATTCTCTGTCCTGAGGAACAAAACTTTTGAAAATAATATTTCTAAATTAGACCCGAGTTCCAAACCCTTTTGGAAACTCACAAAAATTTTGAAAAAACCTCAAAAGCCTATTCCAGCGCTTAAAGAAGGTGGTAAAATTTTGATCACAAATTTGGAAAAAGCTCAGAAACTTGCTAAGCAATTCGAGAGTTCCCATAATTTCAGTTTGGGTCTTACTAGTCCTATTGAGAATCAGGTTGCTCGGGATTTTCGGAATATTTTCTCTCGGGAAAATATTTTTGATGATTCCTGGGGGACTGATTTGGACGAAGTAAGGTCTATAACTAAAAAAATTCAAAATATGAAAGCTCCAGGTGATGATGGAATTTTCTATATCCTCATCAAAAAACTCCCAGAGAGTACCTTGTCTTTCTTGGTAAAATTATTTAACAGATGTTTCCATTTGGCATACTTTCCTGATAAATGGAAAAATGCAAAAGTTGTTCCAATTTTGAAGCCGGATAAAAATCCAGCTGAAGCTTATAGCTACCGTCCAATAAGTTTGCTTTCTTCAATAAGTAAACTTTTTGAAAAAATAATTTTGAATAGAATGATGCTTCACATCAATACGAACTCAATTTTTGCAGATGAGCACTTTGGATTTTGCCATGGGCATTCAACTACTCATCAACTCTTAAGAGTTACCAATTTAATTCGTTCAAACAAATCTGAAGGTCACTCAACTGGAGTTGCTCTTCTAGACATATAAAAAGCATTCGACAGTGTTTGGCATGAAGGTTTGATTGCTAAATTGAAAAAGTTTAATTTTCCACTTTACATTATGAAATTAGTTCAAAATTATTTAACTGACAGAACTCTGCAGGTAAATTATCAAAATTCCAAATCGAATCGACTACCTGTTAGAGCAGGAGTTCCTCAGGGTAGCATTCTAGGGCCTATATTGTGTAACATTTTCACTTCGGACCTCCCTGATTTGCCTCAGGGTTGCCACAAATCTTTGTTCGCTGATGACACAGGCATTTCCGCTAAAGGAAGAAGTCTTCGTGTTATTTGCAGCAGACTGCAGAAAAGTTTAGATATTTTCTCTTCTTATTTACAAAAATGGAAGATTTCTCCCACCGCTTCCAAAACTCAACTTATAATATTTCCACATAAGCCTAGAGCTTCGTTTTTGAAACCTAGTAGTAGTCACATAGTCACTATGAACGGAGTTCCAATTTCCTGGTCAAACCAAGTGAAATATCTTGGATTAATACTTGACCAAAAATAAACACTTAAAGATCACATAGATGGCATTCAAGCTAAATGTAACAAATATGTAAAATGTTTGTATCCTCTTATAAACAGGAAATCCAAACTTTGTCTGAAGGATAAATTTCTAATATTTAAACAAGTTTTTAGACCGGCCATGCTTTACGCTGTGCCAATATGGTCTTGTTGTTGCACTACCAGGAAAAAAGCACTTCAAAGGATTCAGAACAAAATTCTGAAGATGATTTTGAAGTTGCCTCCCTGGTACAGTACTACCGAAGTACATAGAATTTCGAATGTTGAGACTTTAGCACAAATGTCCAACAAAATAATTAATAATTTCCGGCAAAAATCGTTACAATCCTCAATTGCAACGATTAATTCCCTTTATACTTAGATAAGATTTAGTGTTAGTTTTTTAGTTTTAAGCTATCAATTGTTATACTGACATGCAGGTTTAAAAAACCTGTTTAAAATACTGAATTGCCAAGACAGGAACAATGTAAAAACACTTAGATATATAAATATCATAACAATTAAGGCTGGTAAGTTACTGTAGTAACTGGAGCACCTAGGTTAAAAATGAAATGTAATTTATTTTGAATTTGGAACAAATAAAGAGTTAAAAAAAAAGATGAAAGTGACCAAAAAGGTCGGCTCCACCATTGCACAAAATGTAAGTCTTATGAGGCGAAAGTCGGGAAGGATCCATGATGGTCGATGAAACGTGATGCAGTAAGAATCTACTCGGTTCTAGTCATACAGGAGCGCTTGATAATGATTGCTTCTGCCATGATGGTAATGAGTGCCTTTGTTGTGAGTAGATCTTCGTTTTAATTTGATGGTGGGGCAGCAGCGTGACACCAGGATAGCCCCGGGGAAGGATTTGTAGCCGTTGCCACATATGATTGCCGACGCGGATTAGCCGAAGGGTTTGGCACCTCAGCAGTAAGCGGAACCGTGAGCGTAGGAACGACAGCAGCACTGTTTAATTATTCTTCAGATTCAAGCAGAGCGATGTGCAATTGGTACTCGATTATGATGACTGGGCTTGGGGAGAAAATTTGTGTCATGAAAACTGTGATACAATTATCACTTTTTATTTGTTAAAATGTTTAATGTTTTTTTTTATTGAAAATTGGAAAAGCATTTATTTGAGCAGATTTGTTGAGTTATTTCCTATCGATTGGTGTATTTGGATATTAATTTCATCTATAAATGACAAAGTTATGAGCGTTCCAAACCTAACACTTTTTCGTGATTTTAGATTTACGCAATTTCAGATTTTTGATTCACCCCCTGAACCTTCCTGTAAGACGTAGCCTACGTCAAAAAATATTTTTGAACAGTCAGGGAGTTGCATAGAATTTGATTTTTTATTATAAAATTTCAAGGAACAGAAGAAACACGAAATTCTTAAAAGTTTGAAAAGCTTCATAGAAGGGCAGCGAATTTATAGTTGCTCTGCGATTTCTGTACAAGTTGAGAGAAGTTAATAGAAAATCGAGACACTACACAAAACTTCTTCGAAGAGCATGGAAGTATGTAGAAGCTCAGGGAACTTCATAGAAGCTCGGCTAGATTTTTGAAAATTCCGTGCAATTCAGGGCTTTTGTAGATGGCAATATTGTAGAAATTAAACATGATATTCAGAGATCTTGATTAAATTTCCACGAACAGTAAATAAGAAATAGGAAATAATTTCAAGTTCAACAATATTGTCAATAATTAAGTTGTAGTTTGTGTAAGCCATAAACTAATCGTATAAGTTCAGAAAACTTTGTAGAAGTGGACGAAAATGTTCAGAATTTCGCAGAACTTTCCACAAATTTAGTGAACTTTAAAAAGGCTTAGAGATAAGTTAAAAGAATTGGGAAGTCCTGAAAAATTAAAAGGTTTATTCAATATCATTCTATAGATCAAAAAGACTTCTTCATATCATTTCAAATATTTTTAAAATTATATATCTTCAAAACGAATGAGACATTTGCGTGTAGCAAAAAAGTGACTGATCGCGCACGGCCAGGACCCTTTCCTACGTTGTGATTTGATAAATAAAAGACTAAAATGATTCCGACCGTCCTGCCATGGCAGAGGCAGATGATACTTGTGTAATATTTATTGTATTCGTAATTCAGAGACAGCACATTACAGAGAAACAGTAAGAACAAGTGGTAGTATTCTTAAGGTTGATATATTCTTCCTAGGGTCAAGGCGGTAAATGTCGCTTGCACGAACAGTGACTAAAAGATGAAGGAAAATAATTAAGAAATTATAAGTCGAAGCAGAGTTTATTGTAGATAATCTGAAAAACATTCCTGATTCCCTGTCTTTTCCGTTGAAAAGCCTTTTAAATAGTGACTCAATCTTAACCCTATCTATCAACATGAATTTACACGCATTTTTCTCGGGACTTTTCCGAGTTTTTTCGTTCCAGCTGGCCAGCTACAGTTCCAATCGAGTTTCAAATTGAAGTAAATAACCATACATGTTGAATGGCAGCTAACTAACGATTGATCATCGCGTTGCCGAGAACCAGTCATGTCAACATGCATCGACACGCTTGGGGTTTTGTCAGTTAATAGAGAAAAGGTGACTCAAATAAAAAATCCCGGTATGCACGGGATCCCGGAGTTTAAAATTATATTTCCCGGGAATCGGGAATCCCGGGAAATTTGAAAATCCCGGGATGGAATCTCTAGTCTTGGCCGTTTCGAGCATCCGTCCTATTTTTAGGACTCAGGGTGAGATTTAGCATTTTTTATTAAATTTTACATTACGTGATTACTTTAACGATAACCCTGGCATTGGTTATCAAACTCTTGTCTCAGATATTTCCATCCAAACCGAATCCTAAAAACAACCCAATCGAATCACATTCATCCAATTCGCCAACTGCAACATCCATTTAAATGCAGATGAGAACCGAATCTGCAGTCCCACTTCCTCCCTAGGTTCGTCCAAAGTAGACCAGTCCGGTTGCAACTTGTGAACACGCTCAACCCGACTCGGCCATCAAATTCGATCATTCAGGATAACAATACTCCCCCTCTTCCTCCGCGGTCGACCAAATTGAGATGTCTACAAAGTGCAAGTCAAAAAGCATACACACACACATACCGGATAACTACTGTTCTAACACGAAGGGAGGTTGGATTGTGCTATAGCAGCCGCCGAAATGAACAACCAAATGAAATTGGAAAACTCGTATTGATTATTTGCATAAATGATGAACAGATCGGGTTCGGACTGGTTCTCTCTCAACCATATAAGCAACCGGACTAGGCGGTGGCGTCGTCGTCATTGAAGTCTGCCGACAATGACAACTCCGACGACGAGGCTTCTGCTTCGGTGTAGCAATTGTTTTTGCCTATGGAGTACTGCGCCGGTTGCCGATAGCGGCCTATCTATTTGTCGTCTATTATTGGAAATCAGGCTGAAATTTGTCACTGAGAGTCACCCCCATGTTCTGTGTGGCATCTCACAGGCATATGTCTTGTTTTGTTAGAGGCCAAACCGTGTCCAGTCGGTGGATCCGAACCGAAATGTGCTGCCACCGCCCAAGCGGAGAAGAAACAAGTAATAATCAAACCCATTAAGTGGTTTAGAACATGATTCCTCCGAAAAGGCCATCTACGGTAGTGGGAGCACGTGCCACCACCGATCATCGGTTTCACAGTGGACGTGATTTTCCATCGTACAAGCCTATTTCGGTTTTGAGAACAATACCCCCCAATGGCAACCCAAACGGGCAGGGTTGGATCCTGTGTCTAGTTCCAATGTCAGCAGGTCCGTATGCTTTTCTGCAAGAAGTTAGGTATTATTGCGTTGTCCGTGCAGACTGCGGATAGATGGATTATCCCGTAAAAAGTGCGAGCATTTGCATGTTTTGGCGCCGGTGACGACGGACGAGAGGTGATGGCATGCCGAGAATGACGACAATGCAGTCGCATAGATTTTGGAGATATGAAACCCTGCCCGGCTCTAATGGCATATAGACCTGTACCAGTTTGGTTTATCCGATTGTCCGCTGCATCTGTCTGGTAGCGTGTGGGACCGGATTTTCCCAGAGAAGCCACAAAGAATGGGGTAGGCAAACCATGACGGTCAACCATTTTCCCGTAGTGGATGTGATGATGTGCGCTCGGGACGTCTTACTGTGCACTCCATGTCATGCGATTCCAATTATTTTCGGTGGCATTGGTCGATGCATCGTGATGGCTTTATGTGATGAACAGTTGAATAAACGGCCTGTGATTTGTTCGAATGATGATGTATACAGTAGAGAGACATTGGAGTTTAAATGGCCGCAGGCCATCAAACCTAGTAATTAGGAAATGACGATTATATGTAGCATATGTAGCACGTATCGTAATGACAATAACCCTTTACCAATAACCTTAAGGCAATCAACATTAGCCCAAATGTGGTGCCTAAATTTTCAATGGCACAGGTTTTTACATGCTTAATTTGTTATTCATATGTTACCAAAGTTTTTACAGCTGAGCCCCTGCAAACTAACTTTACTGACGAGCTGTGTAGGCAAAATAATTTAATTTTTGAATCGATTTGTATTAGCGTAATTGTTTGTGGTTAGTGGTAATGATTCCAGGGCTGGTAGCGAGTCACTTTTTTGTGAATTGGTTAATTTTGACGTAGGACTACGTCTGTGATTTCTATATGCGGGTACACTTTGTGGAAACCTAAAATGGAACATATAACAACATTATGAAAGATTTTGAACGTTAATAACTCAGCTGCCCCTGGACCAATTTCAGTAATTTTATCACCAATCGATCAGAAATATCTCAACGCATTTGTTAAATTTAAAACTTTATCATTTTTCAGTATGTCACTATATAAAATTGCACAACTGTTGCTATGATAGTTAAAATTATCACCGATTGCCTGCGAAAAGCGATTGCCCTATCACAGATTTCAAAGTTGAATTCCATCCGGTCTTACCAAACGGTGTTTATTCAATCACCGTGTGATGAGTGGTGGTGTTCTTCAGTACACAACGAAGGGCCGTGTGTGGTGGTGTCCGGTCGTTGGCATCAGCAGCAGCAGCGCTTTCGGCGCGTAGGGTTGAACATTGTTCTCCAATAAACAACGAAAGGCTGCCTGCAAGCAGTGAGCTGCGTCCCACATGAGCATCCATAGAAGGAGGAAGAAGCCCCACCGCTACTGATCGGAATCAGTAGCTCTTCGTGAGTTGCTGTGGGCCATCTATGCCAAGCGCGTAACCCTCATTCTAAACAACATACAGCTCGCCAGCCTCATCCGTGTTGAACACCCTAATAGATCAGCATTACTCAACCATCACGACAAAACGGTCCTATTCAGGACCGCCATAAATTTGTAAAAGAGTATTCTTTTGACATTTGCCAAGGTCATCAATCGGATGTCAGTTACCATATCAAGATAGAGCTAGAATTAGGGCGTAACAGCTTTTCTAAACTATGAGTTCCCGTTTCACTTTTCAAATCGACCAATGTAACATATCCGCCATTTTGAGAAAATCGAAGTTGAAGTTCGACATATTATTATTTTAACTGTTGAGAAACAGTACATTTTGCAATACTCAGAGTTATTCTGCGTGGCGAATGAGGTGAGGTGACTCGAGTCACTCGTGTCACCCGATTCCAGCTAGTAAGTGAGGTGAGAAAAATCACTTGGGATGGACCAGATGAACTCTCACCTTATTCTCACAGTCGTTTTTCGGTGACAAAAGTCGTACTGAAGTGACGATTTTAAGTGACAAGAGTCGTAACCTCCGCTGCAGTCGACTGGATGGAAACCGTTGGAGTTATATAAGAGATGGTTGCGGTTTTTTGGTAATTTATTACTTCTAAATTTGTTTCCATTCCAGCCAATAATTTCTTCGGCTTCCTCAATATGGGTATTTTTGGAATCGGAGTGACGTGTATGGATCGGAAACCCTCGCGGAAACCCATGTCTGAGACCATTTTGAAATTCAATATTGCGGCTTCCGGTTGGAGAAAATTTTGGAAATTCTGCTAAATACCCCACAAAACTGGTATTTTTGGAGTCGGGATGACGTGTAGGGACCGGAAATCGATGTCTGAGACCATTTTGAAATTCAAGATGGCGGCTTCCGGTTGAAGAAAAACTTGAAAATTCTGTAAAATACCTCTCAATATGGGTATTTTTGGAATTGGGGTGACGCGTAGGGACCGGAAAACCATGTCTGATGTCTTTCTGACATTCAATATGGCGGCTTCCAGTTGGTGACAAACTAAGGTATTTTTTGAGTTGGGTAGACGTGTGATAACCGGAAATCGATGTCTGAGTCCATTTTGAAATTCAAGATGGCGGCTTCCGGTTGGAGAAAAGCCTGCAAATTCTGTCAACTATTCTACAATATAGGTATTTTTGGAATCGGGATGACGTGTAGAGTCCGGAAATCCATAGGTTCTGGTAGAAGAAAAACTTGGAAACACTGTCAAATACACCACAATATGGGTATTTTTAGAATCGAGGTGACGTGTAGAGACCGGGAAGCAATGTCTGACGCCTTTTTGAAATCCAATATGGTGGCTTCCGAATACAGAATAATAGAAAAATACGGATGGGTTTTCCGTCCTTACACGTCACTCCGATTCCAAAAATACCCATATTTACCCCTCAATTGGACAGAATTTCCAATTTTTTCGCGAACAGAAAGCCACCATATTGAATTTAAAATGTCTCTACACATCACCACAATTGCAAAAATACTCATATTGAGGGGTATTTGATAGTATTTTTCAATTTTTCTGTAAGTGAAAGCCACCATCTTGAATTTCAAAAAAGGCGTGATACATCGATATCCGGTCCCAACACGTCACCAAGATTCCTAAAATACTCACAAGGCGGTGTACTTGACAGAATATCCCAGTTTTTATTTAAACGGAAGCCACCATCTTGGATATCAAAATGGCGCCGGGCTTGGATTTCCGCTTGATATACGCCACCCCGTTTCCAAAAATACCCATAGTAAGGGGTATTTGACAGAATTTCCAAGTTTTTCTCCAACCGGAAGCCGCCATATTGAATTTCAAAACGGCCTCAGACATCGATGTCCGGTCCCTACACGTGATCAAGATTTCAAAAATACGCATATTGTGGCTAATTTGGCAGTATACCCAGTTTTTCTCTAACCGGATGTCGCCATATTGAATTTCTAAATGGCGTCAGACAAGGTTTTTCGGTCCCAACACGTCATCAAGACTCCAAAAATACCCACATTGAGATGTTTATCACAGAATTCCCAAAGTTTTTCTCCACCCGGAATGACATGGTTTTCCGGTCCCTACACGTCACTAAGATTAAAAAAATATCTAATATTGGGGTAATTTGGCAGTATTTACCAGTTTTTCTCTAACCGGAAGCCACCATATTGAATTTCAAAACGGCCCCAGACATCAATGTCCGGTCCGTACACGTCACGCCGATACCAAAAATACCCATATTGTGGGGTATTTGATAATATTTTCAAAAAACTTTTTTTATGAATAAATCCCAAGTAATGAGTTTTTGTTACGTCTGGTTCGATTTACGAACCGCCGCGCAGGCTTGGTTCGTAAATGGAGGTTCCAGTGTATAAATAATTAAAAAAACACCACGATTGGCAAAAAAATCTTCGCTCGCAATCGAAAACAACAAACAGCTAAAACTGAAAGGGTCTAGCACAGACTGAACATTTCCAATTCATTTTAATGATATTTTTATGCATTATTTCGAACATCGAGTATCGATTAGCTCGATTTGTTTACATTTGTTACTTAGGAGCTTTGTCGATGATGTCTTGAAAGTCAAGGCTCACTATTTTCACTACTGAAAATTGCACGAATGTGCAACTTTTGTTATGATAATTAAAATTATCACCGATTGCCTGCGAAAAATGATTTCCCTAACACAGATTTCAAAGTTGAATTCCATCCGGTCTCACCAAACGGTGTTTTTTCAACCACCGCGTTATGAGTGGTGGTGTTCTCCAGTACACAACGAAAGGCTGCCTGCAAGCAGCGAGCTGCAGCCCACATGAGCATCCATAGAAGGAGGAAGAAGCCGCACCGCTATTGATCGGAATCAGTAGCTCTTCGTGAGTCACTGTGGGCCATGTCAAGCGCGTCATACTGAAGAGTATAAACAGAGCGAAACCCTCTCGAATTCCTATTCCTACACAAAACACAAGCTCCTGCTGCAGTTAACAAATAAGATTTATCAGACAAAACCACGTAGTCCTACGTCACCATTGCGTACAACCTCATAGGGCTGTCCCTTGTAGTTTTTTTTCAAGCCAGTCACTAAAAAGTCTCCTTTTTTAAGGCCAAGCCACTAAAGTAACTTTTTCTTGTAATCAGTCACTATTTTCAACATTTTTAGCGTGAATTTATTTCAAGATTGATCATTCTTTGCTTTGTGCCGTTAGTCGTCTTTCTCTATCTACAGGGTGTCTGCTCATTTTCCTTACCTTAGTTTTCCAGGTTTTACCAGAACTTTAACGTATAAGTTCCAGGCTTATAATAAGAAAGCTTTTTTTTTATGCGTTAAAAATATGCTTTTTTGTAGCACAGAAACAACATAAAGTAGCCCAAAACGTTTTAAATACATGGCAATCAGCTTTAAAGAAGCAGTTCTACAATCAAATCCATTGAATTTTGAAGTTTAACACTTCTTTAATTTCTCACTTTAATATAGTTAAAAAGCTTACTTTGTTTGAGTAAGTCCAAGATCTAACAATATTCAATGTCTTGAATTTTCGTATTTCATGTACAAGTTCAAGATATTGAAAATTTTCAAAGTGTCAGAAATAAGGAAAACATAAATGGCAGTCCCATTAACTTCACAACAATTGTAAGAACTTAAGAGAAGTTCTGAGGAATGAGTGAAGTTCCTAGAATTTCAGAGAACTTCACAGGTGTCAAGTGAACTTAAGAAATATAGAAAACAAGAGGAGGATTGTGCAATTTTTTAAGAAGTTCTATGCACCTCAGAAAAGCTAGATCGAGAGTTTTTTGGCGAATTTCAGATCTTAAGAGCAGTTCCCGTAACTTTAGTTAAGACTTTTTAAGCAGTTTTACGATCTATAATAGTAACTTTAGAATGATTCAAGATAGTTCCATGATGTGCTGATAAAAAAAAATCGAGAGCCCTTAAGATGTTCCGAGAATTTAAGGGAAGTACAGCGACCTTCAGAGAATTTATGAAAAACTTCAGAAATATTTCATGAACTACACAGAAGTCCGGAGAATTTCAGGGAAATTTAAAGGTGTTTACGGGAATTCCATTTATTTCCGAGCAGAACCGAGATCTTAATATTAAGTTTTTTTTTCCTTTATTTACAAGGCTTTCAGCCATTGGCTGGTTCGCCTTGGGAACTCCAGAAGGGAGTTCCAAAAGGTTTGTAAGAGCTGCTACAGTGTTTGTAAAGGGTGATACGGTCAAAATTTGGTCAATATCAACTTGACGTATTTCTTTCAATTTTGCATTTAAAAAACCTGAACACCCCTCATTTTGAAGGTGTGTGTGTGTAGAATGTTGCTCCTATTTTGATTTTGGAATTCACTCTTCAGTTGTCAAAATGCCGTCCAAGCAAGAAGAGCAGCGTATCAAAATTTTGCTCGCGCATCGCGAAAATCCGAGCTACTCGCACGCAAAGTTGGCAAAATCGCTAAAAGTTGCCAAATCAACCGTTACAAATGTAATTAAAGTGTTTGGGGAACGTTTGTCGACAGCCAGGAAGTCTGGATCGGGGGCAAATCGAAAACCGGAAGGCGCTGAGACGACAAAGAGAGTTGCCGGTAGTTTCAAGCGAAACCCTAACCTCTCTCTCCGAGATGCCGCAAATAAGCTGGGTGTATCGTCTACAACCGTGCATCGAGCCAAAAAACGAGCCGGACTATCGACTTACAAGAAGGTAGTGACTCCAAATCGCGATGATAAACAAAATACGACGGCCAAAGCGCGATCCCGGAGGCTGTAAACGACGATGCTGACGAAGTTTGACTGCGTGGTAATGGACGACGAAACCTACGTCAAAGCCGACTACAAGCAGCTTCCGGGACAGGAGTTTTATACGGCAAAAGGAAGGGGAAAGGTAGCAGATGTTTTCAAGCACATGAAACTGTCAAAGTTCGCAAAGAAATATCTGGTTTGGCAAGCCATCTGTACCTGTGGCTTGAAAAGCAGCATTTTCATAGCTTCCGGGACTGTCAACCAAGAAATTTACGTGAAAGAGTGTTTGAATAAACGTCTGCTGCCTTTCCTGAAGAAACACGGTTGTTCCGTACTGTTTTGGCCGGATTTGGCATCTTGCCATTACGGTAAAAAAGCCATGGAGTGGTACGCCGCCAACAACGTGCAGGTGGTCCCCAAGGACAAGAACCCTCCCAACACGCCAGAGCTCCGCCCAATTGAGAAATACTGGGCTATTGTCAAGCGGAACCTAAAGAAGACCAAAAAAACTGCTAAGGGCGAGCAGCAGTTCAAGGCAAACTGGCTTTCTGCGGCGAAGAAGGTGGACAAGGTGGCTGTACAAAATCTGATGGCAGGGGTCAAGCGTAAGGCCCGGCAATTCGGATTTGGAAAAGCGGAAGCCTAACTGAATATTTTTCCTGAATTTTATACAAATTGAACTTGAAAAAGAAATTTAATTTGATTTTTTAAATAAACGATTTCACCGATTTACACGCGTTTTCCCTTGACCAAATTTTGACCGTATCACCCTTTATTACCATTAACACCATTAGCATAAAACACAAATCAGTATAAACGTAAAGGACATATTAAAATAAGAACTGGCGTGGTACATCTGCGTTAATTCAGTTGGATTTCCAATTGGATTGCGGTAAGTTGTCATCAGGGTTCAGGGTTGAAACGTATCGTGTTGTATGCCGGTAGTTGCAGCTAGTCATTGAGGGTTGCGTGGGTCGATTAATTTAAATCATATTGAAGAGTCCGGTTTCCTTCAGGAAGATGAACAGCGTAGCAGTCCGAACGGGATCATCGGAGAGGACATCCCGGATGCTGCCGGAAATGTCGTAGCTTCTCCTGGTTCCATCGTATTTCGGGCATATGCAGATGAAGTGCTCGACGGTCTATGGGATGTGGCAGTGGTCGCATATCCTCCGGAAGGGTCCAACCCCCTTATAGTTGTGAGAGACGTTTATGTGGCCGGACCGGAGTCGCGATAAAACGACCTGCTCACGGTGGAGAGGTGGATCCTCCCATCTGCTGGTGTCTCCTTTTATCTTCCGTATAAACAGTATACTTCCGGCGAGCCAGTCCCGGCTCCAGGATAAGTCTACGGTCTTGGTGACCCACTTCTTCAGATCCTGCCCGGGGAGCTTCCGGGTATATTTGGTCATACGATGGCCTGATCCGGCGAGATGATCAGCTTCCTCATTCCCTTTTACACCGCAATGTCCAGACAACCAAATGAATACCGTGTTGGGTGGCGCGTACTCTTGGATGGCCTGTATCTAGGGGTGCCTGCTGGTTGCGGATTCAAGTGCAGTGACTACACTAGCAGAGTATGTGAAAAGTGCGATTGGCCGTGTATCCGGGGAAGTAACTGCGATAAAAGCTGCGGCTGCCTCGGCGGAAAAAATAGAGCACTCATCCGGGAGCCTGCGACACTCCTTTAGGTGGTCACCGGAGATGCCGATGCCCACCCTTTTCTGGGCTACGGAACCGTCCGAATAACGGATGGCGTATCCAGCGTACTTCCTTCTCTGCAAATCCAATACCGCCTGATTTACCGCAGAGGGATTGGAACCAGCCTTGAAGTGCCGTTTGATGGTGTGGTCGGTCTTAATTGGCGGTTTGTTCCAGCCTCTGGCTCCAACCCAATGTGTCTTGCACACTGGGGGGAGAGCTCGGTTGGAGATTTCCCTGAGGAACTTGTTGGCCTCCTTTAGGAGGGAACCTTCCTCGTCTGTACCTGACGTTATCTCATTCAGCCCGATGGCGTGTTTGCATATAGTCCCGGTAATCAGGCGGTCAAAGGGGAGTACTGCTCCCACAATGCAGGCGGCGATCCCGGGGGTACCAGGAAGGAGTGCGGAAGAAATCCGAAGTGCTTGCTGGTAGACTGGTGTAACCCAAGCAACACCATTTGTTTCTCAGCTAGTAACAACAACCTTAGTGTGACTAATAGACGGTCTAAATTAGGGACAACGCACCGCATATAAAACTTCATTGTACCTTAAAAAGCGCAGAAGGTGGAGTCTCTTTGCAACTTATGTTTGTGGCATAAGGTGTTGCAAATAAGGTGCATGTAACATGATATTTGAATGACACAAGTTGTAAATGAGGTTTTAACTGACTTAACTGCAATGTTTCCCTGAAATATTTAAAACAGTACTGTGATGTTTTCGAATACATGTAAATGACATTCAAGTAAACCACATAAATGTATTGGATATTTTTGTGAGGTGATGCGGAAAAAGCATACTGATGTTTTTATTCAGACTGCAAAATCAGAGATGATAATCGTAGAAAAAGTCATTGAATAAAAGTATTATATTAATTACTTTAAAATATTGATAACTAGTCTTTTTTTTCAAACGCATCTGGTTTTATAGTGAAATTACACATTTTGCTTCGATTAAATATATACGCCTTCAAAAACTTATAAATTGATGCCACAAATTTGCAGCTTGAAAATATGTCGAAATAAAAATTGATCTGTAAAATAAAATATTTATATTGAAACTATTGGAAAACATTAGAGCTGTAATAAGTATTTAATGTTTTTATGTTAATAGGGTGTGAACATGAATAAATTGCAAAATAAGTTTATTATGATTATTTCTGGTGGATTACATATGGCTGCCAGTCTTACCTACAGCATTCTAATTGTGTACATTGCGGGTCAACATGTTCAGTACAACCATATTTATTTGTATGTGCGGTTGTGTTTGCGAATGTGATTAATTTTTGGTTTCATTCTAACCGAATTAAATAAGCATGATGATGAGTTCTTAAAACTCAAAGTCATGTTTAATAAAAGCAATATCAATGATATGGTCAGTGGTCACTCTACATAATGTACCCAGGGACTTTTTCATCTCTGTAAGGCAACGCAGTGCTCTGTTGTGAGCCGATCACCCACAAGCTATTTTGACAAGCTGGTAGATGCCACACCCCGTCACATCAGTGGGCAACTAAAACACACTTACCAGACCCCTATTTCATGAAGTGCCCGCAAACCTAAATTATAATCAGCATAGTTAATTTAAAATAAATACTTTACAAGTAACAATCAATCAAGGCCTATTAAGTGATCAGCTTTTTTAAACCAAATAAGTGTTTTTTTTTTATGCAGAGAAAGATGCAAGAAGTATTTTATGCATATAGAGAAGAAGTATTTTATGCATCTATATAAACTTAAACATAGTTTTTAAATAAAATAAATGGTATTATTTTTCAACAATTTCAAAAATCAAACAATCAATAAGTAAATAAATAAATGAAATAAAAACAAATTAAAATAGATACTGAAAAATGATAAAACTTTCATAATTTCGTCATTTTTTGAACAGAATATTTCTCTCTATCCATTGCAATAGAACCGCAAACGTCTCAATTTTTGATGAGCATTGCAGTATTTAAAAAAATCTTTTGATTCTGAAAATATTATTAACTGAAATAGTGTAAATTTTTCATTTTGGGGGTTTAAAAATCAAACGAAAGTTTACCGGTTCAATTTTTTTTTTCAGTGCGTTTTGATTTTTCTAATAGGAAACCATCCACAAATTATGTAAGGGTTTTTGAATGATCATTAAATCCCCCTCCCGTCCTTGTAAGACTCTGTAAAATTTGCTGTTTGCAACCCTTCCCCCGAAAGCCTTTCTAAGATTTTAAAATGTTCAGAAGATCGTTAGATATCGATTTGGGTAAATTTTTACATGCATTTGCCCATTTAATTTATTTGAAGGTGTTTTGGCATTAAATCGCTTAAGATAAAATAAGGTTTTACACCTACTAAATTTATGAATGAAAATGTCAACCCTTCTCTCCCCCCATTCCATTACTAAATTTGTGGATGATCCCAAATGTTGGAAAAGATATAAATAATCCAAGAAAATCATTTTTTTCCAAAGATTTCATAGAAAATTAGCATGTAACAATACGCTTTCCATCTCGTCGAAGAAAGTTGGGCTCCCAACAAAACCGAAAGGTTGATTTTCTGCGGCTTTGAGTCCATCTTTGTGCGATGATGTCTGAAAAAAAATGTAGTTACCCACCAATATTCTCTAAAAAAAAAAAATTAAAAAACTTGAGCGGTTACAGATTCCAAAGACGGTTGTTGGAGATCAGATGTGGGACTCGTATGACTCCCGGAAACAAGAAACAAAAATTCAACTCCAAATAAATATACCAGCTAGCTGCTGCGTATCATCAATTTCTGGTCAATACATAAATCCTTGCTTTTTTAACCCTTGGTCGATCATAATATTACTATCAAATAATTAGTAAATGGGATCGATATTTCAACGCTTAGAGTTCATACTTCAAACCCTAAGGATTTAAACTCCCAGTTTATTGAACGAGAATTAAAGCGATATCACTACGTCGATTACGAAAACCGTTAGACTTCTTTTCATAATCATCTAGTCATCATTCACTGATCTTTTAAAAAATAGCTTTTATAAAGCAAAGATTTCTATCGAAATTTTGACAAAATACAAATCAAAGCCTTCACCTGAACAACATTACACCATAAGAAAATAGAGTCAACCAAAATAGAGAAGTTAATATAGTTCTTTAATTTCCTGCACCAATCACAAATCAAAACGCCCTCTCATAACCATTAACAAGTGTAAAATTCTGAATTGATTTATTTTTTTAATCTTTGGAATATTTGTGAACATTTTCCATTATAGCTACATAATTTCGGCCGGTAGTGTACGGTTCGTCCAGATATAATCCAGCTCACTGAACTGTTGCAAACATGTTAAATAGTACGTTACAATAATGTAGCTATTTTTCAAGACATCATGAAAAGTTTACAACAAGTATTTTTTACGTTGCAGATGAGTCGATATTAAAATTAATGATTCATATTGAACTGCAACAACACCGCAACGATTTGTCAACATAACTGCACCATTACGTATTATCGATGGTATCCATGTTCCAGTTATGTTGAAATTAAGTAGCAAATGCGTAGTTTGAACAATCATAGAATTTGTTGAGTATGTGCGTGCTTTAAACGTCACTTGTCAGTAGCAATGTGATATCGAGTGGTAGCGGCATCGGTGCAGCTCCTCCGCCAGCAGTCATCAGGTTTCGGCATTATAAGTCGCTATTTGGTGCTGTTGCCCGTTCGCCAGCAGTTTCGGCAAATACGAGCTCCGTCTCTAACGGATCTTCAACGGCCACATCTCCGTTCGGCGGTATCAATATATTTGCTGCCCCCAACAACCAATCTATCGTCACCTCAGGCTTCTCACCGTTCTATTTAGCCCTTTGGAACACCCGCTTGGTTGAGAGACTACGGCCACGCCAGCCGCTGTTGGCATCGTCTTTAGTCACCATCGTCCCCCGCCACCCGTAGTCCTTTCGTCCTCGTCGTGGTCTTCCATTTCTTATGCAGATGTTAGCACATGCATTACGATTTCTCCGCTTTTGCCAATGTTGTCCAAAAATATTTTACAACATCAAAGTGACAAGACATATTTGAGCCATGGTAGATACTAGATGGTTACAACAAACCTTTACAGTGACAACTTGATTCAGTTGGTTGCAAAACGAAGTTTGAAAACTTATAGATTCATACGCTTAATTGGAACAAGATTGCAAATAGGTTCTTCAACACATCTTGGTTCGTCAACTTTTTAGTAACATTTCGAAACAGTTGCTCAATAGGTACAAAAAACGTATAGTTCACACTCTGTTGCACTAAAATTTTTAAGAAACATAATGTTTTATGGAACTCCCATTCAACAAACAGAACACAAGTTAGATTTGTTGCTCAAGTGGTTCATACAATATCACGTAGCATATAACTTCATACCAATTTGAGTGTAACATGTTTGCTCCTCCCATTGGAGGCATTATTTGACAGGTCATCTAAGCAGTACATTGAAACAATTGAGTTTCATTATTGTGACCTAAAGTAAATGAAGCAACAAAGTTGAAACTTTGTCGTATCAAGATGTATTCCCTGTACCATTTAAGGGATTTCTAGGCAACTTAAAAAGAAAAATAAAAGAATTGAGATGTTTTCTGTGTTGCTTGGGAAGCCTTTCCACCAGGCGCGGTTTGGCAAGGTACGTAGCCTCGATGCCTTAGGTCAGCCGCGAGTTTACTATAGCCTTCGCAACATTGAAGCGTGAGGTCCGGTTGGCGTTAGGATGTCGGCCTGCTAGTGTCCTCAGGATGTTTAGGCGCTGTTTGCAGGCACTCTTAACCTCGTTCAGGTGCGTGTTGAATGTAAGAGAGCGGTCGAAAGGCACACCAAGTATCCGAAGGGTTTTTCTGAACGGAATTACCTTCGTGCTGAGAATCCGGTGATTCGACGGACAAATATGAGTGTACCCGCTTTTTGCTGCGGACATCTGGAATCCAAGATCTTAATAGTATTTAGAGCTTTAGAGAAGCAAACATCAAACAGATCAGAGAATCAAAAGGCAGTTCAAATATTTTCAAGGAAACTGTTGAAACCTTAAATAAGTTTCGAGAAACTCAGGGAATTTTCGGAAACTTCAGCAAAGCTCCGGGTGAATTTCTGGAACGTGATAAAAATTATTTGAACATCCGGAAAACGTGTGAGTATTTTAAGAGTGTTATATCATGAAGATTAAAAGAATTTAAAAAATGCGAAAATGTTGCTAAGTTGATTAGAGAACATCAACGAAGTTCCATTAATTAAAAAAAAATACGAGAGCTTTTAGCAAGGAGCAACATCTTCAAGAAACTCCAGAGAACTTCTAATAAATTTAGATATTTGTAGATAGTTTCATGATATGCAGCGAAGTTCAGAGTACTTCGAGGACGATCAGATAGCTTCAGAATAATCCCATTAACTTAAGAAAATTTGCAGCGACTTACAAGGAGTTCCGTGGGATTATGGGGCATTCCAAGAATTCTATGGTTAATCCGAAAACGTCAGAAGCATCAGGGAATTATGAATGTATATCAGAAAATTTTCCGGATTGTTAAACAAAATTGGAGAACTTCAGGGAAAATAAGTGAGTGTTTATAGTGGTTATAATACGTAAGGAAAATTGTCAAAACTTCAAGCAAATCAATTAATTTCAGTAAAGTTGCAGTTTCTTAAAAATAACTCAGGCCTGTCTAGAGAACTTTAAAGAAATTCAGCAATCGTTTTGGCAGTTTTGATAACACCAGGAAAGTCTAGAAGTCTTGAAGAAGTTTTAAATTAGTGTCTATAATTTAAGGGAAGTTTCATGAACTTCAAAAAAATCTGGAGAACTTTAGTGAAAATCATTGAACTAGGGGTAATGGCTCTAATGTTGGCCTATGGATCTAATATTGGCCCATCGCTAAAAATCTGCTATTTATCAATTTTATCTAGATGAACGGGGATGGAGCTTAAGGGAAGATCCGTGAACTTTATATTCATGAGCAATGTCAAAATTAAAAAAAAATTCTCAAAAATTGGGGATGTTTCCCAGAATCTTAAACTATGTTAATCATCGATCGAGCTTCCACTTGCTGCTATTACGGCCTACACATGCCTCCGGAATGCACAGCAGGTTCTAATAATGTAGTCTGGATTCATTTCTCTCCAGGTACGGGTCAATGTTTGTCCGAGGCTTGCTATACTCGGGTGGCGTTTAGAGCAGACCTTGGGCTTCATGATGCGCCATATTGAGTAATCATCCAGCGGATTAATATCGCGGCTGGATGGCGGCCACATATCCTTCGCCCAGAACGGACGATGTTCCTGCAAGCACTTCTGAGTGCGGTTCGAGGTGTGGCACGGAGCCTCATCTTGTTGAAATACTGTTCTTTGATCCACGGAAGAACATACTTACTTAAAATCCCGATGTAGACCTCCGTGTTGACCTTGTCGCCTTCTAGAATGATCATCAGGTCCATTTTTTTGCCATTGGAAGCCACCAATCCAAACACCATAACGCTAGCAGGATGCTTGGTCAGAAACACGTTCTTGTGCTCGTCGGCGACGTCTTTTACCGGAAGAGAATCAATATACCGGTCGGTTCTGGAATTTGATACGAGATCGACGGTAAACATGCTCTAGTCGGTGGACCGGATTTTTTCGCATTAGGAAGTTCAAGATTTTCTTGCATTGTTCGACTCGTAGCTCCCGGATGCGGTTAGTAGTCATGTGAGTTTTTTTCCGTGCCCTCGACTTCACCCCGCAATCTTCCTTTACGATCTTCCGTGCCGTAAAGTCACTGATCCCGTGTTCCTTTCCATTTTCCTTATTGAACGCACTGGATTCACCCGAATCTTCCTTTTGATAGCAGCGATAACCCTCGGAACCCGAGCTGACCTAGGATGACCTGTGGCCACCTTCGCGGATAGTTGTCCTTTCTTTTCTCGGTCTTAAACCCTTTTGACGGTCCACCGGGACACTCCCACGGCAATTGAAATGTCTTTTTGCGACATTTGCGCGTGGGAATACGCTGCCACTTCGTCATGGTGCAACTGTCAAACTCAGTAAATAATTTTCTTTTATACACAGCCTACTACGGTATGAGCTATAGGTTACGTGCATGCAAAGAAAACCAAGGCATTGTATGCACAGGTGAAACGGGAACCTTATTTGTACGATGGTGCAAACATTATCACGCATACGGTAAATTTTTACAAAATGCGGGAGCATTTGAAAAAAGTTTAGTTAGCTCCGAAAACTGGAGGAGTTTTAGAGGGAGGTCAGTTCCATTAGTTTCAGAAAATTAGTGGGAAATTCAAAGCATTTCCCATATTTTCAGATAACTTCAGAGGCGTTAAAAAGTTAATTGAGGTTTTCGCATAAGCTCAGAAGTTGACTAAAGCTTAAACATTTTTAGGACGATTCAACTAAATTCAGCGCAGTACAACATGCTTCATGAGAACTGCAAAAACCTTAGAGAAGTTTTGAGAATTCCAGAAAAGAACCGAGAACATCAGAGCAGTTCCGTTAACATAACAGAAGTCACATCAATTTTAAAGATGTTTAGAGAACTTCAGCGAATTGTTAAATCTTTAGAGGAGATCCATGATCGTTAGAGTAATTAAGGAAACTTTAGGAAGTCCTATAAAGTTCAGGGATGTATAAGAATTTTGGGGTCTTCCTTAGCTCAGTCGGTAAAGGCGCAGCTACAAAGCAAGACCATGCTACCTCGGCTGGGTTCGATTCCCGGTCCTGTCTAGGGATATTTCGGGTTGGAAAATTTCTCAACTTCCCTGGGCATAGAGTATGATTGGACTTGCCACACAATCATACTACATAATGCAAAAATGGTACCAGGCATCGAAAGCTCCCAATTAATAACTGTGGAAGTGCATCTGTATCTATAACTGTGGAAGTGCATGCGATAAGAATTATGCTTGAAATGCGAAGAAGAAGAAGAAGAAGCTCAAAAATTTTTTGAGAAGTATTGTGAGCATCGAGCTAGTTTCTGAAGCTACAAAAGAACTTCAAGGCAGTTTCATTAACTTCAGGACAAATTTGGGAACTTTCAAGCAATTCTGAAGACCTCAGAATTGTCCATTCCATATTCAACGGAGATTTTCATTGAAATATTCCTTAATATTTCGATGAAGCTATCCTCAGAAGTCAATTTTCTCGGAATTACATTGAAATTTTTCACAATAAGAAACTCTTTGAAAAGATTCTCCGAATAACAATTGAATTCAATTAAGATTTTCCTTTGAATCTCACTCCTTCCCCTGGAATTCTACTCACATTGAAAGAGTCCTAAAATTCATTGGCATTTTTTCACACAAATTCCTTTGATTTCGTCTTATAATTTGTTTAGCAAGCTCTCCTGAATTTATTTTTCAAATTCCTTTGAAGATGTCCTGGAGTTTTTCTTAGATTTTATTGTCATCCTACTTTTAGTATTTTCAAAAAAATTCCAAGGGCTTATGGTCCGGATTCTTTTTCCTCCACAAACTTTATAAAATTATCCTGTGAATGCCCTTAAAATTGGTTGTGCTCCTCAGAAATTCCTTAGAGTTTATATTAAAATTATATTTAAACTAGGGGCATCCCACTCTAAACTTGGTATTTCTATCGATATACCCTATAGATATCCGGGAATATTTATAAATACTTAAGAAATACTTAAGAAATATCTAGCGATGGTTTGTTTGCTCGGTTGCTATAGCCTATAAACAAATTTCATTTGTTTGTTTATCTGACGTTTGGATTCAAATCTTATCTGATTTTGCGTACATTTAACATTTATTATATTATTACCGAACGGTAACAGTTTTTTGTTGCATATAGGACGATAGGAAAAGAAACAGTGTTCAGTATGCTCAGAAAATCAACGGTCAATTTGTAGTAGATAGCAAAACGCATAACGAAAGGGTGGTGGATGAGCTATGATGAAGAGGAGAGAAGGTCAGTGAATCTGGAGCTGTGGAACAGAGTGGATCTGGTGAAATTTGGAAGGGGTTCAGAGACGTGAGGCACGTTGTTAGAGTGCATTTTTTGGAAGGTAGTGTGTGAAGAGCCTATAAGGCAGTGATACTGTGCCTTTCGGAGACCGATATTGCAACCTCTGGGACAGCTAACATCCGTGGTCTCCCAGGATCTGGGATCAGTTCACACTACAGCCGCCGATAGCCACGAGGATCGGCAGCTTGACATAGACAGCGGCCGGTTTATCTAATGCAGCAGCGTAAGTGTTTCACCTCCCGCCCGCCATTGGATCAATAAAACCATTCAATTAAAGCCTAAATTAACCCTTTTTGTAATGCTTCTCATAATTCCGAAAACTCTCCCTACCTCCCCAACACCCGGAGACCCAGGAGCAAAACAGGCCTTTGGTGCCCACCCCAACAACTGCCGACTGGCTTAGACTAGCAGTCAGAGATGTAGACACGTCCCCTTCAGAGACGGCGCAGAAGTCCCGGTGTCAAACAGTTGTGAGTTTCAATATTAATAGAATTAACTACACATCACTGACCGTATCGTACGTGACTCGTTGATCCAGTCCCAGGAGGAAGCTATACTGACGGCCATTGGAACCTTTCAACTATTGCTTGTTTAAATGTATCGTTCAAAATACAGATCTGGAAATGACTATCTTGTTATAAGTATAGTTTTCACCCACTAGGATCTTGATCCTGTGATAATAACTACGGAAATTTAAGCTGGTGGGAGCTGGCATCGGAACTTGTGGCATCCAGAGAGCCGAGTCTCATAGCTTCCGTAGCATTATGGGCCGCAGAAATGAACAACATTCCAATGGATTTCCCCCCATACGATGCCCTTCTACTTGAAGCTCATAAAGGTCGCCAAGTTAGACAAGTTCAAATCGAAAAATCGGTTCAGAACAAAATTTAGAACGGTTATTAAAATTGACTACCATAACAGCCAATCCACTTGATATTTTTCTTACAGACGCTTACTTTAAACATTTCCATGTGGACAATATGGTCCTACAGGTTTCGTTTAAAGAAAATCTATTATTTCACCCTAAAAAACCAATAGTGTTGGAACCATTGAGTTGGAAAGCATGCATTAAGTACTCCTCGCAAAAATTAGAGAAAATGTACTCCCCCTTTCCATTCGTCACTTTGTTCCATTACCTAATGCATTGCTTGTCACACATTTGTAACACCCCCCCCTCCCCCAGATCATGACTTACTTAATGTATGTTCCCTTAGAGGCTTGAACTAGCTTCTAGTGGAAACTTACAATGATTTTACGTCACAGATTATAAAATATGTGGCGATATTGAGGACATGCTCATTAAATGGGTTAATGAGCTGAACGATAACCTTACAAAAATGCTCCATTTTCCAGGTTTCATTTTATCGTTTAAAAAATCATATTTTCGGTGGTTCGGTAAACTATGATTGGTCTGTTAAATGTTTAGTAGCCTTGAGAATAAACAGTTTCATTGTGTTCAGCTTTTATTTCATAATATATACAGTCAACAACAACATAAATTCTTCGACAAATATGGACCACTTCCATATGATGAACACGCTAGACTGGACTGTACAGTAATTAAATGTTCTTTAATTGTAGGGTACTGTTCACATTTAAAGCTCTTTGGTTCCACAATCGTCTTCTATGATTCTCATGTTAGAGAAAACGGATCAAAAAGACTCGGTTTACTTCATTTTCCCATTTTAGATTACTGAAAAACATACATTTTTTTATATCCTTTCGTAGGCTGATTTGAAATACTCCCTTTAAATGAATTCACACTTCAGATCACGCGACTAAAATTATCGAACTGATTGAACAAAAAACAACAAACAGAGCACTAGCAACCGGTCATAAAACAAACGTTACTACGATGAAAATAAAACCTAGAAATAAAATACATACTTTAAAATACTTAGCGATACTTACGAGATATTTAAAAATATTTAATAAATACTGGAACTAAAGTTTAGAGTATTATTTAAAGTATTTAAATTTAATTCAGGCTGGAAATTATACTCAAAACTTCACATGAAATCTAAAATTGCTCAGAACTACCTTGAAAGCAGATTGCATTTTATATTTCTCTTAAAGATTTTTTTTCCCGCAGAACTCCCTTGGAATGAGGTCCTTAGAAATTATAATTAAATTAAACGAGCCTTTAAATCTGTGCATGGAATTTGACTTCAAAATCCAGAAAAATTCTTTAAGTAGGGGAAATGGATGTAATGTCGACCTAAATGCCCCTAATTTGGGCCCATACATAAATTCCGAAATCGACTAAGTTTTTAGCGGTGGGCCCAGTCCTAGATCCCGTAGGTGCCATTTTCCCTATTCCTAAAATTGTTCTAGTTGTCCTTGGCTTATGCCTGGAAAATTCAACTGAAATTTGTGTCGACTCGAGTCGGTCTGATCAATCGTGCGGTCCAGGACACTCATATTTCGGCTACTATAAGGAGAAACAAAGAATAGAAGAAGCAAAGAATAGCTCTGGAGGAGTCAGTTGAAGTAATACCATAGAGGTAATTCTATGACCAGATGGTCCCGAAGAAACGTGCTCAACTTTTTGGCTCAGCTCTGGTACTATCTTCGGTCCCAAGCTAATCGATTCACCCTTCGAAACATAGGAAAATAAACAAACCCCTCATTTTATCTGTCAAACTTTCATAGCGAATCAAAACAACATTCGGTGTCTGGTGGTCGAGCAACGCGAACGCATCGGGAAATCTCTCTTGAAAATTACGATTTCGGCGGGTTCAATCAAGTGAAAACAGTGCTATTTGGTGAAAATTGGCAAAATCTTATTTGCAGAAGAAGTGGAAGTGTCTTGCTATCACAGCGAGGAAGAAATTTAATTCACGGCCAGTAATTGGAAAAATAAAAGTGTTGCACAGTGCGGAAACGAGCGTACTTATGCACGTTTTTTCTTTTTTGTGAGGTCTCTGGCTGGTGCCACCCAGTGGCTCAAAAATATGTAGGGAGGCAAAATTTCCTTCTTGACGGAAGAAGGCAGCAGTGGATAACCTGTGAAGTGTTTATTTTGCTACAAATTGGTGAAATTTTCTAAATTTTTCGGGCGCCATTTTGACGGTGATATTCAGAGAAGAAAAGGAGAAGAAAATAGGAAAAAACAGAGTGAGTGATTTACAACGTTCATACGCACACACACGAATAGAGAGTGTAAAATCTACAGCAAGTGAAGTGTGGAGGAAGCGAATGAACGAAAAAATCGTTTCCACCAATAC
Source organism: Ochlerotatus camptorhynchus (assembly GCF_037179485.1). Lineage (NCBI taxonomy): Eukaryota > Metazoa > Arthropoda > Insecta > Diptera > Culicidae > Ochlerotatus > Ochlerotatus camptorhynchus. The sequence continues at coordinate 334,652 of NW_027040590.1, read as the reverse complement.
AGAAAAGAGTGCTCAGGCCAAGAAGTTCCCGTAGTGCGAGGAGGGTCGAAATAGTAAGAATAACACAGAAAAGAAAAATATGCTCACAGTGGTAGTGTGATTGATTCATGGTTACTTGGAAGGCGCTGTTATTTGGCGTGTGCAGTGATAAAAAAGAGAGCAAAAAAAAAAGAGCGAGAAAAGCGAATCAATTTCTACGAACGTACACACGGCTAGCAGTGTTCGAATGGTTCTAGCGGTGCTTGCGCTGCGTAGAGATTCTGGAGCGGAGAGGGCTACAAATTGGTGTAGAGAACACTCTCAGTGGAACCAACTTCTCTAGGCTGGAGCTTAGGAATACAGATATAAGGCATTCTGTGTGATTGTATGACTGCGAGTTTTTTGTATGTGAAAGTGAAAAACGTGAGAATGAATGTATGGAATGGAAGCGAATTGAGTATCTGGACTATTACTGGACTATTTGGATTACGAGGAATTATGGTAAGTGATTTTAATTTAATCTTACGCTGTTTCTTTTATGATTAGCGCTGGCACTCTGCCTCCCGGACGTTTATACGTGTGTGATTGGTTCGCTTGCTAAAAAGTGTTTTCGAACGAAATTGTTTTGTGTCCCGAGAATCTTATTATTTTTTATTAACGTCGTGTAAGAGTAGAATTTAATGAGTGAATGGGCGCTTTTCGTGGCTTTTTTGTTTCCAGGTTTGGAGGATCGTTGGTGGTAGAGGCTTGTTCTTGTGTTGAGGGCGCCGCCGTGGAGTTTTAGTTTGAATGGATCCCGGGTCCTATTATATTATTATTATATATTCAATAATACATATTTAAAACAGGAGCAAAACAAACTGGAAGAAGCAAGTAACATTGTTTGATTTTCACAAATGTATGCATACCGTTTATAGTGCAATTAACTTTTCTATTTTTCCCTTCTAGGAGACAAAATTACATTACTTGTTGATATATTTATTTGTATACTTGTAAATACTTATTTAATCAGATTCGGAATATGAGTGATGAAGGAACTTATTGTGTTCGCGAGTCCTCCGTTTAGGCTGGATTTATTGATTTAAATCTTTAAGTTTATTTTCAGCTCTTCGATGATGGAACATTTTTAAATTAATATTATAATGATTCACTTTTATCAGCCTTCGTTCAGGAAAATACAAAAACATTGTAATGCTGTAATCATGCATGAAAACTGTTAACTGTCCAAATAACCTCGATTTTTTCTGACTATTGATTCTTTATTAAAGTTTACCAATATTTTTAAAAGCATTCCATATTGCGTTAAACCATTCCATGGTGCATAATAAAGAGTTTGTTCAATTTCAATAAAATATCAAAAATTGTAATCAAAAAATGTACTGCGGTTAACTTAAATCGAGCTTATGTGTATTTTGTAATACTTGTTTATTTTACATTCATTATATTTTATATATTGCATGACTAGTAAATTATTTTTATTTCACATATTTAAAATCTCATTATATCATTATAACTATAATTTTCATTTACAGAAAAAAGTTGTCCTGCAGAAACTGATGGACCAGAAGGTGTATGAAATAGCAAATCATTGTTATTTACATTTTATTTTATTATTATATAATATGATCTATGGTTTTCAGAATTTGGACTACCCAGAGAATAAATTGAATATCATCATACATTAGGCCAATGTTTTTAATTTGTTTTACTTTTGCAGAATTTTGCTCTTTCAAGAATTATTCATTGATATTTTTTTTATATATCTTGTATGCTCAAATATCCTCGATTATGTAGCTAATTGATTCATTATTTAAATTGTGGATTAATTAAATAGGTAAAATTGAGTTCAATCATACCACGACCAATGATTTATAAATAACAAAACTTGTTTATTTTTTTTATATGTTGCATTTCACTACATATATTATATAAATTATACATTGCATGATATATTATTACTATTAGCTTAATATTCCAGTTACCCAAGCAAGTCATCGAAATTAATATGAAGCTGATGAAGCAGAGGAAACAACAACATTTATTAAGATTATATTTTTCGTCTGTTAGTTATTCATAACAATTTTTAGCATTATTGTTAGTACCATTCGAGCAAAATATATTTAATTGCCTTATATATCCTATACATTTCAGTGCTGCATCCACCTGCCATTGCAAGCTGAGGAGGTATAGAGCTGCATCTTATTGTATGTAAAATACTTCTTCATTGCAGTAGCAACTATATTATCCATATAAATGTATTTCATTATGTCATATTTTAATGTTCTGATATATTTCATTTCTCCATTGCATATATTTTCATTATATAAATAAATACTGGGTTGGGAGGGAGCATCAGGGTATCATTCAAACTGAAACTGGACGATGGTATGATTGACAGCCGGAGTCTAGGAGGGAATAAACACTATCATTTTCCTTATCCTACCGATTCGATTGTGGTGGTGTGAATTCTACTCCAACAGTTTCAGGGCGATTGACGCGCCCTTCTTAACAAACCATCCAGTAGGAAGCTTAATAAGTATTGCGAATTGTGTTATTCGATTTGTTGGAGCGTATCGTTGGAAGGAGATTCTTAAATTCCCGTGGATTTCGCGTAAGTGTCTCTGCTTACGGGTCCACCCTTCCGTTTTTGGCCCTTCATACAGCGATATAGTGAATTCAGATCGGTAGCTCAAATTGATCTTGCTATTAAGTGGAGCTGCATACAAGACAAGTCTTGAAAGGATGGTGGCTACCTTACATACATACATACATACAAACTTTCATAGCGAATCAAAACAAACATTGTGTAGTACTAGAATTTCAACTAGAATGCGGTACGTTAATCGATTTGCTTGGGACCAATTGGCTAGTCAAGTAGTGAGACAATTTAAAATCGATAGTTTCGTATTGATTGTTGGTAATACTGCTGAAGCCAGCAGCTAATTGGATCATTGGGAATTGAAATTCAAATACAAACTATGGCTTTAGATAACACAAATTAAGCATGCTGATTATATCCTGCATTTTAGCACAATTGTATTACCGACGAGCAAAAGACAAAAGTTTAACATTTTAATTTCAAATAGTTTGTTATTATATTTCTGTTAACGCTGCATTTGCATTGAGGGTTATTAAAAGGAATCTAGCATTAAGCAGACTGCAAATGCAAATTCCATTCTTGTAAAGCTCCAAACAATTTTTTTCCAAGGGGCTCTCTGACACTCTGACACCAGTCAAACAGCAGTGAAATGCAAATTTCCTCAGCATTTCCAAATTCCGTCACTCAAATTCAACCTCCATAGGGTTCAGATTTGATTCCTTACCCGTATCAACTCTAAAATGATGATCCAGCAAGAATCCTGTTCGGGATAAACCCGAAGCTTCTTGCATCAGCAGTCTGTCAGGGGAGTAATATTTCTAAAGACAGTTCCGCTGAGTTTCGAGTGAAATAAAATACGTAAAACAGGGAGGGCTACAAATATAAATACGCGTACAAATATGAGCTATGGGCACCACCTCCGCGGAGCAGCATCTCAATCGAGGGGGGTGGCACTGAAAACAGCACACCGCCAGAAGTATTCAAATAAAATTTATGGTGATTGAATTTGACTTCTTTCTTCGCGCGAGAATCTCTGAACCGATCTGCGAACCAAGAGGCAACCGTGGCGAGCTTTTCGAGTTTGAATTTTTGCTTTGACTTTATTTATTTGGTGACAGTTTGGTTAGAAGTGCCGGGCGAGATGCGGGTTCTTCATGTCCTCCGCCCCCCCCCCCCCCCCCCCGGTTGTTGAATTCAATATTGCAGCGCTCTGCCTCCGAAGGGGGATGCTGCAAATCGTGGCTGTATGCCATTTTGGAAGCCGAGTTTATTGCAAACTGCTTGATCTTAACACTTTATGCGTTCGGTGTAGCTTATTTGTATCGCTGGCTTGGGATTCCGATGCTTCGCGTTTGAGGTAGAAAGATGGGCTGGGAGGGTATGAATGGGAGAGCTTCATGATTTCCAATGTAATATGAGGTTATCGAGAAGGACACGTATTTCCACGAATATGATAAAAATACTCGTAAAACTCGTTATTACGTTGTTCAAAAATTGCTAAAACCCAAGTGACCATCAAGTTCACTTATTTGCTCGCTAATTGCTTTTTTTTACAATACAAAGTTAATAGCATAGTGGCATTTATTTATTCATTTCGCCCGGCAAAGTAAACTACATACAATGTTAACTAAGTTTTACTTACATGCTATGCATAATTTATAATCCCTCTTAGTCGAGTTTTTATTTGGTGTTTGGACATATTTATGTCAATTTCTTCGCAATTTATGTCATATAGGTGCATCATTCAATTGATTGGACCATTTTTCGCGTAATTTGTTCTGCATGTGTTTTCATAGAATAATTTTCGAATTTTAAGCAGTGCTGTGTTCCTGAAATTTGAGTTAAGTAACCCAATTTGACCAGCGCCCTTGAAATATAAATCTGCCTAAAATAATAACGCGTCCGCCCCCCGACGTTGATGACGTTGTTTCAAATAGTGTATGATCTATTTTATATGGTATGTTGTAAAACATTTGCACTTCATCGAGCAGCACCGTACTCTACAGGTGGCGAAGGTGGCATTTGCTACCCACCAAAACCCCGAAAATTCGCTTTAATGTTCCTTCAATATCTACAAAGTCCCTTTATCCCAGAGATGCCAGATTTACAGACATGTCTGTGAATTTACAGACTTTTATTTGTTCACAGACATTTTCGTTGCGGACATTTACAGACTTTTTAGTTTTTTTCACAGATATTTACAGACTTTTGTAGCCGGCGCCGATGCAATAGTGGTAAGCGTGATTGCTTTCCTCACCCCAATGGGTGTGAGTTCAATCCCAGCCGGGGCCGGCAAGATTTTTTCTAGTGCTTAAAAATCTCTGGTCACGTTTTCCTTCGGAAGGGAAGTGAAGCCATTGGTCCCAGCCCATGTGTGTTCAATCCTAAGCAGGTGTGGAAGCTGCTTTCCTGCACATTCGATTGCCGTCAACGGATGGCAATCGATGTCCGTCGGTGATTGGCGCTAGATGACAGAACAGAGACTGACGTTAAATAAAGGAAAAGCAAAAAAATACAGTTTTTTTTTAATCAAGGGAAAATTTTAAAAATTTTACTTGGTTACACTGTTTTACATCTTTAATCAAATTACACGTGCGATGCATTTTGCAACACGCATTAGAAATTCGCACGTTTTCACACGAACAAGCTGTCACTGTTATAGAGATTAGTGACGTTTATCAAACGCACACTGGCGGGTGTATCGCCTTGAAAGATTTTTATTATTTTCCTCTGGCTAACTTAAAAAATGTTTGAAATGAGATCTTTCAAAATGAGCTTGACAGGGATTTGCTATGTATTTTCCTAGGATTTTCACTAACACGCTCTCACATATTGCACCAATACAACAAGTGAAAATCTAAATAGGCGGTCATAGTTATAGACCTGTCAATGTGCTGCCATGTTGTATCCAAAACGAACATTTCCCATTCGATATGACGGTTTGTTTGAATACATCTACTCACATTGGCCGGTTTGTAACTTTACTGTCTATTTGCTTTGCCATGTCATTTTCAGAAAAATCTGGACCAGGTAAAATATAAAATCTGGAAAAATCTGTAATGCTCTAAAAATCCTCTTTTTAACATTATGCTATTGAAATCAAAGTGATGTGCCAATCTCCCGTAAAAATAGATCAGTATGATCATCTGGAATTTATTTAAAGTTCTAGAATGCTTATAAATTACATGTTTAAATAAATTAAATAAAGCAAATAACTTGTTAGCATTGCTAAAATTATCCAAAAGTTGAAAAGTATTGACACGGTGTGCCCAAAAATTTCAAATAACCATTACGCAGCATTTCAAAAATCGAGTGAAATGTGGGTAAAAAACAACAGAAAATATGGAGAATTGTTTTTTAAACTATACTTTTTTAAAAAGAATGAGAAGCAAAGAATCAAGGAAATTTGATGGGATGGATCTTTTGAACTAATAGTCGATAAAGTCCTTACTATTTGATGCAGTACCAGAATTTAAAGATTTAATTCGTTCTAAATAATTCTAATATTTCTCAGAGGTTGATCAGATTTACAGTTCAATTCTTGACATCATACAACACACAACACCCAGCAGAGAGGAGGTAATTTTATTTTGAAGCAAAATTCACCGGGCTGAAGTGGGAATCAAAGTCTAACATCGTGGAACTCACACACAGTTTACCTAAACTACGGGTAGCTCCACTACTCGCATGCAGAGTTGCGACCTATCACAATCACGATCATCAAACAGCTGATGGTAGTAACGCTTTGTACATTCCTATCAATGTGGTCGTCGAGAGAGCCTCCATGACCATCCATCAAGTTGACGAAAGAAGTAACAAGCAACTGGTGAATTTCGTGTTCTGTTGTGAACCATCACCAATCTGATCATTCCTGACAATCATGACACTCGTCTGTGCTCGTTTTGAAGCAGTTGCTGCTTTGCTTGCTTATGTGAGTATGTTGGTGAGTGAGCCCAACAGCTTCCGTTTAATGTTGCCTGCTTTGTTTGTAACTTACACAGTCGCGCCTGCCGAGACGAACTTGGAATGCGTAGGCATTGTTTTCATTTTCTTTTGTCGTTTCGCTTTTGCTGATGATCGTACTGCAGAAGTCTTCACTGTTTTCGTTGTGCTTTTCATTATCAGCAGCGAGTGTAACGTTTTGCTTGTGAGCAGCGACCATTACTGGTGATTGTTGTTTGCCATGGCTCTAACTCTCACTGCGTGACAAAACGATCTGTCAGCGATAGTCGGTTGATGCGAAGACGAGTGTCACGTGAGTGTTATGATATTTTGCATCACTGCTCGCATGACCATTTTGCCAAAGAATAATTTTATTTTATTACTAAAATGAAAGTCTGATAGCTTCATATGTGAAGTTTCAGGATCTTGCAATGATTTTTAATTCCGGAATTTATATTTTTCCTGCGTCCTGGATCATGATTTTTTGTTAGTCTGAATTTACTTGGGAATTTTCACAGGATATCTTCGCCTTTTTTTTTGGTTCAATTTGAATCATTCTAGAATTTCATCATATTTTTTTTTCTATATTCCCCTAAAATAATCTATTATAAATCCCTCTCCTTCGCCTAATACTTAACTATGAACTATTTTCAGAATTACCTTAAAATTCCAATAATGTCCAACGTTGATGGCATTTAAAAAATAAAGTAGCAAGTTTGACTTTTAATTTTTGTTATTAGAGGGTAAATCAATAGAAGTGATATTTTTAATGCAACATGTTTAAAAAATCTGGGAAAATCTGGAACACATTTAAAAAATCTGGAAATATACGTGGTCTGTCTGTGTATCTGGCAAGACGACTAAAAATCTGGAAAATCCAGATAAATCTGGAATACTGGCAACGCTGCTGTCTAGAATCACAGCCCAATATGTGATCAGGATAAAATTCAATAGCGTCATATGGGAGAACAGTTTAAACAAAATGGAAGTGGTTTCGCTCAAATTGGTTTAGCCTTAGTGATAAAAGTGAGTGAGTTTTACTGAAATATTTAACTTTTTTGGCCATTTCTCCGGATTCCATTGTGCGGTCTCGATAGAATTAAAAGGCGAGAGAACGATTTAAGCAAAAAAGAAGTGATTTCATTCAAATCGGTTAAGCCAACGTCGAGAAATGAATTTTACTGAATTAATCCAAAATTTCACTATTTTGGCCATATCTCCCCACTCCATGTGAAATCGAGATTCAATTCATTCGCGACCTATGGGATCGTCCATTAATTATGTCACACTTTTAGGGGGGAGGGGGGTTTTGGAAACTTTTTTTTTTGTTTTTTTTTTTTTATAAAGCTTTATTAAAGAGATTTTTAGCCATAGTTCATCTCTAGGTTTTGGTGCGTGGCCGGCGGTCATAAAAAAAAACTACCCGACACTGGTTTACATACCACAAGACAACCCAGTTTTATTCAATCATTTTACTTATATAGACCCTAGCATGCTTCTCTTGTACTAAAAATAAGTTCATTCTACACGCTATTCTCTCAGAGCCACATGCTGGTGAGAGAAATAACAAAACAACCTGCTATGGCGCACGTTGCGCTGTTGTGTGAACTTGAAAAAAACTGCTATCATTGGCAGAAGCCAAATTTAAAGGCCCGCGCTCGGGGTACCATTGGTATGCCCTAGCTTCTTTCTTAATTGTATAACTCTAGGTCTCTGTCTGTGACATAATGTGACGGCCCATGATAAAACGCAAAACATGGAACGGGGGCCGTCTCATTGGAAACTGTGACGAGCCTTACAAAAAACAATTAAGGTCCATATAAAAAATGTGACAAAGGGAGGAGGGGGGGGGGGGTTGGAAATGGGCCAAATTTGCGTGACATAATTAATGGATCTTCCCTATGGGAGAATAAAAAAAAAACAAAATAAAAGTGGTTCCATTTAAATCGGTTCAGCTATCGTCGAGAAAAGTGAGTGAGAAATTATGTTTACATTTTAAAATTTCACTATTTCTGTTCGATAAATAAATTTCAATGAGGTTTTATGGAAAATCAATATAAATACTTGCACTAATCAAGCCTTTATAAATCTTTTTCGAATATGAGAAAAATAGACGAAAAAGTTACTCATTCTAGAAGTATGCACTCAAAGAATAAATCACACATGCAATGAAAAATATTCATTAGAAATTCACATAACTTTCATGTGATACCATAATTGGGAATTGCACCACAAAATCACATGAACCTTATGTGCCAAATAAAATTTAAGTGATTTATCATATTGAACTCATGTGATCACATCAATGTTATGTAAAATTCAGATAGATATCATAGGTTTTGATAATGGAAAAATATTATATGCATTCCAAATGGAAACTAAGTGAAAACTTTTTTCCGTGTGCTAATTTCACATCGAGATGTTGCTCATATTAGAAAACAAAATCCTGTCAAAGCTCAGAAAGTTTTACTCAGTCTATGAGTTAACTAGGTTTTCAAGAATATGAGTGAGCTAATCTCGACTTTGAGTCGACCACATTTGTCATGAATCGTTTTTTTTTTATTAATTTCGTTTAATGATTCCCAAATCCAATCGGGTTCAATTCGTCTGCTCGAACATGACTTTTACTGAAATTTAAAATTTCGTGTCTAATTTTAATTTAAGTTTACTTGCCTTTGATAAAAACACGTCTACTGAGGATAAGCCGTAAATTACCTTAAAAACATACAATTAGCTTGAAGCACATGTAAATCATCACCGATTTTGCTGAAAATTTGCACAGAAGTTCAAATTAACATGACAAACAGTAATCTCGGTTGACCCGTTGCATTCCGAACATTTCTGTTAAAATGAACAGGTCTAATGAATATGGATTCGCTTTAGCTTAGCTTAGCTTAGCTTAGCTTAGACTGACTGCACATATCAATGGTTGCTACTCCTTGATTGATCAGAGTCAATAAAATTGTACAATAAATCAACTGAATGGGGCTGGGAGTGACCGTCCATTCTCATTTTACAAGTTTCAGTGACTCCATATTTTGTAGATCAATGATGGCACCGGCCAAATCCTTGCAATCAGATGGGAGTAGGGAAGGAATATTAGAGTGACCTTTGTTGTTTGTGGGCCGTGTTTACCTCTGCACCCCAACAAAAGACTCAGGAAAGCAGATTTTGTTAGTAAGTTGGGTTCGTTGGATCAGGATTCACCTTGATAAGTGATGCAACCATGGTTTTAAATGAATCAGAGTTATCATGCATTATACTTGGATTTGTCCGAAGCCAAAACCAAATGGTGTATCATTGGGCCTTATTTCGGGTGTCACTACACGGTGATAAGCAAGTCATACTCAGAATAAGAGCCGTGATTACCGTACAAATCAAATGGGAATCACTTCACCGTGACGACAAGTGACAACTTTTCATCGTGATGTGACATCCGTAATAAGCCCCATTATAATATAAATCTGAAGACGTTCCATCATCGAAAAGCTGAAAATAAACTTAGAGCATGAGCATGAGCAAAATTGACCGCCCGCGACTGCCAACACCAAAGAGCTGAAAACCAATTCTAACAAATCAAATTAACAGACAAAACCAGGGTGAAAGCTGTAAGAGTGAATCATTACAGTATAAATCGTTATCGAAGAGCTGGAAGAAAGCTTAAATAATTAAAATCAATAGATCCAGTCTCTATGAAGGTTAAAAAAGAGAATAATTATACAGCAATGACCCCATTTTGTCAAAGTAGTGTATGTGTATCTTTAACATCCATATTGAAGGAGGAAGATATGAAATCACAATTATGTGGAGTTACTGAAAAATAACAGTCTGATGCGCGGAGAGGCTAACAGGATCTGGTCATAACTGTAATGTGAATATTAGGAAGATTTATAATCATCAAACTATTCTTGAATTAACCTGGAAGAATGCTTGTGAATAATAGTTATACAGGTAAATTAAATTGATAAACTAAATGGTTCAAACAACAACTCCCGTCTGTAGAAAAGCTGAAAATAGGGAATCTTTACAATGTGGATCCTACGATATTCCACTGTCGATGGGCTGAAAATATTCAGTCTACATCAATAGATTCAGCTATTTGAACCAAAGCACTACATAAATATGGATTAGCTTTATGCGTTTTACTCAGAATACCTCTGGTGTAAAACAAATCATTACCAATTTGGTTTCTACGTCGCTGTTCAATTTATGCTGGAGGTGGTGGATTTGTGATATCTTGAGGAGTTATAAATTATGACTGCATAAATCAATCGCCAGCATAAAAGAACAGGAACCATAAAAATATATGTAGAATAATGCAAAATGGCACATCCCATGTGGCTTTCGTGCAAGAAACCTTACTTTCGTAAAGGAAACTTTTATCTAGGAAACCTCATGAACCCAACCTCAAAGCTCAATTAATTGCTACGCAAAAAGCAATTTTAGCTAAAGTAGCAGGACAACGAAAAGCACCATTGAAACCAAAATTTGGCGATTATGTTTTCAAATTGGGCTATTTAGTCATAGTCTGTAAAAATAAAGAAACTGCAAGCTGGCTAACAAGAATTATTTCTACAGTAACTCCCTGGTCAGAGGCAGAGCTGTTATCAGTGGATGAAAAGGAAATCCCGCGTCCTGAAATACTCATTGGTTTCTTCCCTTGGAGTTCAGAGGACAAAAATTAAGAAATTCTGGCTCTCCTAGAAAGTCAAAACGATGGGTTGGCTGTTTTTTTTTTTTTCCTTTGGTTTGTTTTTTCCGTCGATCTTGTTTTCCGTGCTGAGCACCAATGCTACCGACGTGCCAGGAAGACAGCTCCCACACCTGGACCCTACCTATCGACCCATCAACTCATGAACCGGGGACCAACGGCTTTACTTCCCATCCGAAGGAAGGCGTGATCAGAGATGTTATGCCTCAGAACATCCCGGCGGCGCCGACTGGGATTGAATCCAGGCCTGCTGGGGTGAGAAGTAATCACGCTTACCACTACACCACCGGCGCCGTTGGGTTGGCTGTTGATGCATGGCGGATATTGCAGCGCAACGTAAAAACCAACATGTAGAACTAGTTTTCACTGTCGACTGAGGATCCTTGAACTCCATCAAAAACAGTAAATTCATCTTTGATTTCAGGTTTGGAAATGCCAGTTCCAGAAGAGAAATCCACATGATGTTAGTGAAAGACCAGGGCAAAGGGATGATGATGAATCTCAAAAGACCCACGTAGGCACTGGTGATGACAAGATAATCGTATATCAAATTGACGAAATCTCAGGACCAAGTGGTGTCGAGAGCAAAAAAACAAACCGTAATGCTCCTGGCCACACTACAAATACAGTCGGTGACAAAAGAAAAGAAAAGAATACACCAAAAAAACAAGGATCGAAGCCAGGATACAAAATTACTAGGATCCGAGCAGAAAAGAATCCAAATAAGGGGAACCGCAAAACCAACTTTGACAACAACAAAATCAAATTTGTTCAAGTGAACCTTCACCATGCAAAGGGAGCAACTGCTGTACTTTGTAAAAGGTTCACAGAGAGAAAACTGGACATTGCCCTTATCCAGAAGCCATGGACAAATAAAAGTAGGATATTAGGAGTTCCTACAAAATCTTGTAAGTTAATTTACGATGAAGGGCAATTAGCTCCAAGAGCTGCAATTTTAGGAAATGGAAGAGTAATTTTAGTTCCTATTACAGAATTTATAAAAAGAGACATTGTTGCGGTCCTGATGGAGGTTCCAACAACTCACGGGAAAACGGAAATATATATTGCTTCAGCATACTTTCCAGGAGACTTGGGAGATGTACCTCCACCAGAAGTAGCGGCGTTTGTTAAATACTGCAAGAAACAAAATAAGGCATTTATAATTGGCTGCGATGCAAATGCTCATCACACAATATGGGTTAGCACGGTCATCAATACCAGAGGTGAGTACCTTTTAGATTATATTTCTAACACTTATATAGATATATGTAACAGAGGATAGGCTCCAAAATTAATGCAATTAGACAAAAAGTTCTTGAATTGACTATGTGTAGTCCAATAATCTCAGACAAAATCAAAAATTGGCATGTATCAGACGAAATATCTTTGTCTGATCACAAGCAAATATTATTTGAATATGAGGCTGGTCAACAGCTCACACAAATTTTTAGAGATCCTAGGAAAACAGAGTGTGAGCTATATAATTCAGAGCTAGTGGCAGGAAGAGACACGATAGCAATTAGCTTAAACACTTGTGAAGAACTTGAGAATAGTTCTAAACAACTTTCAAATTTGATCCTACATGCCTTTTATGAGAGTTGCATCGAAAAGGAACGCTCTATATACAGGCATGTACCTTGGTGGAACAACAGGCTACAGAAACTTCGTAAAAAAGCCCGGAAGCTTTTCAATAGGGCTAAACGAACACAACAGTGGGAACAATATAAGGAATCCCTCGCCGCCTATAATAAGGAAATACGGAGATCAAAGAGGATACACTGGAGGCATACATGTGAGAACATAGAAAATACTCCGATAACGGCGCCGGTGGTGTAGTGGTAAGCGTGATTAGGTACTTCTCACCCCAGCAGGCCTGGGTTCAATCCCAGTCGCATAACATCTCTGATCACGCCTTCCTTCGCATGGGAAGTAAAGCCGTTGGTCCCCGATTCATGAGTTGATGGGTCGATAGGTAGGGTCCAGGTGTGGAGCTGCCTTCCTGGCACGTCGGTAGCATTGGTGCTCAGCACGGAAAACAAGATCGATGGAAAAAACAAACCAAAGGAAAAAAATAGAAAATACACCAGTAACTGCTAGGTTGCAGAAAATACTCGCTAAAGATCATTCCAATGGTCTGGGCACTTTGTAAAAAGAGGATGGCTCTTTTACTACTTCTAAAAATGAAACGTTAGAGTTGATGATGAGAACGCATTTTCCATGTTCTATTATTAATTCAAACGAAGCCCAAAACCTAACGACAACAGCAATTTGTATCGATGAAACCAGGGCGGATATTCATGAAATATTAAATGAAACGACTGAGTTAGACAGAATAAGAGCTGATACTTGCACTTTGGTCAACAAAATCTTTACTGAAAGAAAAGTTGAATGGGAGATTGACTCCTTTGAACCTTTCAAGGATGGAATTTTTCCTGTACTACTACAAAACGGAAAAGCGGTTTTAATGCCTATTCTAACAAAGATATTTAGAGCAAGCTTAATATTAAGCCATATACCGGCAGTGTGGCGACAAGTGCGGGTTATTTTTATCCTCAAGGCAAATAAAAAGGATAAAACTTCACCAAAATCCTTCAGGCCAATAAGCTTATCGTATATTTTGCTAAAAATAAGGGAAAAAAAAACAATAGATGAACACATAAAGTCATCATATTTAATTACAAATCCTCTGAGCAAATATCAGTTTGCATACCAGGAAGGTAAGTCATCAGTAACAGCACTCCATACGGTTGTTACACAACTAGAAAGATCTTTTGAAGCAAAAGAAATTTCACTTGCTGCATTCCTTGACATTGAAGGTGCATCTCTCGATTCAATGACTACAGCTATGATGAAATGTGGTTTCGATCAAAGCATTGTAAATTGGATAAATGAAATGCTATCAAAAAGAGAAATATCAGTAAACCTTGGAAGCTCACTCATCAGTGTAAGAGCAACCAAAGGATGCCCGCAAGGAGGCGTGTTATCACCTCTATTGTGGTCTATAATAGTTGATGATCTTCTCAAAAATTTAATAACCCAAAGCTTCGAAATAATTGGATTCGCAGATGATATAGTCATAATTGTACGTGGCAAATATGATTGTATTATCGCTAACAGAATGCAAATTGCTTTAAATTTTGTCTCATCGTTGTGTGATAGGGTAGGATTAAACATAAATCCTTCTAAAACTACTATCGTGCCATTTACCCGAAGGAAGAAATTTTCATTAGACAACATAAGATTGAAAGGCACACTTTTGGAGCTTTCTAATGCTGTCAAATATCTTGGAGTAATCCTAGATAGTAAACGTAATTGGAATATGCATCTAGAGCAGGCAATAAACAAAGCTACTAATGCTTTATGGATATTCAAAAGAACATTCGGGAAACAGTGGTGAACAGTGATCCATTGGATTTACTCTGCAATTGTGGAACCCAGGATTACTTTTGGTGCATTGGTCTGGTGGCCAAAAACAAAAGAGAGTGTTTCTCAGAGAAAGTTAGAAAAACTCCAAAGGTTAGCAACTCTCTCAATAACAGGTGCAATGAGAAGTACACCATCGAAGGCATTGGATGCTTTGCTTTATATGCTACCATTGCATCAATTTATACAATTAGAAGCCGAAAAGTGTGCTCTAAGGATTACAAGGTCAGTGAAACTCTTTGAAGGAGAACTTAGAGGACATCTTACGATTCTAAAAACTGTTAGTATCAACTCTCTAGTAAGGAACAACGAAGACTGGATGGAGAAAAGATACCATTTCAATCGACTTTTTCAAATAGTTGACCCTGGGCGTAATTCATTGTTTTGGTGGTCCGGTTCTTCGTTCAGGATGGGTTGTTTTTTATACAGATGGTTATTAGAATGGAGCTAAAAGCGTGGGAATCTTCAAAAGTGGAGGAAAACTGGAAGAACACTTCCATAGCTAGGCAGTCGAAGCGATTTATTAATCCAAACATTTCTGTGACCCACAAAATCCTGGAACTTCCTAAGAAAGATCTTAGTATATATGCAGGTCTTATAACAGGTCATTGTACGAGCCGTTATCACTTGAAGCTGATTGGAAAACTTTAAGATGATGTATGTCGCTTCTGTGGCATAGAAAAGGAAGACTCGGAACATTTGCTATGCCACTGTCCGGCAATTTTCAATAAAAAGCGTAAGTTCTTCGACAAGGGGCTGATAAAACCCTTTGACATTTGGGAAACAACTCCCAGTACAGCAGTGCACTTTATTCGAAGTATAATGCCGTGCTGGGATAATGCTATTAGTCAAACGATGGCGATCACTCCTAATAATAGTGATACGGCATCTTGATATAGCTAAAGAAAAAAAAATGGGGAATATATCACAATAGATCAGAAAAATGGTCGCAGTGATGAAAATACACGACAAGGAAAAAAAACCCAACCTTTGCTACTTTTAGCAAAAGTGGAATGCCAAACTTCTCGAGCATGTGTGCGTGTCAATAACGCAATCGTCGCTACACAAATCTTTAAATAAGAACCAGAGATGTTTGTGCTGTTACGTTTACTGTTTCAGTGCCAGGTTTTTACGTTTATATCAGGTTCTTGTTTTAGACATTCCCAAAAACTCGTGACATTACTGCCGAAAGTGTTAAATCAGTCCAGAAAATTTAACAGTTTCGGAAATAAGTCTATCATTGAGTGATTCAACATTTCCCCTACTGAACTCAACCTTTTCTGAAGTTATTAAATATGTTATGAGCTGAATACACGGATCCAGTGTTGTCAATTTTTCCGAAGTAATTTGAAACTTTTGTAAAGTTCAGTACTGTTCGAATCTATTTTGTACGTGCTATTTTTTTTTCTGAAATGGTCCAGTACTTTCCAAAGTGATCCTAAGTTTTTCTCAAGTAATTCAATACTATATGAAGTGATGCTGAACTTTTCCCAAGTGATTCCAAACTTTCCTAATGTAATGTAATGTCAGTATAGACAGATCTCGTTTTTGGAAACGTAACTGCAGTGCACTCTCTACAACTGCTAATTAGGGGAATAGGATGTAATGTCGGCCTGAATACCCCTAATTCGGGCCCATACATAAATTCAGCAATCGACTAAATTTTCAATAGCGTCCAAAAATTTCCATTAGTGCCGTCCCAATGACGCGTTCATCTTGATAAAATTGATAAATAGCAAATTTTTAGCGATGGGCCAATCTTATATCCATACGCCAACATTAGATCCATTTCCCCTATAGAATAACAATCCCATACAAAGTCGATATCGAGTTAGTGGACATGGAAATCGAGTTTTGGAGAGTTGACTGTACTTCATCTATGTTGCCAAAATCGAGACCTTTTTCGATGTGTCACAATTGAGTGGCTCAACGATAAGAATCAATACTCCCTTAAGTGAATCCTGTTGAAAAACTATTGAAAAATTCGTGGAAGTTAGGAGGATCTCTTGGTTTTTGACGATCTAATTGACCTACATTTGGAAGTGGCCAGTGCAGTTATTGCCTATCGTAAAATCACGCATCATTTGTTGGTTCTCTGTCAGGTGATCTGGTAATAACGGAGTAGCAACCGCGAGCGATTAATCATTTTCATGTTCAATTTTGTCTGTACTATCTGAAGTGATTCAGTACTCTCTGAAGTTTTTTTCTGCAGTAATTCAGTAATTTTCAAACTGATTGCGAGATTTTCTAAAGTGTTTCAGTTCTTTCTTAAGAGATTTTGAACTTTTTTTAAAATGATTCTGTGCTCTCCAAAGTGATTCCGATTTTTCTGAAGTGATTAAGTTAGTAGAAAGTGATTCAACTTTTGAAGAAGTGATTGAAAAATTGAAAGAATCGATATAGTACTTTCCGAAGGTTTGTGAAGTTGTTCAGCTCCTTCCGGAATTATTTAGTTTTTACGGAAGCGATTACAAACTTTCTGGAAAGATAAAGTAGGGAAAATGAATGTGATGTCGGCCTAAATGCCCCTAATTTGGGCCCATACATAAATTCAGCAATTGACTTAATTTTCAATAGTGACCAAAAATATCCATTAGTACCGTCCAAATGACGCGTTCATCTTGATAAAATTGATAAATAGCTAATTTTTAGCAATGGGCCCAATCTTAGATCCATAGGCCAACATTAGAGCCATTTCCCCTATTTTCCGAAGGGTTTCATAAATTTTCCTAAGTTATTCAATACTATCCGAAGAACTTCGGAGGTTTTTTGAAGTGATGCATTACTTTCAGAATTGAATTCAAACTGTTCAAGAGTGATTCAATTCTGTCTGAAGTGATTCAGTACTGTCGGAAGTGATTAAAAACTATCTGGAATTATTCAGCACTTTTCGGAGTGATTCCAAACCTTTCTGAAGTGATTCAGTGTTTTCTGAAATGATTCAGTGCTTTCCGAAGTAAATATGAACATTCTGAAGCGATTCAGTATTTCCTAAGTGATTCCGAACGTTCTCGAAGTGATTCAGTGCATTCCTAACTGATTCAATTATTTTCGAAGTGATTCCGTTCTTGCGGAAGTGATTACAAACTTTCTGGGGTGATTCAGTGCTATCTAATGTGAATCCGAAAATTACTGAAGTGATTCAATACTATCCGAAGAGATTCCGAGCTTAAAGTGATTCAATACTTTCCGGAGTGAATCAGTGCTTTCTGAAATAATTCAGTACCTTCCGAAGTAATCATAAAGTTTGTCATAGTGATTCTGAACATTCCTGAAGATATTCAGCATTTTTCGAAGTCATTCCAAACATTTCTGAAGTGATTCAGTGATTCAGTTCCTAAGAGATTCAATTGTTTTCAAAGTGAACTTTCCGCAATTATTGAGTACTTTCCAAAGTGATGTCGAATATTTATTAAGTGTATTGCATGATAAGGAAAGAGATGTAGCATTGAATGGTTACAGAGAAAGAATATGAGAATTTTCGTTTGAAAGGTCGTTGAATTACTTCGGTAATTTGACGTACTTCCGGCCATGATGACCGTTGAATTCACACCTATCTGGGGGTTCTGGGATTTCTACACGAGGACTTTGACTTCACCCGTGGAAGAGGCGGGAGTGCGAGTAGTTAGTACTTAAGTGTACTTAGTGTCGGGGTGTGTTTTTCGTCCCTGTAGAGTGCAAACTTTAGAGATTATGGAGAGAGGGAAGTCTAGGATTTTCTAACTTTTTAAATTTGTTTTCTTATTTTTCGGATTTGTTAGAAATAAAATCAGGGGGGTTTAAAGTCTTGAAATAGTATTTCGTAATTATAATATGAATAAAAGAAATAAGCATTTTGTTTACATATTAATGTTAATATAGATACTTCAAACACCACATCATAATCTTAAGTACAACATGTTTTAAATTGCCATGGAAATAGCCAGTAGGAAAAATTAGGATGAAGTTTCAAAGGCTAAAGCTGAAATTACTCTTAACTGCAACGTATGCCAGCTTCAATACACACAGAAAAAAATATAAGGGGCATTCACAAGGTCTATCGCAAACATTTACATTATCGATAGTACAATTATCCGATCCTCGAAATATCGTGTAAATATTCGAAAGATCTACCATCAACTACATATGTGGTATTAATCGCATAAAATGACATGATTTTTTTAACTGTGCACGCAACACTAGAATAATGCACTCCAATACGATCCACCTTTCACAAACCAATCGAACCAAATCGCACCAGTCAGACAGAACATGAAAACTCCATCGCAATTTACAAACCTAGATTTATGAGTTCGAGTAACTGCCTCCACATTGCGTCTGGCACCACTCTCTGCATATCCTTGGTCTGGGAAAGCAATCTGAGAATGTGAGAATGCACAGCTCACCGCAATATGCAATATGATCCTGAATCGTTATCCTAGTTTTGAACTGGCTGCGTTTCTTCCTACGGAATAGTTGAGGCAGAAGCAATTTTCGTATCCGGAATTTGTCAACCAGATCGATTTAGCCGTCTACCGCTGAGTCAACTCTAGCCTTCTTCTATTCGTTGGATAAAGCAGACTCCGAGCCATCTCCATAACAGTGTTAAATTACCAACTGTTTCAAGTAGGCATGGCAAAAACCGTGCCCCCCACGGAAGCTTCTTAATGTTTACACAATTACGTCGAGTATAATTTCTGCTCCTAATCCGACGGATTACAAACAGCTCACGAGATTGTTCGGTGTTTGTGTGTATGTGTACATTTTCGCACTCCGCTCGGTGACTAATTCCAGTGTAGGCACTTACATTTGCCCATAGTTCTCTGTTGGCGGGCGGTGCTGCCAGGCGTAGAGATTTGCGTGAGTTGGGACGAATACCACCGCTGCTGATGTTGGTAGATTTAAAATAAATTAGATCTAAAGGGGAGACAATCCACCATCAGCGAGACCTGGCAAGGAAGCAAGAGCACCTCAGTTCCGTTTTCCGTTTCTTGAGGTTGCCACCTTAGCTCTATCTACCTCATCGAAAAGAGATGCCACAAGGGAGTGGAGGTAATGTGACACCTTGGCACCCGACCAGTAGAGTATCCTTCTCTCTCTCACTCTCTATCTCGGTGTGTATGTGTGTGTGTGTGAAACGTGTACCCCGGAATGGGAAATGACAGCATCGGAGAAAGCTTTGCTCCTCGACGGATGGGTGAGCGCTGGAATGTGTCGTCGTCGTCGTCGTCCTTGGTGTGAAGGCAATTGGCAACATAAATTGGACACATCCAGCTTTGCAGCCCTAGGAGAGGGAGTTTCAGTGTTAGTTGTGTACGGAAGATAGGAGATAGCATAATTAGTATTATTTTGTTGCTTGTTTTGGTTCGGGAGCCATTCTTTAATTATTTTCTTGGGGAGTGGTTGAGATGTAGCAGAGGAAATCGTTTTCCAAGAATTGCTTGCACGTGGATGGTTTCCATTACTGTTGGGTGCAGGGGATGAATCCTGGCAGAATTGGTCGCACTCCTAGAGCACACACACTCACAGCTCAGTCCAGAATAAAACCCTGCTGTGTGCATTGAAAGCATGGCAAGTGTAACTATCTTACCTTTCCACTGTAATCCTTTGGCTTCCATTGTCCAAGTAATACCGATTTGAAGCGTATTGCAATTGCAGTGGATCACTGCACAAATCCTTTTCTCCATCCGACAGGAAATCTTGTAATTACAACGTAAAATGATTTGTCCACACTGGATGCTGGTCCCTCTGGAAGCGTGGATTTTAATGATGGAAACCCAACACAACTGTTGCATTGAAGGGGAAAATCAAGATTGGGATAAGTCATTATATTAATTAGAAATAACCTTCACCACCAAAGCTAGGAGAATCAGGATACTTGTTAGAACGAATTTTAACCTTCCTAATGAACGTTAACGCTGGAAGAAAATCTTACTAAAAAATTCAGTATCGTTCAAACACCAACCAAATGAAAGCTTACCCAAACAACACACATGTTCTATAAACGTCTATATAGCCTTTATATTACTAGATTTGGTTGTAAAGTAGTATACTCAACATAATTCTATGAGTTTGTGTAACTCGGGTTTGAGAATGCAATACTGACCCGATTTTGTCAGTCTTTCGCGCATCAGACTTTTATCTTCCAATAATTTCACATAACCGTAAATTCAAATTTGTATCATTCATATATATATATCATATGTATGACGTTTTTCATGAAGCGTAGAACACCACACGGTCCTTGGTTTTAGTGCTGGCCTCCTTTACCACCGGATAATGCGGTGCCCTAATTGTACTGCTGGACTCTAGATTCTAGGAAACCTTAGGATAATTCCAAGACAGGACGATTCCAGGAGAACTTCAATGTAATTTGGAGAAGTACTTCATAAGAGTTGTGACTAGAAATCCCAATCAGCGGCGCCGGTGGTGTAGCGATAAGCGTGATTTCCTCTTGACCCAGCAGGCCTGCGTTCAATCCCAGTCGGCACCACAGGGATGTTCTGAGGCATAACAGCTCTGATCATGCCTTTCTTCGTAAGGGAAGTAAAGCCGTTGGTCCCCGGCAGGCATGGAAAATCATTTACATTCATTTCATACATTCATTTACATTCATTTGCCTCTAACTTTTTTCATCAACAGCATTCCGCAAAATGATGTATGGAGTTTTTGTAGGTTTTGTTATTAACTACATCTTTTGCTCATAACTCAAATCTGTATCTCTTATGCATCACGAACTAGAGCGGGCAGAACTTGTAAAATACATTCACTGGAACACAGTAGTGGCTTCTGTTTGCTCTGGTCCGTCATGCATCAGAGATACGGATTTGACTGGTTAACAAAAGTAATAGCTAATAACAAAACCTACAAAAGCTAAATACATCATTTTGCGGAATGCTGTTGATGAAAAAAGTTAGAGGCAAATGAATGTAAATGAATGCACGAAATGAATGCAAATGATTTTCCATGCCTGGTCCCTGGTTCATGAGTTGATGGGTCGATAGGTAGGGTCCAGGTGTGGGAGCTGCCTCCCTGGCGTCGGTAGCATTGGTGCTCAGCACGGAAAACAAGATTGACTGAAAATAAATCGAGGAAAAAATACCAACTAAGTTTTAGGTAAATTATATGGATGTTGGGAACAAAACTGCAAGTGAATTATAAGGAGAATTCCAAGGCAGATGTGAGAAGAAATACAAGGGAAGAAGATTCCAAAGGAAATCCTGAAAAGAATTTAATAATATTTGTTATAATAATTTCAATGCAATTTTGAGAAAAGTATTAAGGAATTTCAAAGAAGATTCCAAGGAAATTGAATTCCGATGAAAGCTAGAACGAAATTTGAAGAAATAATTAAATGTTTCATGTTCTGGTGATAGTTCTTAAGAGCATTAATAGGAGTGTTTCATGGGAATTATATTATGAGAAGCATTTCAAGGAAGGTACTTTCTTTGGAATTTCGAGAGAGCACTTGGAAGAAGTTCAAAACTAATTTCAGAAGAATTGAGGAAATTCTTATGTAATTCAGTGCACATGATAAAGAATGCGATACAAAATTAAAGTGAAATCAAAGAATATTCTAAGGATTTTTTTTAGCAAATTGATAGAGTTCTTAGCTGAACTCTGAGCTCTGAGGAAATTCTTGAGAAAAATCGAAACACAATCCTGTGAATAATTCAAAAGACATCAAGATGATTCTAACATTTGAAATTTAATATAATATCTTGGACGCAGATAAAATTAAGGCTTAAGAGATGCGAGAAATTACTCTTATGCTATGAAAAGTTCGCATAAATAACAAAAATCTTCAAGATTTCGGGAGTTTGTTCGATATTCGGGAGTTAAAAAATGTGAGTTCTCAGATCAATATCCATGAGTCTGGAGTATAAAAAGTTTTGAAGATTCAAAAACTGGAGAATTTAGACATAGTTAAATTACCGATATACATTTCTTAGATATACTTTTATATCTATGATTTTCAGAGCTAAATTTCTCTTTGAGATATTACCAATTTATTCGTGGTTTTGAAATCCTGGCAATTTCAAAATCTTCGACTAGATGCTTACCTCAGACAGCGACTTGAGTGTGTAACAGTCGATAGAACCGTTTCCGCACATCAGAGGAACATGAGCGAATAGGCGATCATTCCTTTTGCCAGTACCCTCACTGCCCCTCATCAACGGGTGATTTTGGTAAAAGCGATGCTCGATGCGATTCGTACCTTCTTCAAATTCCTTTGCTCTCTTTCTATCTTCTATATAACATTTTCACAAGGTCGTACTGTAACGTATCTATCATCTATCGAATAAAATGTTCACTTTAAGTTTAATATTGACGATAAGCATCTTCAACTACACTCCTCAAAGTTGAAACCTGTCTACGCCCTGAGTTGCATATGATTATTTATCTGTGTGATGTTAATAAATTTTATTTTCTAACACATACATTTTTGGTCTAGAAACCATACTGAAAAGAACCAGCCCATCAATTAAACAAATTCTTGATTCTCTTAAGCATTTTTTGACGTAGACTACGTCTTACGGGAAGGTACTGGGGGTAAATCAAAAATCTAAAATTGCGACCGTCACGAACGCTTATAACTTTGTCATTTATAGATGAAATTAAAATCTAAATACACCAATCGATAGGAAATAACTCTCACAATCAAGCCGGCGCCAGTGGTGTAGTGGTAAGCGTGACTGCATTTCTAACACCCCAATGGGTCTGGGTTCAATCCGGCCTATACCCAATACCAACTATCGTGACCAACTGTTTCTGGTCCACCTCACGAAGGGCTCCACCACCCTTACTGCACTCAAGAGCAACATACGTGACCTATTTCAGGTCATTGTCGACTGGGAATACTACAAGCCGCAACACCGTGATGTGACCCAATGCACAAGTTGCCTCTCCTTCGGCCATGGCACGAAGAACTGTCATATGAAACCACGCTGCGACAAGTGTGCTATGGCCCACTCGACAGCGACCTGTGCTCAAGCTGATGACACCAACCCGAAGTGCGTGAATTGCGGCGGAACTCACCGTGCCACTACTCGGGACTGCCTCAAGCGAACGGAATTCATCAACATGAGGAAGAAGGTGGCTACTATCAACCAGCCAGGCTGGCATCGAAATAAACGTGCACCACCAGCCAGCACGGACGAACACTACCCGGCAATCCATCCTCGTCGTCTGGTCCCAAATCTTCCACCGCTACCTCTCAACAACAGTAAACGAGCCGCCCCCTCAGGTCAGCATCGCCTCACTGCTGCTGCAGTTATGCCAAATCAAGCTTCTGCCTCGGCGCCTGGACTATCGTATGCCTGTGTTGCCTCAGGTGACTCAGTTGACGAATATCCGTTAACATCAGAGGAACTAGTAACGCTGGTTGCAGAGGTGATCGTCATTCTGCGCACCTGCAAGACTCGTTCTGAACAGCTTCATGCTGCCTTGTCACTCGTCACCAAGTATGGACCGTGAAGCTATAAAAATTGCAAATTGGAACGCTTGCTCACTGACGAAAAAGCATAGAGAGCTACTTGATTTTCTCAACACCAAGGAAGTCGACATTGCAATGTGGTCCAGGAAGCAAAATTAGGTGGAATAAATTAATAACTCGAAAAATATTAGAGATAGCGTATTGACGTCTTCTCAACATTTTCTTGTGAGCTTTATTCGCGTTGGTTGCAAAAGTGTCCTAAACGCCAAATTCTACCAGCAACGTAGTTTGGCCTCTAACTTTTTTATTTCAATAGATAGAGAAACTAAATATTGTACAAAGTTGTGAATTATAAAAAATTAGAAAACTTTCTTGAACATCGTTTTTGTTTATCTCTTCTATATTTGGAGATATAAGCCATTTAAAAAAACAAAAGCCAAAAATCAGTTTTTCTGTCATATTTTTTTTTAAATATCACTTTTTTGGCCTACTATGTTCAGAACGATTATAGTTAATTTTAAAATACATATTTGCTCCAAAGACACTATACCAGTACAAGTCTCCTGTCAAAAGTTATCGTCAGTTTTGTAGTCTTTTAGCTCAAATTTTCAAGCGTAATATTTCAAAATGGCGCAAGTACAACCGATAGTGATACATATCACTTTAAAAAGCATATCAAGAAGTACATTTTAGCAACTTTTGGTGAAGGTAATTTTTGATTTTTTTAAATAAATGCACTTTGAAAATAGGGGTTTTATTCCATAAATCTTCATTTTTCGGACTTCTTTCGAGTATCAAAGAACCAGATCGATGATACACTACTTTGTGAATACATTTATATAATATATAGCATATAATCTTCAAAATAGCATAAGAAATGGAACCTAAGCAAGACTGCTAATGCCCTTAACATAAACAAGAATATTATTTATAGGTATGCGTATTTCATACACAAACAGACGAATTTGAAAATTTTAATCAATCATTCACTGCGGTATGAGTTAAAGCAAGCGTTGATTTTTGAGACGCTGAATTGTTCATTTCAAAACGTTGCAAAATGAGAAAAGGTATTTTTTTTCAAGTGCTTTCATTATATTAACTCAGATTTTATTTATCAGCGATTCGTTTGGCCGATCTTACCCTTCTTCTCATGAACGGAGATAAGGTAAAAGATTTATTGGAATTTGTAAAGAAAATTTTTTTCTGGAGAATAGCTGGACGTAAGTTTGGTGCAAAGGAAGCTTACCCTGGTGATGCTGAAGTTTCAGAAACTTTGGCGATCAGCTGGAAGGAAACGTGAACGATTTTTGAAGATCAATGACGCTTGGCTTGGAGGAGAATTTATTGTCGATGTCCTTTCGCCCTCAAAATCATTCGTTGGTCGTCCTTCTAAGCCGTTCAAAGATGCACATAGAAAATCAAAGAAAAGCAGGGTTCAATCTCTTCTTAATCAATTTTCGGCAGAAGAAATTTCGTTTGCTGCAGAAACATCTGTAGCCTCCGCAGGGTTTCGTAAAGCCGGCAAATTGATAGGAAAATTAGCACAAAACCCCGAGACGGCAATCGAGCTACAGCGTTCAGCAGATCGATCAAAACACGGATTCGAAGCTCTTACAGCAGAGGAAGCTCTTGCATTCTTATGCAAAAACGAGTTTTCAAAGGCTCAGTACATGAACATCCGGCAGATGAATATAAGCAAGGGCGTGGACATGTACCCAGCTTATAACAAATTGGTTGAAGCTAAGAAACTATGCTATCCTTCAGGTATGTTAAACATAGAGTCAAAAATATTGAATAATACCTATATAATGATATATTAGGTCTCTCTATCCATTCATCTGTTGCTGAAGTGCCTTTACAGGAACTTGTGGAGCACACCACGAAACGGCTTTTTGCAAGCGTGATGAGCAGAGCGACGTCCCAAAAGGTGGTACCATACGACGATTATACACTTATCTACAAATGGGGTTGTGATGGGAGCAGCAACCATGCTAGATATAAACAATGTTTTTTCGAGGAGGACGAGGATGAAGAGTTACAGGAATACAGCGATTCCCATATATTCGCGTTTTCATTAGTTCCTTTAAGGTTAACTGGACATCGTGAAGCAGAAGAAACCCAAGAAATTGTTTGGAATAATGATCTGCCATCGTCAATTTCGCTTTGCAGACCGATAAAATTGATATTTGCAAAAGAGTCAACCGAGTTGACAAAACGGGAGGTTTCGCTTATGAATACGCAAATACAAAATTTGATGAATGTGGAAGTAATGTTGGAGAACCGATCTGTTTGTGTAAAACCCCAAATGATGTTCACAATGCTGGATACAAAAGTTGTAAATGATTTAACCGGAACGAACTCTCAATCATGCTACATTTGTGGAAGGTCTGGAAAATGTTTGAACGATTCCAGAAGCGATCCAGATTCTGATGATCCAGCCAAGTACAAATTCGGGTTTTCTCCTCTGCATGCATATATTAGAACGATGGAAATGGTTCTGAAAGTGTCGTATAGACTGGCCCTTGATAAACCTACATGGCGTGTAAGCAAGGCAAATGAAGCGGTGAAAGCTAGTGAAATCGAAATTCGAAGCAAGATACGTGCGGAATTAGGTACGTATGGTTAGCAATTTGCAACATTATATTTTTGTTTTTGAAGATATAAGATTTTACCAGATTTTGTCCTTTTTAACAGGATTACGCATCAGTGAGCCTATGCCTGGTGGCGGAAATTCTAATGACGGAAATACCGCCCGGAAGTTTTTCCGTGAATGGAAAGCTGCAGCAAAAATTACCGGTCTCAATGCAAATCTGTTGGAGCGATTTCATATTCTGCTTACTGTAATTAACTGTAAGTCGAAGATTAATTATAATTCTTTTGAAATTTATGCTGAAGAGACTAGAGCTTTATACCAGAAATTATACGGTTGGTATGCATTGTCTCCAACAGTGCACAAATTGCTAGTCCATGGGGCTGGCATTATTAAATACACGGTACTTCCGATTGGAATGTGCAGCGAAGAGGTTCAGGAGACGAGGAATAAATGCATCCGGAGATATCGCGAGCTCCACTCCCGAAAATTCAACAGAACGGTTAATATTACGGATGTATTCAACAGATTGCTTTTATCATCAGATCCTGTGATTTCATTAAGCAATAGAGCATCTTTGTCTTTGAACAATCCTGCACTACCAGATAAAGCCAAGCAGTTAATTTTTGAAAACTAGCTTTATTTTTTATGTATTTTTTGTTTTTGGTTTAGTCAGTAGCATATAACTAGTTGTAAATATAAATATTTACTGTAAATCATCCATCTGGTTCTTTAATACTCGAAAGAAGTCCGAACAATGTAGATTTATGGAATAAAAACCCCTATTTTCAAAGTGCATTTATTTAAAAAAATCAAAAATTACCTTCACCAAAATTTGCTTAAATGTACTTCTTGATATGCTTTTTAAAGTGATATGTATCACTATCGGTTGTACTTGCGCCATTTTGAAATATTACGCTTGAAAATTTGAGCTAAAAGACTACAAAACTGGCGATAACTTTTGACAGGAGACTTGTACTGGTATAGTGTCTTTGGAGCAAATATGTATTTTAAAATTAACTATCATCGTTCTGAACATAGTAGGCCAAAAAAGTGATATTTAAATAAAATATGACAGAAAATCTGATTTTCGGCTTTTGTTTTTTTAAATGGCTTATATCTCCAATTATAAAAGAGATAGACAAAAACGATGTTCAAGAAAGTTTTCTAGTTTTTTATGGTTCTTTGTAGAACATTTAATTTCTCTATCTATTGAAATAAAAAAGTTAGAGGCCAAATTACGTTTCTGGTAGAATTTGGCGTTTAGGACACTTTTGCAGCCAACGCGAATAAAGCTCACAAGAAAATGTTGAGAAGACGTCAATACGCTATCTCTAATATTTTTCGAATTATTAATTTATTCCACCTAATTTTGCTTCCTGGACCACTGTGCATTGCTATCATCACCGAGACGCACTTGAAGCCCGAACTGAACGTATTCCTTCCTGACTTCCGGCTCCTCAGACTTGATCGCACCTGCTCTGGAGGTGGAGGAGTGGCCATCGCTGCAAGACGGAACGTCAGTTACCGGCTGCTACCAAACTTCCAGCTGAAAACAATTCAAGCCATCGGAGTGGAGGTGAGCACATCACTTGGCCCAATCACCATCATCGCGGCCTACTGCCCCAAGCAAACCAACATCAGGGATGGGTCGTCAGTGGCCCTCCGCAAAGACATCATCAAACTCACCCGGAGGAGCGGGAACTTTATCATCGCTGGCGATCTGAACGCAAAACACCAAGCTTGGGGCAACGGTCAGAGCAATATAAACGGCATCATCCTCAATGAAGACCTGCAAGAGGGCCACTATACCATCTTGGCCCCGGACTCTCCCACCCGGTTGAGTCGGTCTGGGGTCCATGCGACCATCGACATCTTCGTAAGCAACTTGGGACACAACATCTCGCAACCTGTGGCATTCCAGGAGCTGAGCTCGGACCACTACCCGGTGGTGGCCGAAGTTGGATCCTCGGTAAAACGATTCGAAGCTTCCCGGCGCAACTACCATCGAGTCAACTGGGCGCAATATCAACACTGCGTCGACACAACCATCGACTACGATGTCCAACTGGGGACGTCGGAAGATGTTGACCGGTGTCTACAAACCATCGAGGAGGCGATTTCCAGACAGGTGAGTAACACTCTGAACCTTGACAGCCCTACCAAAGATCTCATCAGACTCCGTAACACCATTCGTAGGCAGTACCAGCGTACTGGCCTGCCTAACTTGAAGACCAATTGTAATCGATTAACAAAGATCATTCAGGCCAGGATGGTGGATCTCAGAAATAACGATTTTGCTAGTAAGATCCGCTCTCTCCCAGATTGTGCTAAGCCCTTCTGAAAACTTACAAAAATTCTTAAAAACAAGCCTAGGCCTATCCCACCACTGACCCCACTGGATCGTCCCGACGACTGAGTGGTTCATCTGATAACTCCTGAAGAGAAGGCTGCCGCGATAGGTCATCACTTCGTCAGCTCCCATAATCTCGGACAAAACATCGTCAGCCCTCATGAATCTGAGGTTGCTGAAAATACAACCAATCTTCTTCAGATTCCTAACATTTTTCCACAGGACGGCTGACGAACTGTTGGCCTATATCAAATCATCTAAAAACATGAAGGCCCCAGGTTTCAACAGCGTCCTGAATCTGGAACTCAAACACTTGAGTTCCAGATTCTACAACCATCTGGCACTGATTTTTAATCAGTGCCTCAGACTTGACTACTTCCCAGCTAAAGTCATATCCATCCGGAAACCTGGGAAGGATCCGTCCTCTCCTTCAAGTTATCGACCAATCAGCATTCTCTCAGGGTTATCAAAACTGTTCGAAAGGGCAGTTTACCGCCGGCTACTAACATCTGCCGATGAAAACAACTTGTTACTCGAGGAAAAGTTTGGTTTTCGGAAAGGTCGTTCGACCGTCCACCAGCTGACTCGAGTAACAAACATTCTCAGACGGAACAAGTCTGTTTCGAAAACATCTGCCATGGCGTTGTTGGACGTTGAAAAAGCGTTCGACAATGTCTGGCATGATGGCCTGGTGTTCAAATTGCAGCAGTACGGTCTTCTAATATTCCTAGTGAAGATAATAAACAACTATCTATCGGACAGGACGTTCCGAGTCTCTCTGAATGGCATCTCATCGGATGCTTTCAACATCGGTGCCGGGGTTCCACAAGGAAGCATCCTTGGCCGCATCCTATTCAACCTGTTCACCTCCGATATGCCGTCTCTCCCTGATGGTGGATCGTTGTCTCTGTTCGCATATGACACATCCATCGTCTACAAGGGTAGGGTCATCGAAGCTCTGACTGCCAAACTTCAGAGAGGCCTAGACGTCCTGTCTGAATACTTCAACAGCTGGAAGATCCGTATCAACGCGGCAAAGACCCAGGTCATTTCTTTCCACACTCTAAATCTCCCAGCCTTTTTCCTTCGGAGAATAACAAGATCTGCCTGAACGGCACAGTGGTGGAATGGTCCAAAGAAGTCGTGTACCTCGGGGTAACACTAGACAGCAAGCTTTTTTTCAGGGAGCACGTTGACAAAACGAAAACCAAGTGCAACATCTTGATAAGATCGTTGTATCCACTTATCAACAGGAAGTCAACCCTGTCCCTTCCTGTAATCGAGTACGGTATGCCAATCTGGGACAGTTGCACAAAATGCCATCACCTTAAACTCCAAAGGATCCAGAACAAGATCCTTAGGATGGTCCTAAACAGTCCCCCGCGGACTATAAATTCTGAGATCCACCTCCTGGCTGGAATTCAGACATTAGAAGAACGGAGAGTATTCATCCTGGAAAGGTTCAGAGACACCTGTCTGAGATCAAATCATCAGATCATACGTGACTAGCACGTTAGGTTAAGTTATACTCGTAGTTAGGTAGGTTATCACTTTTTTCAATTCAAATAAAACAAATCCCCAAATGGGGTATTCTGTAAACTAGTTGAAAAATGCAAATATTAAATTAGAATATCAAATTAAACAAAGATGAAGAACCAGATAGGCTAATCAATTAATATGATAAATCAATGAACTACCATAATCAACAGAAATAAACATAATTTTACTACTACTACTATGGCATTAGCTCATTTTCGATCGGACGGTGAACAGCAATAGCACCCAACAAGCAACAATTGACTGATCGTGGAAAAGGAGGAAAAGGTCTGGTAAAGGAGGTGCCCAGCGTCATCGCAAAGTTCTTCGAGATAACCGCCATCCGTTGTCTAGCTCGCCGTGGTGGTGTCAAACGTATCTCCGGTCTGATCTACGAGGTGTGCTGAAGGTGTTCCTGGCCATGGATATCGATCCAGGATAGTAGCCCAGATGGATCCAGGCACTTAAGAGCAAAACCAAAACATTCAGAATGTTCAGAATGTCAAAATAAGCGTTTTGGCAAAGTTTGGTTCAAATCGTTGACATTGACCACAGGTGGTGTATACACTCGAGCTGGAATGACCAACATGTATGCTAGCGCCACGTAGTGAAAACATTCTGAACCTTGTCTTAGACAGTAACTTTCTATCTGGTCAGGATCTAGAGATATTTTATAAGCGAGATATTCACATGTATACTAACGCCACGAAGGGAGAAAACTTATAACCGTTGTTATAACCATGCGGCTTATAACCGGCTGCGATCAAGGTTATAGTGGCTTCCTCGCTCCACTCTGCCGTCACTTTTTTCCGGATTCTTCGTGCACATGTTGACGTCCCACTTGGACTTGGAGCTCCAACACATTCCACATCGTCGAAAGTATCACCGGAATAGTCTTCTGCCATCATCAAAATGCTCACAACACAAAAAAAAAATGATTTTTTTTTTCGAGAACTTGTAATTGCACAATTATTTGTTGATGTTTGCTACTCAAGAAATTTCAGAGTGTCAAATAAATTATTTGATAGTATTGAGCAAACATTAGGGTGGGGCTTATTTTTCAAAATCTTTTGGGGACACGTTTTCTCATGTGGAAAATGATTACTAGGGCCAAACGAACAACATATCCAAAAGTGAGCGTTTTTCGTTAAGATTTAGTGGTGGCGCCAGAGGCCTAAGTCCAATATATCGAACGATGCAGATTTTCGAACAAGTCTAGTGCGCCTTAAGTAAACACGTGATTTCGTTACATTGAAGAGCAAAAATTTTGTCCGTTTGGCGATATCTTTAATTATTTTAGAGATATACGGCATAGCAGGTTTGGACTTACACCCACGAATATGATCTAGCGCAAACAATATTCTTGGCAGTGCTAATACAGTGGCATCACTTCTAAATCTTAACGAAAAACGCTCATTTTTGAATATGTTGTTCATTTGGCCCTAGTTATCATTTTCCACATGAGAAAACGTGTCCCCAATGTGATATCCCCAGGATCATCGGTATTAAATTCAAATCAAAACACTACGCTTACTCATTTAGATTATCAAAACACACCATCTTTATTCCACCTCCGTCGTCTCCGACCCTTTCTGCCCAACTCTCCCAGAAAGCTCACTCACACTTTAGTGCACGCTCAACCAGAATACCACATCCTCCCCATTAACAAAAGCATGAATAATCCAAGAAATAGTACTAATAAGTTTTCACATCACTTCAAATATCGTTGTTCATAGTATTAAGATATCTTTGCGGCCGCTTGATCATACGACCTTTTGTGTGGTTAAATCCTTAATTGTCGCACCCCCAGCTCCAGCAATTCCAATCACTTCATGCAAAGCATTCTTGTATTGCGTATCCGCTTTATCACGTTTCGCCTGACTGACCAAAACAATGTCCCCCACCTGGATGTTTAGCCTAGAAGCTTTACGCCTAACGTCTTCTTTGACATTGCGATTGAACTTGGATGATTGGTCTTGGTCTCGTAATTCTTCGTCCATGATTTGCTGATAATCCGTTCGTATATCTGGCAATAAACCTCTCACCGTTCTCCCGAACATCAATTCAGCTGGCGGTATTTTTGTAACGTGATGTGGCCATGTATTATAGGCAGCTACATAATCGGCTAAGGCCTCCTTCCAATTCTTCTTTCCCAATCTCGCAATGGTAGTTATCTTGTTGATACCTTGCATGCTTCTTTCCACTAGCCCATTTTCTGTTGGGTTCAATGGAGTGCTGTGAATAAGTTTTACTCCCCAGACGCTCCGTAGCCATGTTTTTAGATCAGTGCTATTAAATGGAGGACCATTGTCCGCTTTCATTGTTTTCGGTATGTAATATGTGTTGAAAACCCGCTTAAGTGCATTCTTTACTGCTTCCGTATCCGTCTTATCCATCGGCAACGCAACTAAAAACCGAGAATAGTTGTCAGTGAGAACAAGGGCTTTCCAATTGTGTATGTCCGACGCCGTAGAGAAATCCATAGAGACATAGTCCCATGGATTCTTTGGTAGTTCCGTCAACGTGATAGGCAATGGGTTACTTGCTGCAGTTACCAGCTGGCACTCCGGGCAGCCTCGGACAAAATCTTCCACCTCCCGATCCATGCTCGGCCACCACAATCCTTGCCGTAAAACATTTTTCATAGTGGACATTCCAGGATGGCTGCGGTGAGCCAACCGCAACGCGCGAGTACGCAATGCACTTGGTAGAATCATTTTCTCCTGCTTCATCAACAATTCACCTTGCACGTACATATCTCGTTGGAAAGCTTGATACCTTGCGATTTGTTTTGGCCATTTTTCGGTCCTTTCAAGCCATTTGATAACAGTCTGGAGTTCGTTATCTTTGATCAATGTTTCCTTCACTTCAACCGTGGTCAAAGCTAGTAGATGATCATTGATAATTCCTGGGTCCGCTGTAACTGAACATAGCTCATAGGGTTCCTTATCAATACCAAACGGCGGATCGTCACGCCTGCTGCCAATTCTTGAAACCGCATCAGCAATGTTGTCATTTCCCGATACATGCTCGAACTTAAAACAATAATGATCCATCCGCAACATCCAACCTTCAGCTCTAGACAAAATCCGTTTCCCAACATCTTTGCCCTTCGCTTTTGTCATGAACATAAGTGCTTCGCTGTCACACCTCAATGTGAATCTTCTTCCTAAAAGGTAGTAACCGAATCTCTCCATTGACCAGATAATAGCCAACGCCTCCCTATGCAACTGCGGATAACGGCACTCTGCCGTGGTCAGACTTTTTGACGCACAGGCGATGATCCGACGATTTTCGGTATCTGCTGTATCCTGTACTAAAACTCCTCCGATTCCCCAAGGTGATGCATCGGTGTACAAAATGGTAACATCGTTTTCATCAAAATACCCAAGTTTTAACAAATCATTCTCAGCTGCATCCTTCAGCGCGTCAAAAGCAATCTGACGCTCTTCGTTCCACTCAAATTTAGTATCGACTGACAACAAATCCCGTAGCGGTTTGGTTTTATGCGCAAAATTACTGATAAACGGGCTTATGAAGGACCTAGGAAGCTTCGAACTTCGGATGTGTTTTTGGGCCTTTCGAACGATTTGATATCTGATATTTTCTGCTTGGTAGGTAGAATACCGCATCCGTCGATAGTGAACCCAAAAAAATCAACTGACTGTTGGTTGTACATCGACTTCTCTTCATTTATGGTGAGGTTATTTTCGAACAGCGTTTCTTTAACAGCCACCACATTTTTCCTTAGCTCATCCATCGTCTTGCCATAAATAAGAATATCATCGAGATAAACTATAACGTTTTTGAATTTGATCAACAATTTCTCCATCAGCCGTTGGAAATGTTCGGGTGCACATGACAGACCAAAAGGCAGCCTTTTGAAACGCATACGGTCATGAAATTTGTGACATGGCGCACACTTTCGTGTAATTCAACATGGAAATATGCGTCTTTTAAATCCAGCTTCGAGAAGAACATTGTCCCTTTTGGAATGTCTGACCAGATTTTCTCTAGCGATGGCATAGGGTAAGGTTCCCGAATTATTGCTTTGTTGACGGCCCTATAATCGATTACTATCCGGAAATCATTTGTGCCTTTTGGTACTAGTACAAGAGGTGAGACGTGTGTAATAATATCATGTTCCTTATCTGCTCGCTCGATTATTCCCTTCAACTCCATAGTCCGCAGCCTATCGCTAGTAGCATTCTCAAAAGCTTTCGGAATGTTATATCTAATAATTTGCTTCGGAGTTACCGAGTCGTCCATTTTAAACTTGACAGGGTCGGAAAGAATCTTAGGAAATTCTCGAGCATCCGTCACCAAACTGAAGGTAGTTTGAGATTTTTGAACATAATCACTCCTATCTTCATCTGTTTTGGAAGGGCCAACACGGATAAGGTCCAGCTTCTGTGACGTTTCAAATCCGAGCAATGATAGTTGAGTTCCCCTTACAACGAAAAACTGTAATGATTCCCTACGATTTGCCACTCCAATGTAGGCTCTAAAAGAGCACTCGACCTCGAGAGGACGTTGATGGGCATAGGCTTTCAAAATATCCTCTGGGTACGCTACCAAATCATGAACCACCGATCTACATTTTTTCTTGATCATGTTCCAACTTTCGACTGTTATTGTGTTCACATTAGCACCAGAATCAATTAAAAACAGGATCTTCCAAAAATCGTTGAAGATTAGGCTTTTGAGTAATCAACTGCAAACAAAATAGAAGTAGAAATAGAAAAAAAAAATCATTCATGCCATATCATTTATTTTTATTATTATATAGGCGTGAGAAAACATTCAACAAGATAAGTAGGCTCTGAGTTATTATTTTTATTTCACTGTGAGGATATTTCATTATGTACCTGGTTAATTACTTCAGCTTCGGCTTTCACTTCATTGGCACGGTCATAATAGTTGGAGTTGGTAGTTCTCGGTGTGCGACAGAACTCAGCATAATGACCCACTTTTCCACAGGTGTAGCAGTTCACCCGAAAAGCTTTACATCCTTTAGGGCCATGCAAACGTCCACATTTCGTACAAGGTCGAACATCATCATTACCTCGAATATTTCGCTGCTGTGGATTACCGTGACGATAACGGAAGTTGACACGTTCTGACTCCGGCTGCCTTTTGCGATACGGTTCAAACCGACGTGATCCCAACTTTGGCTTTAGTGAATGCAAAGCGTTAACTGGACGAATCTCAACATCTTCTACACCTTGGCCCGAACTCGAGAAGCTTGTTGACTCCTTAGGCACTTTGTTCAGCTCAGCTGCTTCCATCCGGATGTAGTCCAGATGCTTGCCGTGTTTGATAATTCGGTGAAGATCATTCTCGAACATGTCAGACATCTCATAGAGTTTGTCTGCTGTTTCTGAAATCGATCGCCTCAAGAGAGCTTGCACAAATTCTTCTTCGCGTTGTTGGTCTTTGAAATCGCAAAATTTTGCTTGGGCCTCTAGCCGCAACACCCAATCTCCGAACGAGTCATTCGCGTTCATACGCATCTCACGAAACTTCAAACGTTCTTTAGCAGAGTCACACGTCTGATCGAAATAACTGTTCAATGCGGAAACAGTATCAATGTAAACATCAGTCGAATCCTGATTAATGAGCTTCTCTTGCAGTTCGATAATGCTCAACAAGTAATTGCCGGCAATGATTTTCATACCCGTGAGTCTCTTGCTGGGACTTACCGGCGCTTTACATGAGACAATTCTCTCAAATTGATCGCGGAAGCGAACCCATTCCGCTTTCCGCTTGTTAGTCGGCAATGTTTCATCGAAAGATTTCAACGGCCACGTACCCGATAACCACTCTGGAGTATTTGGAGCTTGGGTCACTGGGGTAGACAATGAAAATTTCTGCTTATCCACTGCCAGTATCGGAACGCGAACTCTGCCATCCTCCGCATCCGAATCATCCGCTGATGAACGCTCACTTTCTCGCCAAACACCACTCATCTTCCGTAAACAAGGAATCTTTCCAACTGTTGCACATATAAGAATGCAAATGAAACCACAAATTCTTTCCACTTACAGGTTCACGCGTACACGGCAGGACGTCATTCGGAATGAGCGTTTTCTTCGCGCTGTTTCAGAATGTAGTCAATCTCTCACTCTCTCTATCTGCAGTACTTCGTTATACGTTTGAGCTGTTGCCGAAAATTTAATGAGACAGATAGTATTTTCATGCAAACACGAAGTCGGCATGGAAGCTTTTAGTGAACCCTACACGATTGCTTTTATTGACAATAATCGTATTGTCAATAGATGCTATATTGACGTCAATATATCGAGATTGACAATATTTCTGAATTCACATCATCAATATTATTGTCAATAATTCCCCTTCGCGTCAATATATTAATTGGATTCTCGCTGGTAGCGTGTTAGACAGGGTCCTCAGTCTCCTTGTTCGTAATGTTTGTTGCCAGTCTGTTTTTTTTTTATTTTGTTGTTGTTCGTGTCTTTTCTGTTTCACAACAAGCGTCGCCTTGAAAAAAAAACTCTTATTTACACAATACACTGGAATCAAGCTTTGCATGCTGTAACGAGAATTCTTCTAATTTATTTTAGCTATGAGATATACTCAGCGTAATTTTAGCTATGAGCTATACTCAGCGTAATTTTTATTAATTTGATTTTTGTTTTTAGCTTTGACCATGATCGTCTCATTATCGGTTCAAAATAAGTTATACTTGATGGCCATGAGCTCAACTCGGCTCAATAGTATAATGTGTGCTTGACAATGGACAATGGACATATTCCTGTTCAGCCACTTATTTACTGAATTTTTCCGTTTGTTTGGCCATGGTCTTCACGGCTCAAACAGTCATGACAACTCTTTCTCTCTTGCTACCGGAGACACATTGGCAATGATTCTGCTCAACCTCAAAACGTGTATTAATGATATTTCTGACAACACTTCACAAAGCTTTCATAGATCTTTTTGACGTTTAATCGTATTTTTCCGTCCAACACATTGGAATGAATGGTTACAAATCTCTTTCCCTCTTGCTCACACTCCCTCGAATTAAATGGTACAAGTGTCAAGTTCGAAAAGCTCTATATGCCTTTCATCCAAACTCACTCTTTTCCACGACCAAAACCAAATCAATATGTGGGATACTTACATTCAGCATGACTTCTCAAAAACCTTAATTACCAACATCATGGCAGGATCGCCAATGTGATATACCCAGGATCATCGGTATTAAATTAAAATCAAAACACTACGCTTACTCATTTAGATTATCAAAACACACCATCTTTATTCCACCTTCGTCGTCTCCGACCCTTTCTGCCCAACTCTCCCAGAAAGCTCACTCACACTTTAGTGCACGCTCAACCAGAATACCACACCCAAAAGATTTTGAAAAATAAGCCCCATCCTAAGCAATCCTACTTGACAAACAATAACAAAAGGCATCACACTATTTGACAAAATGCCAAATAATTGAAATGTCAAATACACGTCAAATATTTGCCATAGCAAAAATTGTTCAAATATATTTGTCCAAATTTGCCAAATATTTGGCGTTTTGTCAAAAAGTGTGATGACAGCTTTAGTAGTAAGTTTTCTGGCAAATGTTGGGGGTTCGTGAGCATTCCTGACATGGCTGAAAATTATGATAAATAGCATCAGATTGTGGGGTTGCTAGTGCAATAGGATGCTTTGTTGATTGTTCATTAACTCTTGATTGCTTGTAATACTTATGAATATTTTAGGTGGACAAAAAGGTGAACTAAGAGGTGGACGTCTGAGCCTTTCCACATTTATATCGCTGTGAAGCAACTGTCAACTCTAGAAGAAATTTATATTTGTAACTGTAACCAGTTCGATTTTGCTTGCTAACCTGGTTAAAATGTCATATTTAATTATCTTAAAGATAAATCGTTCAGCTCAAACCTTTGTAGAGGTAAGAGGTGGGACCATCATCATCATCATCATCATCCATTCAACACATTTTTGTAGGAGTTGTCATTTGTCCATAATATTTTGTTGAAAAAAATCGGCACAAAAAGTTTGACCCTTCTCAAATGTTAGTCTAGATAAATTTTGGAAAAACTGAGTATGCAAAAGTGATTATTTAGTCAAAGTCTACACATCCACAAAATTTCATTGAAATCTGAGAGGGTGTTGCCAGCTTCGATTCGATTTGGCGCTAAATGCGTCAGGAAATGCTAATTTTCCTATGTAGTCTCATGGCTAGCGATTCCCCACTGTGCAGTGTGTGCCGTAGAAAATTTCAGACATTGCTTGTTCCTCCGCAGCAAACAACATGTAGTAGTTACAGCTACGTGCATTCAAAAAACCTCAATATGTTGAGTTTTGAAATTGCGAAGTGCACTACAAGGAATCACCTCAGTAATGGAGCGCTTTTTCCCGTCGATTATGGTGGTATTTTCACGAACGACTCTACGGTTTGAGTATCAGCGTATCACCCGTATTCCTGCAAGCAAGACTAACACCACCTATGAGAAATATACCGAACGTCCATTTCACACTCCAGTCCACATCATTCCTACTGGTCACGTATCGAAGGGATCCGCACAGCTGTTCATCCGAATCCTTCCGACCGCAAACGAACTCAATCAAAACAAGTAGGGGAAGCACAAGCCGAGTATGCGCACTACTGGAAAATCTCACCCGATCCGAAACCTCTCTCTCTTGTGCTCGTGAATCGCAGCTGCACATCTGAGGGAACGGAATGCATCCTTATGTTTCGGCTCTAGGATGCCCTGACCCTGCTGCCATCGAGATTGAATTGTTGGTGGGTGGGTGGTTGGATGGTTGCAATCTCGGCAGATCATTCGACGGCTCAAAGGCGCCAGTTTAACTCGGTGTTTCGTACGAATCGGACGCGATTTGCCAAAGATCCAAAGGGTACGAGAATCCGTTCTCGGGGTGAATTCAGCAAGTTCCTAGTACAGGGCAGTGCTCTGTTTGGGAGTTTTTTTTGTTGGTTTCGGTTGCGGAAAAATCGCAAACGGATTACGCGGCTCCACCGCTGATAATGTTTTATTCGTGATTGTGTGGTGGGTTGGATTTTTTTTCTCTGGATTTTGGTCGGAACTCAGTTTGTTCCGGTGCAACAGATTTTCCGGAGGCTTAGACATCACACGGCAATGGTTTTTTATGTGACGAAGGGGTGCGCTGCTACGGCTGTTGTGTAGTTAATGCCAAGTGTCGGATGGAAGTTACGATTATTACTTTGCAGCGTCCTTTTTCGACGGGAATTCGTGCAACATCGGTTTCGGTGCGTTTCGGGGGTGTGCTATGCACTGTGATTTTCCACAATTGATGATTGCTCGTTGTTGCCCGAACGACGGCGGTGACCGGTTGCAGGAAAGTGGGTCATCAAATGGCCAGTGATGCAAAGAAGAAATCAGTCGGCAAATTCGAAAGGGATTAAATCGACATTCATTGGTCCGGTTCAAATCCACGCGGGTGTTGT
Source organism: Ochlerotatus camptorhynchus (assembly GCF_037179485.1). Classification (NCBI taxonomy): domain Eukaryota; kingdom Metazoa; phylum Arthropoda; class Insecta; order Diptera; family Culicidae; genus Ochlerotatus; species Ochlerotatus camptorhynchus. Next base: position 294,638 of record NW_027040590.1, on the reverse strand, counting down.
GAACTGTGTATAATTAATCTTTATTATTATCGTCCCGAAAGCCGTATTTACCGGGTTCTAGCTCGGATTCGGTCTCACACTGCGGCTACGGTTTTCATAAGAACCCAAATTAAAGAGGAAAATCCCCAAAAGGAAAAAAAAAAAACAAAACGGAAACGTTGCGGTGGCAAAACAACAATCAGACCCCATCATCAACTAGAAGCGACAGCAGCAAAAGGCAGTTCTCCGTCCGGAGGAGCCAAAACAGCATTAAATTAGGAAAATTGGATAATTGATGAGTGAGGGAATACGAGCGAGTCTCGGTGGCCGTGAAAGTCCTGGGAAATAAAGGTGAACGGTGTGGACAGCCCGTGAAATGAAGACGGCTTCGGCTAGTGGGCGGCGTTGAGGTGTGAAGAAACGGAACGGTTACGGATTTGAATTTGCATTTTGACAGCGAGGTGGACTTCTGATGCAGTTTCCGAGCCGGAAAGGTTCGCTGACGGAGACACAGATGGTGAGCATGATTGTGAGCGATGATAACGAGGAGATATTTTCTGCTCAGAAGGATGACAATATGCACGGTTTCTTCCGGAGAATTCCCTTCCGCTGCTAGACGGGAAATAATGGGTTGTCAGCAAATGGTCCTCGAAATTGGTGATTTCATATTGAAGGCGGACGCATTTCTCCGTTCTTGGAATTATGGAAATAGAATATAATTTATTGGAAAGGATTTTCCCGATCGTTTGACGATGCGGTGATTTCCTTCGCATTGGCAGCATATTTTATTCAATGTGTCTTTTAGGATTTCGAATGTTTCAATCAATCGGATAATAGAAAAAAAATATGCTTTCTGAACTAAAAACAGTTAATGGCGGGATAGCTACCAAGTATTCAGGAAGGCAGTATAAAACCTGTCAATTTCACTTACAGAGAGCCACTATCAACGATTCCATAATCGAGTGAGTGAGTGAGTTAAAAGTTATAAAACCGCTCCTTATGCCTCGCTAAAAGCGACACTGACAAGTTTTATGTGGCAAAGAACATACTAAACAACCGCTTCTTGTTATTCAAATTCCGCAAACATTTTTATATTTTTTCATTTCTTTATAGAAGATATGCCCACTTTCGGTAAGAAAACTGCCAGAGACGGTGTAATTTTTACCGACTTTATAGCGATCGGGTGCCTACCCAAGCAGAGTCTGAGAGCAAATCATTATCATAAAATATCATATCTTTTTTTTAAGTTAGTCGCTTTAACACTCTTGGGTCTTATCGTGAGTTCATGACTTGTGCGGGATGAGATTTGAACTTGCGACTTTGGCGGCTCCTTCATCTGCTATCTCTAATTGTTTTATGGAAATGATAGATTGATCCTGATACAAAATATACTGCGTTATAACCCAATTAACATTTTGAAGCTGAACAGTAAGAGCAGAAGCTGATTATTGGTTGATTTAAGGTTTACAAAGCTAATTAGCACCAGACTGAATACTAAGTTGATTTTTTTTTTCTTAAAACGTTTTTATATTTCATAAAAAATTATGAATGATTGTATATCTTAAGAGAAGTATTAGGTATAGGTTAAGAGAAATGTTAGTTGGTTTACATCTAAATCCTCCCTAGCTCCATCCTGTACATATTTGAGATATTCAAGAAATATTTTTGCAGCTTTTCTCCTTTCTTTTGTCCTCAAAACAGTCCACTCCGGAAATTTAAACTGATTGAATCCTAAGTTTCTAGTTTGAGTTCTGTTGATTAATTTTAGTTGTGTTAGAGAATACCACCAACAATTTCGCACTTTTTCGCAACCAGCATACCTGTGTTCAATATCCTCAACCTCTTGAGGACAATAAAGACACATTTTACTGCCCGCTCTACCAAAGCGGAATTGTTGTTCCGCACATGAGATTTTCTCATTCACAAGAAGATACCATGAAACTTGGTATTCTGATGAAATCTTCCTGTCAAAAATATTTTTCCATATTTTTCCATATTTTTCCCCAGTTGTATTGTGAAAACTTCACCATTATGTGTGGTTTTGGTAGTTGAGCTATATAGTTGCTGTACAAGCTAATTGATGATGAGTTTTCTTTTAAATTTTCGTGTAAGTATGGTAGTTCTAAACATAATTTTTTTAAGTACAGAGAATTTAGTGGTATTTGTTTTTTGTTCGGTGGATTCAGTAAATGTGTGAAAAAATGGTGCGATCGCCTTCAATCTAATATATCTATTAATTAATAATGCCTTACATTTGTGCTCAGGCGAAATCAATCCCAATCCTCCCAATCTTTTTGGGAGGCAAAGTTGATCAAAAGCGACCCTGTATGAAATTCGATGCCACAAAAAGTTTCCATACATGTTTTTAATTTTTGCAATAGATTTCTTATCAATTGGAACAGTTGAGGCTACATACCAAATTTTTGACGATGCATATGTGTTCAAATATACAACTTTTTGTATTAGATTTAAATTTCGAAATTGATTGTTCCATAAAACAAATCTTAGGTTTTGAAGTAATCCTTCCCAATTCAACTCAATCATTGATTTACTGTGATTGTGATACCATATACCTAAAATTTTTATCTTTTCTTCTAAACGAATCCATTCTGGCACATCCAAACTTCTGTCAATTCCAACAATCATTGCTTTCGTTTTCGAAAAGTTTACTTTCGCACCTGATACTTTTTCAAACATATCGAACATGTGTTTAATTTCCGGTAGTTTACGTAAATCATTCAGGATCATGCTTATGTCATCTGCATAGCTACATAAAAGATCTAACTCTCCTTGTCGTACAGAACGTCCAATTTTTATGTAGTTTGATAAACTTCCATTTGTCAATAATCTAGAGTGTGTATATTCGTTAATCTTTTGAATAAATCTAATAAAATCTATATTGATTTCCATTTTCTGTAGGTTTCTTTCTAGAAACTGATGAATGACTCTGTCAAAAGCTTTTTCTAAGTCAAACGATATCAATACAGATGTTTTCTTTTTTAAATTTGTTTCTAAAATTTTGTCTCTTAATGAGCATGTGACCTCCATAAGTTTTTCTTTTGTCACCCGATCCTCGCACCAGCCGAGGGAGGGGGGGGGGGGAATAAAAAATAAACCAAAAATAAAATAAAACATTCAAAATTCGTTCACATCTAAACCATATATTTCGGGTTATTAACACTATTTGTACATTTCTCACAAGTTTTTGTATGGACAATTGGAAACGTTTTAATTCCAGCAGATCCATATAGTTATTTCCTATCGGTTGGTGGATTTGTATTTTATTTTAATCAATCAATGACAAAGTTATAAGCGTTCAAAACCTAACACCTTTTCGTGACGATCGCAATTTTAGATTTTAGATTTACCCCTGTACCATCCCGTAAGACGTATTCTACGTCAAAATATGATCTCGGATCAACAAATTTCCATGATTGTTGGACTTAAAATTTTCACGAAATCTTTTGCACTGATAACAAATCTGCACGAAAACCAAAAATTTATTATTGTGAATGTTAGTTTTGTTAGTTCATGAACATCACAGCGAATGTTAAAAGTTGACCTTGCAGACGATGCAATGATTTTTAATCTTTTTTTATTCCATGCTCTGTCTATGCTTTTAACTACACAAGAAAGCATTTGCCTTGATTTTTATGCATAACATGGTAGAACGACACCCACACTTACCTCTATTATCTCCAGCAGAAAAGTAAACGAAGTCGAGTATGCGAGGGAATGAGCGATTCTTGTTTGATTTAAGGCAAATTTATATATAATTTATATCCCGAAGCATGGAGAGAGCAGTGGAGAAAGCACAGGTCTGATAATCGCCACGTTCGTGGTTCGAGTCCCCCCAGTCGGCAACCTTTCTTTTTCGACATTAACTGTGAACTGAAGCTGTTCAGGCGATTTTTAAGAACTCTTGAAACGAGTTTATAATAATTTAATAGTGTTATTGGTCGGTAGTTTTTTAAATCATTGCGACTTCTATTTTTACGAATCAGAATAATTATTCCTTCCACAAATTCTTTAGACATCTTTCCGTTTAAAACATCGTTTACCACCTTAACCAGCTCTGTTCTAATAATATTCCAACATTTCAGATAGAAACATTTCGGTAAGCCATCCACACCCGGAGATTTCTTGGATTGACTTGATTTAATTTCATTATAAAGCTCATCTTCCGTAACCCTATTCATCCAATTTATATTAGCTGGCAAATTTTCCTCAACAGTCTTCTGCGGATCAAAATGATCGTTTGTTAAGACTTCTGATCTAGTATACAGAGTTTGGTAAAATTTAAGTATTTCCGTTTCTATTTTTTCACGGTTTGTTTCAATATTTCCATTGATTTCTAATGATTTTATCTCCGTTTTTCTTTTATGCTTCATTTGTTCTCCTACATGGAAAATCGTTGTGTTTTCACCCGCAATCATTGTTTTTGAGTGTGCATAGTAACTTTTGGATATGTCCTTTTGTAAAGCCAGCATTTTTCGCTTGACTAAATTAATTTCGCTACGTAAATTTGGATTGTTTACAGATTCTTTATGCAATAAATTTAACGCAGAATAGAAAAACTCCATTGTATTATGGTTGCGTTTCTTGAGTATGCTGTTTTTCCATTTAAAAAACGAGACTATTTTTCTCGTGGCAAACTCAGTCCTCCATGAAAACCACGAATCGTAATGCCGTTTTTGTCTAACCAACCAGTTCCATTTAATACTGAACTCCTCAATTATTTCTTCTGTTAAGACAGATTCATTCAAACGCCAAACACTTTTCCCAAAAGGTTTCCCTAAATTTGGTAACTTGACCTTCATTATAATTGCTTTGTGATCGGAGAAACAGCAACTGTTTGATTTAATGTCAACAATGTCCTTCCTTAGCTCCTCGCTCACATAAAATTTATCTATTCTTGCACCTGACCCATTTCTAACAAACGTATAGTCTATCAGCGTTTTATGCATGATTGCCCACGCATCACTGAGATTTAAAGATTGTACTAAAAATTTCAGCGATTGACTATGGTTAGATGTATGATTTGCATCCTTTTTACTGATGATTGCGTTAAAATCCCCCCTAGAATTAATTTTCCTGACCCATGTTTTATATAATACTAGCTGAGTGTGCCCGGTCTTGCTCGGGATTCAATATTAGCTTGAGTTTATGCGCCGATTTAAAAAAAAGCATGCTATATTGTACGTAGCCCCCCCCCCCTATTATCTAAGGGGCTACCCCCTATGATTATCTCCTTATACCCCCACACTCGCCCCCACATGCCTAATTTGGTTCCATTTGCTTGATTAGTTCTCGAGTTATGCAGAAATTTCTGTTTCATTTGTATGGGAGCCCCCCTTACAGAAGGGGGAGGGGTCTCGAACCATCATAAGAACCTTCCACGGCCCCAAAAACCCCTGTATACAAATTTTCACGCCAATCGGTTCAGTAGTTTCCGAGTCTATAAGGGTCAGACAGACAGACAGATAGACAGACAGACAGAAATTCATTTTTATATATATAGATTGAACTGAATCTGTAAAAAACATTTCTCTCTCTCTGCTTTTTGTGCACTGCCAGAAGGTGCATAGATGTTGCAAATTGTTGCATAGTCGTCTATTTGAATGCTTATAATTCTGGAGTCTATACTACGTTGTAAGCGTGATGTTTTAATGTGCGATTTTATCAAAATTTCGGTTCCCCTTTTACTATGATCACTGTTTGAAAATGCTTCAAATCCATTGATCTCAATTTGTTCTGTAACTTCTTGGAGCATGACAATGTCAAGTATTAGGAATATAAATGATCTGAGCGCATCTAGCTTATTTCAATTAGAAATTCCATTCATATTTATCGACCCAATATTGTATGATAAAACATTCATCTTTCACGACTTATTTCGAGGTTTTTCTTGTACGACTACGCTTCTTCTGATGAGAAGGTAAGCCACTCCTACTTCGTATCTTATCATTTTCATTCATCTCGTCATCGGAGATGAGTACCGCGTATGGATTTTTAAGTGGAATTGTTGGTTGTATCGACGAGTTCCCCGCAGCCTTTGCTGATGTCTCTGTTATCGGTTGTTGAGTCGACGTGTCCATTTGGTCACTCACCGTTTTTTCTGCTGTAATCTCTTTTGAGACTACTACGCTGCTCGATGGCTGGATTTCAGAGAAAGCGTTAGCGTTGTTAGTGTTGTAAGTGTTTGTGTGAGTGTTTGTTTTGACTGGCGGTCTAACATCCGGGGTCACCTGAATTTTGCTCGCGATAGATTTCTGTCCCAAACGTACTAGCTGCGTCAGATTAGTAAAATTAGGACTCAATGGCTCAACCCCATTACCTGCACCGGTACTTGTACTGGGCAGGGGGCTCCCTGATGCTAGCGCTTCCGCGTAATTTACTCCAGCTGCCTTCAGCCGGTCGCTGAAGTTCCCGTTTTTTCCAGAGTGTAGTTGCATCTCCATGTAGCCTGCCTCCATACATTTGCGTCCCCAGTGTACTGGTCTGTTGCAGTGCCTACATGTCTGCTGTTGATTTTTGTAGGTTACCAATGTAACCTCTCCTCGAATGTTGATGTACGAAGGTATTTCGGTGTGCATCTTAATGCGTACAGCCCTGACCCCATTTTCGATACCCTTCAATATGGCTGGTTCAGTCCATTCTTCCTCCTTCAACCAAATGACATCACCATACTTCTGCAGCGCCTGTTCGATTACCGTGTTTTCCGATTGAGGGGAGACATCGTGTATCCTGACTGTTGTTGCGCCATCATCCATGTACACAGTGACAGCATATTTGATGTTCTCGATCGTGATCTCGTTTTTTTTTTTTTTTTTTCCTATGGTTTGTTTTTTTGACGACCTTGTTTTCCGTGCTGAGCACCAATGCTACCGACGTGCCAGGAAGGCAGCTCCCACACCTGGACCCTACCTATCGACCCATCAACTCATGAACCGGAGACCAACGGCTTTACTTCCCATCCGAAGGAAGGCGTGATCAAAACAATTTAGATGCATCTAAAGGTCCTGGCCCTGACGGTGTTCCGCCAGTTTTTATGAAAACTTTAGCAATTGAACTTACTGCTCCATTATTTTGGATTTTCAATATGTCACTGGAATCCGGAAACTTCCCTAAAATATGGAAAAACTCGTTTTTAGTGCCTATCTTTAAATCGGGTAAAAAATCCGACATACGTAATTATCGTGGTATAGCTATTATCTTTTGCATTCCGAAACTTTTCGAGGCGATTGTAAATGAAAGACTCTTTCTTCAAATTAAAAACAGAATAACTACTATGCAACATGGCTTCTTTAAAGGCCGTTCAACAACTACGAATTTGCTCGAATTAATTAACTATTCCTTGAATGCAATGGATAACGGAAACCATGTAGAAGTGTTGTATACAGATTTCAGCAAAGCGTTTGATCGAATTGACATACCCATGCTTCTTTTTAAACTTCAAAAAATGGGAATTCATTACGCACTCCTCAAGTGGCTTGAATCATATTTAACTGACCGTCATCAAATAGTAAAATACAAAGGAAAGATATCAAATCCCGTTGATGTCACTTCAGGAGTTCCTCAAGGCTCCCATTTAGGACCACTTTTATTTATTCTCTTTGTCAATGACATATCTTTCATTATTAAGAAATTGAAAGTTTTAATATATGCTGACGACATCAAACTTTTTTTAGAAATAAAAGATGCCAAAGACATCATCACATTCAAAGAAGAAATTCAAATATTCCATACTTGGTGTCAAAAAAGCCTGCTACAATTAAATATAAAAAAATGTAACTCCATTACCATTAGTAGAAAACAAAAGCTACCCGATATAACAGTCACTTTAGGAAACCAGATCGTAGAAAAGTGTGATAGAGTCAGGGATCTAGGTGTTATTTTAGACTCAAAACTTACTTTCACCGATCATTATAACACAATTATTAACAGAGCTAACAACATGCTTGGTTTCATAAAACGTTTCTGCTATAACTTTCACGATCCGTATACGATAAAAACATTGTACATTGCTTATGTAAGGTCGATATTAGAATATTGCAGCATAGTTTGGTCACCTTTTTCAATCACACACGAAGAAAGAATAGAGTCCGTTCAAAAGCAGTTTCTATTGTATGCACTCCGCAAGTTAGGTTGGACTGTATTTCCTCTGCCATCTTACACAGCTCGGTGTATGCTCATAAATATCCAAACATTAAAAGAACGTCGTGAATTTGCTATGATTTCTTTCGTAAACGATATCGTATCACATCGAATTGATTCAATAGAACTATTGTCATCCTTAAATTTATATTCACCATCTAGGCATTTACGAAACAGAAATATATTTGCTACAAATCGTCATCGTACGAATTATGCCAAATTTGGACCCTTGAACCAAATGATGGATACATATAATAAGCACTGCGATAACATTGACTTTACAATGACAAAAACTAAATTAAAGCAATATTTTAATTCGTCGCATAACGTCAACTAGAAGTAATGTTTTAACTTTTTCTTAAGACATATTATAAAAAATATAAACAAAGACAAAATTGTAAAAATAGCACTTAAGACAACAATTGTAAAACGGTCTACACTGATTGACGACAAATAAATAAATAAAAGAGATGTTATGCCTCAGAACATCCCGGCGGCGCCGACTGGTATTGAACTCAGGACTGCTGGGGTGAGAGGTAATCACGCTTACCACTACACCACCGGCGCCTGCTGTCGTGATCTGGTGTCTACCATCATTTATGTCAGCTGCCTCTAATGCTTGATCTTCCGAACGACATTCCAAGAACACCAATGACTTTCCAGTATTGTGTTGAAGTGATCGCACAGTTGAGAACTGGATCTTGAGGTTTTGGAGGACAAACCTGACGATCAGATCCATGTTGATCCGTTTCGATGGCACAGTACCCAAATCGATGAACAACGTGTTGACTCGTGGTCCATTTGATGTGATGTGATATGGCGATATGGCCATTGTTTTGTGTTGAATTGTTTTGTTTGCTTGGCGCAGTCTCGGCGACTGGCTGAATAGAAGCTTCACTTTTCAGAAAAAATATTAATACGTCTGCTCTCGTCGACTGATAAAGCGTAACTGAAGTTGATTAGTAGTGCTCTATGCGAATTGTCTCCCTATAATTCAACATCAATAAGTTATCCGATCTAAAGACTGAACTAGACTTATTAAAGCTTAACACTACTCCACAAATCAGCACTGTGCTACAAATATGTTGATAGCCTGATAGAAGAATATGAATCTATTGCACAATATTATTAAATATCGTCAGTCCCACGCGTTGCATTTCCGGCAATTTAAGTTCTTCTAAATGCACTGCCTAGCTTACGAATCCCAAGCAGCATCAGGAGCAGAGATAAGAAAGAGGATCTTTTTAGAAATATCTTCAGGGAGAAGTAACTGCGACGACGTATTCCTGTGTTTTAAATTGGTTATATACACTCACTGCACTTAATGTTTCGACCACATTCCAAAAATATAATCCATTTATGGCACTAATATTGCATCTAAATGACCATGAAAATAAATCGCGCACTTGTTTACTATACTTGAAATTGAGAGGAATGTTTTACTGCCACCATTTGTTCTTTACAATGTTGCATTGCTGTATAATACTCTTCCGGTTGCTATTATTCAACTTACATTTGGCGTGCTTCAAATTAATGATCTTATCTTTTGCCACACATATCTTTAAGTGTTCCAGTAGACATAGTTGATGCCTGTTAACCAGTGACTGCTGGTTTGAATCCTGATATGCAAAGGAAATTTAATAACTTAATAACAATATAAATACATCAATCCAATTTATCAGTATCAAGTTAAAGCAGTCACATGACAATTAAAATATATGAAGAGGTCTTCCATGATACTTTATTTTAACTGCAACTAAAAAGCTGTACAAAGGTTGATAGAGAATGTTATTTGATCCCTTAAAAAGCAAAAAGTTAATATTACTATTAAGTTTTCAGCTGATAAAAATCACCAGATTTAGATGTTTAAAAGGTGAACAAAGGTTAACGTGGTCTCTGTACATCAATTATACAAACTAAGGCTGATTTAAAATCATTGAAACACCACTTGCTAGGCATCAAATTGTTACCTGGGTACTGTGAAAATGGATAGATGTATCGTAGCTTTGCCATAAGCCTGATTTTGCACTTGCTGATCTTGTAACCTTTGTTAGTACCGTAACATACACAGTTCGAAAAAGTAGTGTAAATTTCTGTCACTATGATGCACATAAATGGAGCGTCACGTATCATAGAAATTCACATTGCAGATCGTGTAAATTTATGAGTCATTAAATGAAATATTCTAAATATTGTATGCAACCATCCATCTTTGTGAGCAATATTTCTTGCAAGTTGCTAGTTTACGTGAAAAGGAAGTTTACATGCTTCAAATTTAGCATGCATGGATATTTACATCACCATTAAAATTCATAATTTTTTGGTGTGTAGGTATTAGAATCGGATTTCACACGTCTTGCCGTCTGTGACCGATAGCCATCCACACAAGCTATCTCACCTGTAGAAAACATTCCCAGTCGATAGAACTCTGATCGATCTGGCTCGACAGTTTGATTTCGACATCGTAGAATCAAATCGAATATGAAAAATCGACCCAGCAAGATGAAATTTGCTGATGTCTGTATGTGCGTCTGTGGACGCGTTTAATCTAGGCAAGCTTTTTTCGAAACGGCGCCAGTGGTGTAGTGGTAAGCGTGATTACCTCTCACCCCAGCAGGCCTGGGTTCAATCCCAGTCGGCGCCGCCTGGATGGTCTGAGGCATAACATCTCTGATCACGCCTCACGATCCTTCGGATGGGAAGTAAATCCGTTGGTCCCCGGTTCATGAGTTGATGGGTCGATAGGTGGTAGGGTCCAGGTGTGGGAGCTGCCTTCCTGGCACGTCGGTAGCATTGGTGCTCAGCACGGAAAACAAGATCGACGGAAAAAAACAAACCAAAGGAAGCTTTTTTCGAGATGGCTTATCCGATCAATATGGTTGATATCTCGTTTGAAAAGCCCAATTGCGCCATTGATCGCTAGTGATTTTTTTTCTCGATCTGACGTCCGGTGCCGGAGATATATAGGACAATATGATTTTAGTTAATGATTTTTTTAAAAAATCAACGATACACTTCATCAACACCTAAGGCCCTGATGTCTCCACTTGACTTGATCCATGGCCACATGCCACCAGCCTCGTTGTCTACAAAGGATCCGCAGGTTACCTTCAACTTGGTCGATCCACCTTGCCCGCTGCGCGCCTCTGTGGAACTACCGGGATGAGCCATTACTGTTTACCAATTCCTGGGTAGCCGAAAACGCTCTGAAAATGGAAACTCTAGTCGAAAGAACAGCAAGCATAAGAAATATTTAAAGATGAATAATTTCTTGAGCATCTAAGAAAAAAATTACTTATTCAAAAAGATAGAAGCCTCTCAAAATACTATCTAACATGAAGCTTAAGTGTGATAATTTATTATGGTCTTTTAAATTAGAATTGAATAGAAGTTGAAAATGAGCGAAGGGCCATTAATGCGACAGTACAAGTCAAACGCAAACTTCTTTGCCTAACTCGTACGATGTACGCATCTAAATTGCTCATACGCTGCCTGCGGCTGTGCAATAGTTCTAGAAACGTGCCATCACAACCTAACGCCCCACGTTGCCGAAAGCACTTCCAGTCGATGGTGTGTTACAATGCAATTCTTCTTTACCCAACTATTGTGTGTCTCCTCTCGTCATCGCTCATTTTCAACTTCTATTTCAATTTGGAACTATCTACCTACCCTCTTCAGACCATTCTCCAGCTAATAAATGATCACACTGAAGCTTCATGATAGATTCATGTCCAACCAACTCTGAAAATCGCAAACTTCGCGTATGCAGTGCTGGTAGTGCTGATGCGATATAATAGTTGTGACTATAGTGACTAAAATTACGGAAATAGTGACCAAATATGTATAATTCTAAATTAGTAACCATGTATATGGTAACTTAGCAATTCAAATACGGTTTGATATTGAAATAATTTTTTTATGCCATGGAACTTAAAATCAAATTTCATAAATTCCTCTAATTTAATCGAGTCTCACAACGGAATCTCCTGTGAAGGGCATTTGAAGTGATTTGAATAATTTACTTTTGCTCACGTTACACATGATGACTAGCAAATAGTAATGTCCATTTTTTATGATCTTGAATTTGATTCTGTGTTCTAAATCTTTAAATATTTGATTTATCTAGGTAGGTAACTTTGATAATTCGCAAAGAACTTTTCACAGAGTTTCTTCAGAATGATCTCAAGAACTTTTTTAGAATATTTCCCTTTCTCTTAAACTTAGAGGCAAATAAGCTTTTACATAAATAATATTGCATTCTTGAAATTATTTGCAGAACGATCAACAAAATTCTTGGAAATAGATAATTTTCGTAGTTGGAAAAGATAAACATCAAATATCAGAATTAAAGTGGACATTTTATACGATAGATGAGGAAGAGTTGATAGTTCCGTTATAGTGTGGCAGTGTGAAATTCGTGTATGGAAAGTAGAAATCGAACAAAGGACAATTTTGAGGAAGGTAAGAATAGATAGAAGAGCTTCTCCTTTACCAAGCTCATCCATTAATGAGGGAAGTTGAGGGGAGTTTCCCCCTACCACCCCTGGCAAAAGGGATGATCACCGATTTGATAATGTGCCTCTGATGTGCGGAAACAGTTCTATCGATTGTTTCACACTCAAGTCGCCATCTGATGTAAACAACCACCCGATCCGTACCTTCCTCAAAATTTTCCTTTGCTAGCTATTTACTTTCTATATACAATTTTCACACTGCCGTACTAAAACGGAACTATCAACTCTTTAATTGAATCTTCTCATCGATCGTATAAAATCTCCACTTTAAGTCTGATATTTGACGTTAAGCCTCTCCGACTATGTAACTCGTTAAATTCACGCATGAAGTAATAAGACATTATTAGTTAAAGTAGGTTATTTTCAATTTTTTATTGAATTTTCTAGAAACTCCCTGAAGGCTCCTTCCATAAATCCATCCTTAGAATTTCCATTCAATTAGCCTCAGAAATTTCATAAAATTCTGCTTAGAATAATCTTGAAATTGTCCCTTGCATTCAATTGGAAATTCAAGTAGTATTCTCCTTGGAATCCCCATAGTATGTGCTCGGAAATCTCAAAACAAAAATCCATCACAAACTTTGAAACTCTTCTTAGAATTCCTTTGAGGTGGAACCCTAAAAATTCGATTCCATTGGAATTCTTCTCGGAATTTATTTTGAACTCTTTAGAATTCTCTTGGAAGTATCGTCAGAAATCATACCTGAATTATTTTAGAACTATCCGCAGATACCATCTTTGGAGTTCACGGGATTTTCATGGAATTTTCATCAGAGCCCCCTTAAACAAAATTTCAGAACTAATTTTGAATTCTTATTAGAATTGAACCAAGAATCCTCATCCAATCATCATAGAATTCTTCTCAGAACTCTCGTTAAAATGCACTCTCAATTATATTAGAGTTCTTTCCAAAATTGTATCGGAGCTTAATTTTGCGTCTCTAATCATTTAAACAATAATCAAAAGCAAAATATATATTCAAAATATCCACACCGTAGAGCCACACTCTGTGATTTCACTGAAGCTACACTCGAGAGCACTATCAAGTGTACCTTCAGTGAAAATACAGAGAATGGCTTTTCAGTGCTGATATTTTGAATTTTCATAGGGAGATTAATAGCTCTAAACTATCTATTTTAAGATAGGTTAACTGAAAGTTCAATTGGATTTATCGTAAGTATTCTATATTAAAAAGTAATGAACAAGTCCCAAAAGAGCGATCCATCACTGCTCCCCAGTATAGTACGCAAAGACGTATTCCTACGTCAATGCTATCAAGATTTCTCTTAAAGTATATCACCAACCAAGAAATTTTGCAAGCGGCACCGGTAGTGTAGTGGTAAGCGTGATTGCCTCTCACCCCAAATTCAGAAACTTCGATAGCAGATAATATGCGAGCCTCCTTGAGGATAGCTGGGCCGGGCCCTTCGAATCCTAAATCATTAAAGCTTTATGCAAATCGGAGAAGTTTTTCCAATTCGTCATTTGGCGTGTGGAACCAAATGTTGAGGTCTCTGCCTCCCTGCTGGAGGTGGCTGGGTTCGATTCCTGGTCTGGTCTAGGAATTTTTTGGGTTGGAATTTTATTTACGTTGCCCATGTATCCCTTAAATGGTACAAGAAACACATCTTGATACGAAAATGTTTCAAGTTTGTTGCTTGATTTACTTTAGATCTCAATAATGGAACTCAACTGTTTCAATATATTGCTTGGTTGACTTCTTAAATCATGCATAAAATGGGAGGAGCAAACATGTTACACTCAAATGTGTATGAAGTTATGTGCTACGGGATATTGTATGAAACACTTGAGCAACAAATCTAACTTGCGTTGTGTTTGTTGCATGAAAGTTCGTTAAAACATTTCCTTTAAATAGTTTCTTGAAACGTTGATGTACCATAGTGTGAATGATATGTTTCTTGTATCTATTGTGCAGCTGTTTAGAGATGTTACTACAAAGTTTACGAAACAAGATGCGTCGATGAACCTAGTTTTCAGACTTCGATTTGCAACCAACTGGATTAAGTTGTTACTGTAAAGGTTTGTTACAACCATCTAGCATCTACCCAATATGGCATGTAACTGTGATGTTGTAAAACACTTTTGGACTACATTGGCAAAAGTGGAGAAATCGTAATGCATGTGCTAACATCTGCATAGTAAATGAAACTAGACTACGACGAAGTCGATAGGATTATGGATGGTGGAGGACGATGGTAACTAACGACGATGCAAACTTAGACAAAAACGATAGCCACAGAAGCTAAGTCGAAATTTATTTGAGCCCCAATAAGCAAGAATATTTTTCAATCCGTGTTTGAGTGCGACAGTTTCACCACCTTAAGTTCCGATGCTAAATACCAGCGGCTCCGTTGGGCAGTCCAAAGAGATCCCCGATAGCAGCTATATTATTTGCATCAGGGGAAATGCAGCAGGTCCCCTGCTAGCACCATCATAACCAGCAGAAAAGTTGAATGCCTGCGGAGGTGATGTTACAGCGGCTCCGACAATTCTGCCGCCAATAGCGGCTGGCGTGGCCATAGTCAGTTGAGAGGGTGATCCAAAGGGCAAAAAAGAACGGTGAGAATCTGGAGACGACGTTGGATCGATTGTTGCTGGAGCTGTTGTCAATTTTGATGCCGATTTCGAGCTGATCCCGGAACTATTGGTTCCTAATGCCGAAACGATGCCGCTACAACTAGATGCCGCATCACTACTGACAAGTAATGTTTTAAGCATGCACATACTCAACTAATTCTAAGATTGTTCAAACTACGCATTTGCTATTTATTTTCAACATTACTGGAACATGGATATCATCGATAATTCGTAATGGTGCAGATATGTGAACCAATCGTTGCGGTGTTGTTGCAGTTTGATAGGAATCATTAATTTCAATTTCTACTCATCTGCAACGTAAAAAATCCTTGTTGCAAACTTCTCATGAATTCTTGAAAAATAACTACATTATTGTAACGTACTGTTTAACATTTTGCAACACCTCTCACCCCAGCAGGCCTGGGTTCAATCCCAGTCGGCGCCGCCGGGATGTTCTGAGGCATAATATCTCTGATCACGCCTTCCTTCGGATGGGAAGTAAAGCCGTTGGTCCCCGGTTCATGAGTTGATGGGTCGATAGGTAGGGTCCAGGTGTGGGAGCTGCCTTCCTGGCACGTCGGTAGCATTGGTGCTCAGCACGGAAAACAAGATCGACGGAAAAAACAAACCAAAGGAAAAAAAAAAAAAAAAAACATTTTGCAACAGTTCCGTGAGTTGGATTATATATGGATGCAACGACCACTACCGGCCAAATTAATGTTGCTATAATGAGAAATGTTAATGTTTGGAAAATTTGTATTTAATAAAATATACTCGAATATAATGAATAAATAATCGATTTAGAATTACGCACTTGGCAATGGTTATGTGAGAACGTTTTGATTTGTTATAAAGCCTGATTCAAAGTAAATTTGGACGCATTCAAGTGATCATAACTCAAGAATTAAACAACATACACGGTTGATCAAAACGTCAAACAAAAGGGTATTTATTCAGCTTTCAAACGATATGTTACAAAATATTACAATTTACCGTTTCGAACGAACTGACGCACTATTCTTGCGATCGATGCCATCATGATCTGCACAGTCGCTGGTGACACTGTACCGGTGAACTTATTCCACTTCAAACGCATTTGTTGTGATTTTGTCACTTCTTTACCGCATCCTTGAAGTTTTGGCTTGACAATTGCCTAATATTTTTCGATCGGTCTAAACTCAGGGCAATTCGGAGGATTAATCTCTTTGGCGACGAAATTAACATTGTTTGCAGCAGGGTAGTGGCAGCTGGCTAGATCCGGCCAAAACATAACGTTGGTCTTGTGTTGCCGAATGAAGGGTAAAATCCGCTTTTTCAGACACTCTTTAATGTAAACCTTCGACGTCATTGTGTGAGGTGTGATGAAAACCTTGGTTTTAAGGCCACAACTGCAGATTCTTTGCCAAATCATTAGTTTACGAGCAAACTTATCAGCAAAAACAAATTTATACCTGGAAGGGACATCCCCACGACCAGTTGCCAGGTAAAATTTACGTCCGGGGATTTACTTGTAGTCCATTTTGACATATGTTTCGTCATCCATTAAAATACAGCCATCAAATTTCGGCAAAACTCGTTCGTATAGTAATCGTTCTCACTTTTTGGTCACTACATTTTGTTTCAGGGAGCGATTCGGATGTTTACTGGCAAAAAAAGACTTATATCCTTTTCTTGAAAAGATGTTACTCACGGTGGAAAAGTTGGAATCGTATTTCTTTGCCAAATCACGTATGGAGACACCTGGGTTGCTTTTCACGTACCTCAACATCTTTCTCCTCAGCTCTTTGTCCCTAGTGCCACTGTTATGATAGATGCGCTGTGCTCTATCCCCACTCAGAGTATCCTTGTAACGTTTGATTACAAGACTCACCGTTGACTTTGGGAATTTTAACACTTTTGCTATTTTTGAGGTAGACCACGAAGGGTTCTCTAGATGTTTGTGCATAATTAATTTTCTTTTCTCAAGTTCTATGATCCGTAATTTCGGGATGCGTCGATCAATCGAGAAAACTTTTCACCAAATTCTTGGTCAATGAAACATCAACAAATGCCTGTCAAATGTTTTTTGTTCCAACCACCAGGGGCGCGGTGGTGTATTAAACCATGCGTCCAGATTTACTTTGAATCTAGCTTTAGGTGCAGGATATTAAAGAACTCACTTGAAATCTTACAGTTTGTTTAATTGACGTATTTACGCTTCCACAGCTGTTGTCACTCAGCTTGATCAAAAATAATAAATTTAGTCTATGTAAAGCTACTATATTCGGTCAGCCAGAGCACTATAAACTGGAAGTTTCAATTCTCGAGGTTTAAAGTTACACTAATTACACACTATGCACTTGTAATGTTATGATCGATCAAAGGGTCAAAAAGCATGCATTTGTGTACTAACCGGAAGTTAGCTGGTATATTTATTTGGAATTGAATTGTTGTTTCATATATCCGGGAGTCATACGAGTCCTTCGGAATCCGTAACCGCTTCAAGTTTTCTCATGGCGTTTTTGGCGGCCACATACTTTGCACCATAGTCATCTACTTTGCATATTTTTTAGATATAATTTACGTGTAAATACTTTTTTACCCTTCTTACAAAGAAGGGTATAGATATCACTTGAAAAACCGACTATCGATCTGAGGCCCGGAGGGCCGAGTGTCATATACCATTCGACTCAGCTCGACGAGATCGGAACATGTCTGTGTGTGTGTGTGTGTGTGTGTGTGTGTGTGTGTGTGTGTGTGTGTGTGTATGTGTGTATGTGTGTGTGTATGTAACGAAATGAATGCGCTCACGTTTCTCAGCAACCGCTCAACCGATTTGAACAAACTCGGCGCCAAATGATAGGTCTTGGGGTCCCATTGAACGCTTTGGAATCGGTGAACCGGTTCCGGAGATATGGCCGGAATAAGATCCGGTGAATATGGGCCTTCACGCTGGATTTAACGGAAAACGTGTCAAAACCATCATGCGACACATCAAATTACTACAGAATTCAAAAATAAGATCAATGCAAGTCGTGTTAAGTGTTCCAGACCACATTGGACACACTTGGACATGTTCCGGGTACCCCGGGGAAGTTGCTTGAATATGAATTGAATTAAAACCCATTAAATCACATTAAAATACGATGATAAGGTGATTGGTAGCCTCACCAAATAGACTACACCCGGATATATTCCGGGTACCCCCAGGCAGTGGCGTAGCGTCACTGGATGACACGGGGGTGGGGGGCTGATAATGACAATAAAATAAATAAACTTGAATAAGTTAGAAGGGTCTGATCACACCATAGGTGGATAAATTCGGGGTTTTTCTTATTTCCTCGCACACAGATGGACTCAAAACCCACAGAAAATCGGCATGCTATTTTTCAAAGTAATTTATGGAAAAACTTGATTTTCTTGGATTTTTTATATCTTTTTTTCCAACTTTTGGGGTGATCCATAAATTATGTAAAATACAGGGGGAGGGGGAGGGGGGAAGTCTCAACATTTCTTACAGTTTCTTACAAATGAGAGAGGTTGTTTGACATTTTCATGCACACAATTGAGTAGGGGGAAAAATTACAATAAATACATTAAATGAGCCAATCGATGTGAAAATTTACCCAACTGAATATTCAACGAATTTCTGAAAATTTTGATATCTTTGGAAAATTTTCGGAGGAAAGGTTGCTAACTGAAAACTTTACAGAGTCTAATAAGGAAGGGAAAGGATTTCATAATCACTCAAAAATCCTTACATAATTTGTGGATGACCTCTTTGTAGACAAATCAAAACGCACCCAAACAAATAATTCAGACCGGTAGACTTCAGTTTACTTTTCAAAATCCCAACGTAAAAAAATACCTTTTTCAATTCAAAATATGTACAGCATGATAAGATTTTTGTTTAAATCCTTTGCAATGGATCGATTAAAAAATCTGTAATAATGAAAGTTTTAGCATGCTTCAGTAACAGATGTTGGTTGTTCGAGTGTTGATTGATTGATTGCGTTGATTTACATTTTTTGCTTATTAGTTTCATTTATTGATTTGCTTATTGCTTTAGTGTTTTACAGATTTCTTTTTTAATTAAAAAAATGAAATTTAGTTTATTTGAGAATATATATATTTAGGTTTGAAATGGGTCCATAAATTCAAATAAGTTCTTCACAAGGGACTGGCACGCCGCCAGCTTTTCGTGAGCAGCATAAAAAAGTGAAAACAAAGCAATCAAAGCTAGACCCAAGCGTGGGTTCACGGTTCTCCCTGGTTTTTTAGATTTGTTGATTAGATGTGTTGATTAGAGTTGGCTTAGGGTTGAACTATTAATGAAATAGGATGCTGGTAGATGTGTTTTAGTCACCCACTGATGTAACGACAATGTGGGATCTACCAGAACATCTTTTCGGTGATCGTCTCACAACAGTGAGCACCTTAGAGTGCTGAAAAAGTGCCTGGGCACATTATGTGAAGTGAGCACTGACCATCCCATTGATGATAAAATTTGTTTTGACCATTTGTCGATCGGTTAGAATGAAACCAAAAAATAATCACAGACACAAACATACCCACATCAAGAGAGAAATATTGTTGTACTGAAAATTATGACCCGCAATGTACAGAATCAGTATGCTGTTGGTAAGGCCGACAGCCATATGCAATCCACCGGAAATAAATATAATGAAATTATTTTTCAATTTAGTCATGTTTCACACCATGGTAACATAAAAACATGAAATACTCATTACAGCTGCAATGTTTTCCAATAGTATGAATTAAATTGTTTTTGCGAACATTTCTTTTTAATTTTGACACATTTTCAAGCTGCAAATTTGTGGCATCAATTTGTTAATTTTCAGAAGGCGCGACATTTGAAGTAAAATGTTTGTTTCACCATAAAACTTGAAGCGTTTGAAAAAACGTAATAGTTATCAATTCTTTAAAGTCATTATCATGACTTTTTCGACGATTGTGATCTCTGATTTTTCAGTCCAAATAAAAACATCTGTATTCTTTTTCCGCATAACCACACCAAAATATCCAATACATAACGGGTGGCAACTAAAATTTTGGAATTTTTTCATGCTCAACAACAAACGAGCTCAGAGAGAAATAAGAGTGTGTATGTGTTAGCTCTCTCTCTCCTCTTTCTGCTAGTATTTTCTGTTTTGTTTATGCTTGCTCAGTTTTGCTCAAAATGCCGTCGAAATAAGAAGTATTTCGCGAGCGCGTTGTACAGTTCTACGAACTGCACAGAAATCTCGGCAAAAAGTATACGGTACAACATTTTAAAAGCGAAAATGTTGCGGCTTCGACTGTTTACCATATCCTAAGATCCCCAACAACTGCTCGCAAGCAAGGAAGTGGAAGACAAGCCAAAATTATGGACGCAAAAGGACGAGAAAGGCATTTCTAAGCCATGGTTCAAGCCCTCTGGTTTGGCAATCAATCAATATGTGTACCAGAACGAATGTTTGAAGAAAATTTTGATCCCATTTCTACAAAAACATCATGCTGATGACAATACAATCGTTCCTGAATACCCATTCGATCCCATTTGCACCCAAAAACCACAACCCGACAAATCTGCCTCAGTGTCGCCCAATCGAAGATTTCTTCGGGGTTTTGAGCTCCTTGGTGTACAAAAATAACTGGAGAGCCACGAATTGCAAACAGTTGATTGGTAGAATCAAGAGATGCATTCGCAAAGTTGACATGAAGGCCGTACAACGCTCCTGTTCCGACATCAAACGGAAGGTTCGCCGAACATCCGATTACGGACCGTTTTCAAATGTTCACTAATTTTTTTTCAACAATGGACAATGTATCTTCAATTTCAATAAATCAGATCTTCTTCAAGTATGTTTGTCTTTTTTTGACAGCTTGAGAAAGAAATTCCAAAATTTTAGTTGCCACCCGTTATATTTGATTAACTAGAATGTCGTTCACATGTATTCGCAAACATCACTTTACTGTTTTAAAGATGTTAGCTAAACATTACAATCAAGTCAGTCAAACCCTCATTTTCAACTTGTGTCATTGAGATATTATGTTACATGAAACTGATTTGCAACACCTTTTGCTACAAATATAAGATGCAAAGAGACTCCACCTTCTGCGCTTTTTAAGGTACAATGAAGTTTTACATGCGATGCGTTGTCCAAAATTTACACCTTTATTTAGTTACACTAAGGTTGTTGTTACTCTTTGAGAAACAAATGGTGTTGCTTGGGTAAGTTGAGAGCACGCAATAAGCTTATATGCGATATGCAATAAGCTTGAAATGCAAAGAAGAAGAAAAACAAAATTTAGAACTTACCGAATTCAACTTAAGATTTTCGAGAATTTTTGTTAACTCTGAATAATTTGGTTGATTTTGAAAGGAAATTTGTAAATCATTTATTTCGTAATTATTATTAAATTGAGCAAAAAAATCAATTTCGTATTTGTACGTCAATAATACGGTCGTACTTCGGACACAACATTTTTTTTTTAATCACAAATCGATTTGAATTGATGCGTCACAGCAATGCTCTACTTCAATGGACTTGATCAGGAACCAGCTGCGGATATTTGCTGATGTTTGCTATTCATGAACTAGAAAAGTGAGGACGGACCCAGTGTTGCAAATAATATAAAAGGCATCTCACTATTTGCCAAATAGCCAAATACTTGGAACGTCAAATACTGACCATATATTTGCCATAGGATTATTTGGCCAGATATACTTTCAAAGAGTTATTAATTTTTGGCGTTTTGAGAAATTAGTGTAATATCAGTTGGCGACACATCTAAAAAGGGTTTTTTTGCAGTTTAAGTTTGTAAGTTTCAGATTCCAAAACGTAATAATGGAAAAAATTAGAGAAATTCAAAATGACAGAATGCCAACCTAAAACTTGAATGATTACCCACAGCGAACGATGTTGCAAAGTTTGATGAAATTCGAAGATGTTCCGTCAGTTAGCGTGGAAATGTTTTACAAGCAGCAGCTCGATTGATTTTGACGCCGCCGAAAAATAAAGATTAAATTACCTGCCACGCTCTTTCGGGGAAGCGCTGTGCGCTAATAACATCGAAAGTCCATACTTACTCACGATGCACCAAACAAAGTAAAGCTTTTAAATATCAACTTCTTCAGGTTTGCGTGCTGCGTACCAGCGACAAAAATAATATCGCAATCTTAAATTTAAGTTCCCCGCCGTCGGGAGGTCGGTCGATCGTTCAGTCGGAGCGCGAGGAGGCAAATTTTCTCCCACCCACGCAGGGCATCGGTTGTCGTCGGTTTTGCTTTGCATCGCCGAATCCCATCAGTCACACACCCGGGCCGCCGTCGTCGTCATCGCACCGGAAGAAGCAGACGGGCGGAAACAAGAAGCGGCAGGGTTAACCGGGTCGGAGTGGGCAAAAAAGAACCCCGAAACACCCCGAATGATAATCAAATTCAAATTGTTTTTCTTCGCTTTTCAACAGCTTTTTCTCGGTGGCTGTAGGTGTGAAAACAGTTGGGAGTAACTGGGGATCCAAGAAGAGGGTGGAAGTTAAAGAAACAGAGAAAGACTTTTTCTGGTGGAACTTTCGTGAAAGTTATGCCGGAGTCCGTTTCGATATTAATAATTAATAAGGGCAATTTGGACATTGTCCTGTCGGCAGTGGCCGCCGGAGGCAAGGAAAACTGTGGTAGAGCAAATTAGAGTGTAGTTGCCTTGAAGACGGAATGGAATGCTCTGTCTGCGTGGTTGGCTGAACTTTAATGGCTCTTTCCCCGCGCTGGGCAGAAGGACTGACTGAAGCCAGATGCAAGCAATCGAGCGATAATGCTAACAAACTCCCTACGAGCCAGCAAGTTGCCAGTCAGTGTGATGAGCATGGGAGCACCTACACACGTTGCCACTGGATTATGTTTGTCGGATTGGAGATATGGACCGTTATAAGGAGCTCGAGTTCATGGAACGAATGAATAATTAATGACTGGTGGGAAAATTATGGCTAACGATCAAGGGGTGGAGTATTCGGGCAGTAAAAATTGCTTTTTGAATAGGATATTATTGACAGGATAGGATTTAAAGGGGCCTCCATAGTTGCTCATTGGATTTAGGTTTATAGGGTTTATCCATACTAAGATAATTTGACTGGCATCCTCTCACTTGTAAGCGTATTTGGATACTTGTGACCTCCGATTTTCCGAAAGTGTAAACAAACCATGCTTATGTCGAGGGCGAAACTCTTCTCAAATTCCCTTTTTCCTTACGCGCTTCCTTGCGTTCAACGTCGGGTTGGGCCGAATCTGAATTTAAATAACGTGAAAGGTGTTGATCCTTGGAGCGAGACGGATTGCTCCGAAGCGGAGATTAGACGCGTTGTTGTTTGGATGGGAGAAACAAAGGTAAATTTTGGCGCCCGAATTTGGGGTCAGGTTTCCGCAGGGAGTGAGTTTCCATTAAAAAGATTATATCGCACTTTATTGAACATGCCTCGGTGAGGATCCACTCACCGGGCGACTCCTTTCATCGCCCGCAAAGGCGGTCGTTTCTACTCAAAAAAAAAAACAAGGTAAATCTATTGGTTTTTGGTTGGATAAAGATGTCGATCGGGGACGATGGGGAAGACGGAATTCAAGGGTGGGGTCTCGATGTAAATCTCCGGATTTCGTGATTTTAATGTAATTACTGGTACAACAACGGGTTCGTGTAACGGCTGTGCTTGTTTCCGGAAATGGGATTGGTGCGAAAGCGAAAGCGGATTTCCATTCACTGGCGGTCGTTGCTCGCTGACTCGTGCGCTGGCTCGGTTCGCTAGTCGGCTTTTGGAATAGGAAGAAAGCAAGCGAGAGATAGGGAGATGAGTGCACTTTGTAGCTTTTGTGTTGGATGAACATTTTAAGCCGTGTAGATTCGTTCTGCGTTTATGTAGAAGCTAGAATTAATTAACTAGATTGAGCTGTTGGAATGAGATTTAGTGGATTTGGAGATTCATCGGTAAAGGTACCGGTCTGAAAGAGGTGAATGCGCTGTTGCTGAATTACTGTGACTTGTAGATGCTGACCCTGGAAAAAGTTTTTAGCTGTTGTTGCTATATGTATTAGATTGTTGGGATAAGTTGTGCTTAGCAAAAATGTTCTACATGTTTATATCTTTCATAGAAAGATACATCCATGACAGGTGTATGTATTCATAGCAGGTGGATTAGATTCAATGTACCGGTGTAAGCGGATGCACATATGATATAATAATTGGAACTGGAACTAGTTGGTCTGACAGTATTAATAGCGAAGAGGTATTTGGTAGTAAATTTAGTGTTTTTCGATGTGACCGCGGTAAGGTAAAAAATCAGATAGCGGTGTACTTATTGCTGTGAATGCAACATTTCAAGCTGAACAAATTGCTAGTGAAAGACAAAAAGAATTTGAAGATGTGTGGGTTTAATTTTAATAAACGGTGAAGAACATCCTATTTGCTTCTGTCTAGTTTCCTCCATAATTTACACAAAAAAAAACAGCTTACGAAAAGTTTTTCACTACTGCAGAACTGAAAATTCAGAGAGAAGATCTGAGAACCAAAATTCATATTTATGGAGATTTTAACCAGAATACTGTTAATTTTATACAGGATAGTGATAGTGATTCTCTGCTGTTACCAATTGTAGGTGAAAACGATACTTTGCAATTCATCTTTGATAAAAGCAGCCACCACTGGCGTGCACAGGGTGGGGCAAGGTGGGGCAATTGCCCCACCTTTTATAAATAAGATTTTTATTTACAAAATTATGATATAAAATTACATTTACAAAATTATGATATAAAATTACTTGATTTCTTGATACCTTGATTTGCAGGTTGGGTTAGGTTATCTTTATTAGCGAGACTTTCGGCCAGAGGCTGGTTCCTCTCTTCTTGATTGGCATGTAAAATAGCTTCATTTCATAATATCAGGGCACTGAAAACCTTTCATTCAATTCCTTTGAGATGGTTCCTGAAAATTGCACCACCATGGTGCATTATGGGTTTTTTTTTAATTCTTTATTAAAGATATTTTTAGCCTTAGGCTAGTTCATCTCTAGGGTGCATGAAGGGGCAAACTCCAATGAAATGTTTTGGTCAAAAAATTGCACCACAATGGTGCATATAATAAATTTCTGGAGTAATTTTTTTTTCAAGGTTATGGTTGATGAAATCTGCCTTCGTGGTGGTAAATCGAAGAAAAAGTTTTTTATTTAATAATTCTAGTGCAAAAATATCATCACGGTGTAATCAAAATGAATCACTCTGGTGGAAAAGATGAATCATGCTACAAATTTGGAGGTGCACATTTAACTGAAAATTTCTGGTGGAAAGTTCGAAATACTGTGGTGAATGTAAAAGCAAGGTTCATTCATTTTACTGGTGCATAATTTGCATCGTTCTGATGAATGCAAGCTTTATTGAAAATTTTTTGAGGAGGCGAAGCCTGAAAATTGCACCACATAGGTGCATGGTGAAACAAACTTCTCTGACAATTTTTGGTGCACCGTTCTGGTGAACGGAGGAGCTTGCTTTATTGAAAATTTGTGGTGCAAAATTTGCATCGCTCTGATAAATGAAATGAACCGAAAATTTCTGGTGGAAAACTTGCACTGATCTGGTAAATGAAGGCACAAGCTTTATTTAAAATTAAGCTATATTGAAAACTTCTGGTGGAAAATCGGCACCGTTCTGGTGAACGGATGGGCAAGCTTTTCGGAAAATTTTTGGTCTTAAATTAGCATCCTCCTGCTGAGTAGAGAAACAAACTTCAATAATAATTTCTGGTGTAAATTTGCACCATTCTGATGATTGGATGGGAAGCTGCCTTACTGAAAATTTATGATGAAAAATCTGAAAATAGGGACAAGCTTTATTTGATGGAAAACCTGCAACCTTCTGATGATAGGAGAAGCAAGCTATATTGAAAATGTCTGGTGGAAATGGAAAAAGAAAATCTGCACCAATCAGAAGATTGGAGAAGCAATTTTTATTGAACATTAACAGTGGTAAATTGGCATCGTTCTGGTCAATTGAAATTTTCTGATGTAAAATTTTCTGGGGGCCTGTTTGTATTGAAAACTTCTGGTGTAAGATTTGCAACAATCTGCTGCATGGAGGGGCAAGCTGAATTAAAATTTCCTGGAATAACAATTGCACAGTTCTGGTTAATGGAGGGGCAAGATTTATTGAACATTTCTGGTAGAAAAACTAAAACGTTTTGGTGAATAGACGGACAACTTAAACTTGACTTCCTAAAAGAACCTCAAGGATAATGAATGATGAGGACAGTTCCAAAGGATTTCTGGGGAGTATTCCATAAAAATTCTGCTAATAATGTCTAGTGAATCCTGCAGATAGCTTCAAGATAATTTCGAAAAGAATACCAAATTTTGAATGAAATTTCAAAGGGATGTTGAGGAAAATTTCAAGGGAATACCGAGAATAATTTCAAGCTCATTCTTGAAAAGAATTTCTGCTGAATACGGAGGAAATTCTTTTGAAACTTTAGGGGAATCTCAATTCCAAGGTGTTCTGAGAAAAAAAGTTCTAATATATTCCGAGAAGAACCTCAAGGATATTGAATTCTTAGGACAGTTCTAAAATATTTCTGGGGAGAATTCGAAGAAAATTCTGTGGATAATTTCTAATGCATTCTGCAGATAGTTCCAAGATAATTTCGAAAATAATACCGAGAAAATCAAATTTTTAGGGGAATTCCAAAGGGATTTTAAGCAAAATTTCTAGTGAATTCAGAAGATAATTTCTAGCTCATTCCAGGAAAAATTTCTGAAACTCTAAAGGAATGTCAGTTTTACCAAATTTTGAATGAAATTCCAAAGGGATGTTGAGGAAAATTTCAAGGGAATCCCGAGAATAATTTCAAGCTCATTCTTGAAAAGAATTTCTGGTTAATACGGAGAAAATTCTGCTGAAACTTTAGGGGAATTTCAATTCCAAGGTGTTCTGAGAAAAAAAAGTTCTAATATATTCCGAGAAGAACCTCAAGGATATTGAATTCTTAGGACAGTTCTAAAATATTTCTGGGGAGAATTCGAAGAAAATTCTGTGGATAATTTCTAATGCATTCTGCAGATAGTTCCGAGATAATTTCGAAAATAATACCGAGAAAATCAAATTTTTAGGGGAATTCCAAAGGGATTTTAAGCAAAATTTCTAGTGAATTCAGAAGATAATTTCTAGCTCATTCCAGGAAAAATTTCTGAAACTCTAAAGGAATGTCAGTTTTACCAAATTTTGAATGAAATTCCAAAGGGATGTTGAGGAAAATTTCAAGGGAATCCCGAGAATAATTTCAAGCTCATTCTTGAAAAGAATTTCTGGTTAATACGGAGGAAATTCTGCTGAAACTTTAGGGGAATTTCAATTCCAAGGTGTTCTGAGAAAAAAAAGTTCTAACAAAATCCGAGAAGAACCACAAGGATATTGAATTCTGAAAATCCTTTCCTGTGGAGTGTTCCAAGAAAATTCTGATAATGATTTCTAGTAAATCCTGCAGATTTTTCCAAGATAATTCCGAATAAAATACCGAGAAAATTTAATTTTGAGTGAAATTCCAAAGGTAGTTTGAGGAAAACTTCAAGGAAGTACTGATAATTTCTAGATCATTACAGGAATAACTTCTGGATAATACTCAGGAAATTCTTCTGAAACTCTAAGGGAATTTCAGTTCCAAGGTGTTCTGAGTAAAAGTCAAGAAAAGTTCAAAAAATAATTCCAGAGGACTTCTGAGAAGAATTTCAAAACAGAAAGATAACTGAATGTAATGTTGCGGAACATTGCGAAAACCTTGCGAGCAGTCGGCGATTGTCATCAGGTATATTGATAATGATCGGCCGACGGAAACATTCGTGGGTGTGGGACGGGTGTTGAAAACAGACGCAACGACCATCTTCAATACTATTGTCAGGACAGCGATGCAGATTTCTTGGGAGCAGGTGATGGCAGTATGTTTTGACGGTGCCAGAACAATGGCTGGCAGCACTGCTGAAGTACAAGCCAAGTGCAAGAACAAAAACAGCAATATACTTTTATGAAGAGCTTTGAGTGTGTCCCGTCTAGCTTCTGCGTACGTTAGGCCACGATTCGTTTTAGCCGAATAATAGATTCTTCCTCGCGATAGATTGGACATTCCTTGGATGTTGGAGAGTGTTCTTGTTGACAGTTTTTACAGTACGCTGGTTTAGTGCATGGGGTTCCCTCAATCAATTTGTGTGTACCTGAGCAGTTTAGGCATATGAGTTGATTTTTGCTATCGTCTCAGTTCTTTTTTGTGTGGCCGAAGTTTGCCCAGCGGTAGCAGAACATTGGAGATTGATAATATTGCCGTACATTAATCCGAAGTACACCAAAATAGATATACTTTGGTAAAATCGATCCACGGAATGTGACAACAAGCAGTGGTGTATTGGTGACGGTGTTTGCACGACGTTTTGTCATACGATGTACACTACACACACCTTGCTCTTGTAGGTGTTGCTTAATATACTCATTAGATTTGTTTATTGTATCCAGATCATACACTACCCCTTGAACAACATTTAACCCAGGGTGTTCTATTACTTCCACAGGAGTGTGATCCGGCAGTTTTTCGCAGATTGATCGTCACTTTGTTCGAAGAATGTATCGGCTACCTCGTGCTTCCTTTGATGCATGGACTTTTCTAGCATCAACAGAGCCCAGGGCTAGTATTACTGCACTACCGATCAAAAAAGGATCGAATGGGAGGCTGAGTTCATTTTCGTCAGATGTTTGACGTACTCTCATTTGTAGCGCAATAACCTGTCCGAGCTCATCTTCGCCTAGCAGCCAGTCAGGCAATGTTCCCCCATCCGGTGGGTCACTGGGGGGTGCACGGTTGTGGCCGACCATGGGGCCGGAGAAGGGCACTGCGGCTTATGTTTTCACACTCACTTAAAAACTTCTATGCCAAAGAACCGAGAGCTTCACGGGCTCCCACCTAGTTACTATACACTACTTGTTACTAATATCAAGAGAGATATGATGGTAATTTGTTTGCTTTGTAGCACTCCAGATTCGTCATAAGTCTAAATAATAACACTTGGTTCACAATTTTCAGGCACTAGTTGATCCGTTGAAGTGATTTTCGTGAAAAAATCCACGTTATATATACAATAATTTTGATATTATTCACAGTGCGAAGTAAACAAAACTGTAGCTTCGTGTGGTGATAATTTGCGACTGATATGCGTCGTATGAGTACAGGAACAATTTCCTCGTCATGAAGATCTTAGCTTATTTCACACACACAGACTCCTCCCATCATGAGTAGTTTGCTATCAAGTAGCGACACTCTCCTTTTGCATAGTTTGCCAATGTCATTACCTTGAAAGCAAAGGGCAATTCACGAGTTATTAACGCAACAGAAAGTCGATCAAAATCACTTGCATCCCTGCTCCAAGTTTGGTTACAAGATTACAACTCTGGAGAGCATTTTGTGTGGTCGTTGGGGGCGCGTGGTTCTGAATATGGACAAACAGGTACAGATAAATTCTATTCCAACTCTTTACTGTAATAAGCTTGTTGGCACTGAAAAAAAGCCGTTGGTGATGATTAAACCTCCGAAACCGTACAAAGTGCGTCTGTCGCTTCAAAGCGTAGACGACATCCATGGCCACTTACGCTTGGCGTATTCAGGGTAGATGACAGCATCACCGATCACATTTTCCAGGAACACCCTCAGCACATCTCGTGTTTTCTCGTAGATCAGACCGGAGTTTCGTTTGACACCGCCACGGCGAGCCAAACGATGAATGGCGGTTATCACGAAGATCCTTGCGGTGACGCTTGGCGCCTCCTTCATCAAGACCTTTTCTTCCTTTGCCACGACCAGTAATTGTTGCTTGTTGGGTAGAAGAGTGGACTACCTACTGCTGCTATTGTTGCTTCTGCTGTCTGCTCACCACGCCGTCCGAAGCGAAAATGAGTTGAGGCTACGACTACTAAAATGTTTGTTTATTTACTTATTGTCTTATGGTTATTGTACAATTGATTTATCCCGAAAGCTCTTCATCTTTGGTGATTATGTTTGTAACAAGTTACTGTTTGATTTTAGTTTTACATTGTTATAGTTTACATTTTGCTTTTAAGGAAAGCATAGTTGTTGATTTTAATTAGGAAATTTGATATTCTACCTACTTAACCTAGTTGCCTAACCTAACGTGCCAGAACCCTAATGATCTGTTGATCGGATCGCATGCAACAATCTTGGAACCTTTCGATGGTAGCAGTTCTCCGTAACGCCAAGGTCTGAAGACCAGCCAGGCGGTGGACTTCAGAATTTCTAGTACGTGGTGGACTGTTGAGGATCATCCTCAGGATCTTGTTCGGTTCCTTTGTAGTTTGAGGTGATGAGAATGTGCGCAACTCTCCCAGATTGGCAACCCGTACTATGACGGGAAGGATTATTTGCTTGTAGACAGCAAGCTTGTTTTTCAGCAACCTTATCAAGATGTTGCATTTTGTTTTTGTTTTGTCAATATGCTCCCTGAAAATCAGCTTGCTGTCGAGTGTTAGTCCGAGGTAATCTACTTATTTGGAACACTCCACCACTGTGCCGTTTAGGCAGATTTTGTTATTCTCAGACGGAACAAGTCTGGGAGATTTTGAGTGTGGAAAAAGAATGACCTGGGTCTTCGCCACGTTGATATGGATCTTCCAGCTGTTGAAATACTCAGATAGGACATCCAAGCCTATCTGGATTTTGGTAGTCAGAGCTTCGATGACTCAACTTTTGTAGACGATGGATGTGTCGTCTGTGAACAGAGACAACGATCCAGAATATCGGAGGTGAATAGATTGAACATGATGGGCCCAAAGATACTTCCTTGGGGCACACCTGCACCGATGATAAAGGCATCCGAAGTGATGCCATTCAGAGAGACCTGGAACGTCCTGCCCGATAGATAACTTTGAATGTTCTTCATGAGGAAGATCGGAAGACCGTATCGATGCAACTTGTACAGGCCATCATGTCTGACATTGTCAAACGCTTTTTCAACGTCTAACAATGCCATAGCAGATGTTTTTGAAACAGCCTTGTTCCGTCTAAGAATGTTTGTTACTCGGGTCAGTTGGTGAACGTTTAATCGACCTTTTCGAAAACCAAACTGCTCCTCGAGTAAGATGTTTTTTTTAATTTTTAGTCACTTTAACGCTCTTGGGTCATTCGTGACTTGTCTGGGGGTAAGATTTGAACTCGTGACTTTGGCCTGAGAGGTATGGATGTTAACCACTACGCCGGGGTCATCCCCGAGTAAGATGTTGTTTTCTTCGCCAGATGTTAGAAGCCGGCTATAAACTGCCCTTTCGAACAGGTTGGATAACTCTGAGAGAAGGCTGATGGGTCGGCAACTTGAAGGAGAGGAAGGATCCTTCACAGGTTTCCGAATGGGGATGACTTTAGCTAACTTCCAGCATGAGGGGAAGTAGCCAAGTTGGAGATGGTTGTAGAATCTGGAACTCAAGTGCTTGAGCTCCAGATTCAGGATGTTGTCGAAACCTGAGGCCTTCATGTTTTGGGAAGTTTTGATATAAGCCAACAGTTCGTCAGCTGTGATCTCGGATTCCTCGGGAAAGATGTTAGGAACCTGATGGAGATTGGTTACATTTTCAGCAACCTCAGCTTCGCTTGTGTCCATGTCGTATAGTCCTCGTAGGAGCGGCTTTACATCCTCGATGTCGTGGGACAAGTACTCCACCTGGCCTTGGTGCAGCATGGTCTGAACCGCGTTGTAATGGTTCAACGCAAGAACCATCCATTTGTTTCCATCCATGCACAGCTGGATGGTGCACCGGACGCCCTTCGTGGTGAAGCACGCAGTCCGGGAGGGAAGCTTTTCACGTAGAAGGGCGGCATTCTGTGCTTGTTCGGCGAACCTGTTGTTGCCGTCATCGGCTCTGCACCGTCCTTCAGAACGGAGAATCGATTGTTGTCAGCTGTCGCACTGTCACTATTGTCTTCAAGCCTCGACCGTTTCTCGGGATTGCCGGCACTCGCACCATCGCGCGATTTTTTACCAATAGCTGGGTCAGCAAGAGCGTCACTACTCAACGCGAGACTAAACAAAATAACGCAATCGAACGAACGAAGCGAGCTAGATAAAAACGTCGACTGTACTGCTCAACAGTCTGGCAGCGAATATGATTGTTGAGTTGAGGCTAGACAGCAGCACTCTTTTATATCTTTTCAGGTTAAAGCAGAATGATGTGTGATTCATTTGTACATTGGACAATGCTTGACATTACCACTTTTTCAATAGTTTCTTGTTGAAATCATCATTCGGCAGCATTGTTATTGATGCGTAGAAATATTTCTGATCGATTGGTGATAAAATTATTGGAAGTGGTCCAGGGGCAGCTGAGTTATTAATGTTCATAATCTCTCATAATGTTGTTACATGTTTCATTTTCGGGTTTTACAAAGTGTACCCCCATGTAGAAAACACAAAACTAAATTTTAACTCTTACTGTTAGGGGATTAAGACACAATGTACCTTAAATGAAAGGTTCTGGAGGAATTACACGCGATAACGTTTTTCACCGTTTGGACCACTGGTGTTGTGTGATCTTGGAATTGAGCAATGCAACTGTTGGCTGGTGGGCTTTAATATAACTAAACAAAATGTAAAGAGTGAGAAAAAGAGATGATTTTAAACCATGTTAAGAAATTAAAATAATTTTCGGCCAAACGTCAAATTTAATCATATGTCCATTCGGTAAATACATTGTGTTCCGAACGACGAGAAACCAGCACCCTGGTGCAACGGGTTACCCGGTCTACACGCAGCAGGATGAACTTTATTTAAGAATACCAATATATACGCATTGACAATTCAATGCGTATATATTGGTGTTCTTATATATAGTTCATCCTGCTGCGTGTAGAACGAGTAACCCGTCGCACCAGGGTGCTGGTTTCTCATTGTTCGGAACATTCCCCGACCTGTATTGCTCGATGTTTACTTCAGCGGTACCACCAACTTCCAGAACTGCCAACTTTGCCACTGACCGAACCAGCATTCCTGCACTGGCTGTCAATACCTCTGCGTTCCGTACCCGGCCGTCACGTCCCGGAAAAAAACACGTAGCACTCGTCCTCTCAGCCAACCATTCCGGATTCGGCCTTCCACTACAACTACCAGATCACCAACTTGAACGGGTTTTGCATCCACGAACCGCTTCGTACGCTTAGTGATAGTAGGAAGATACTCCTTGATCCATCGACCCCAGAACCTGTCCAGTAGTTGTTTGCACAGGACCCAGTTACAGCGTGCCACTGCCCTCTCGTCGATCGGCTCCCTAGCTGGCTGATTAACTGCGCTAGTGCTAAGCATTAGGCAGCAGTTCGGGGTAAGTGCATCTTGTTCCTCGGAATCGATTGGCAGGTATGTGAGAGGCCGTGAGTTGACAAGAGATTCAGCCTCGATCAGGAACGTACGAAGGGTTTCATCGTCCGGCTTGCCCCCGGTAGTCAAAGATGCCAGCGCACTTTTAACCGACGAACCATGCGTTCGCATGACCCCCTCATGTGTGGCGTGGAGGGTGGATTGAAACGCCACTGTGTATCCGTGTTGGTGAACGTACCCGCAAGGTTGCTGTTGATGTGCTGATCTTCCCTCTTCAAGTCGCGGCTAGCGCCCACGAAGATTGTTCACCGATCACTGAATATCTCCCGTGGGGACCCCCTCCGTGCGATGAACCTCCTAATCGCCATCTTGCTGGATTTCGTCGTCAGGTTGTGCACCACCTCCAGATGCACTGAACGTATGGTCAAGCAGGTGAATAGTGCAACCCAACGCTTAACCTCGCTGCGTCCCTGCTTAACCAGCATTGGCCCGAAGTAGTCCACGCCGACATAGGTGAATGGCCGAACGTGCGACACCGTCCTAGCTTGAGACAGGGGAGCCATTCGTGGAATCTCTGGAGTCGCCTTGTAGATGTTGCACCACTGGCATTGCTTTATGGCTAGCTTGAAGGCAACCCTCATCTGCGACACGTGAAACCTTTGGCGCATCTCGTTCACCGCTGTTTCAGCATTGCAGTGTTTACTGCCGATGGTACCAATCGACGAGGAGTTTAGTTTCGCCGTGTCCTTTGGGAATAATAACGGGAAACTTGAAGTCAAACGATACCTGCTGAGCATTTGCAATTCTGCCATCCATCCGCATGACATCCTGTTCGTCCAGGAAGGGAGAAAGTTTGGAGATTTCGCTAGTTTTCTCGATCTTCATTTATTCTCCAGCGGGAAGTCCTCGATTTCTCTTGAGGATAACGAGCTCATCTCCAAAGGTCTCTAGGTGAATCAGATTGAAAATGGTTGACTCCGCCTTGAGTATTTTTTCCCGATTCAGGAGCTCTGTTTTACCTGGTGCTAGCTTCTAGACGCAGAACAAATTTTTCTTAAAACTTATAATTATTCTAGTTTAAAATTGTTGGATCGAGAACAAACACACTAATAAGGACTAGAAATGTAAGTGAACACATAAACACAAACATTTAACAAACCCTTATTTAACAATAATCCTTATTAAATGTATTACAGCTAAAAAGTTGACTCCTGCACGTTACATAAACACGAGTCGTGCTGTACCAGTCCGAAATCCAGTTTCTGTCCCAACACATTGCAACCAGTTTTTTTTTTTTATCTTCTTGATTTTCGTCTGCATGTAGAGTAAATACGTGCACCTGTAGTGGATAGCAAAAGAAAACTGCTTCAAGTCATTTTAATCTTGGAAATTTAATTCAAGTTATATTTTTATCATATACTTTACTACTTAAAAAACTACTCAGCTACTACATTCCTGAACTTAATCCCTCAATCGCTGTTAGAGCTTTTCCACCTTAAACCACAATCCTCCCTCGGGCGATATCGTCGCATGCTTGGGAGAGATCACCAGCGGAACGACCGTCTTGGAGCATTTGGAAAATCTGAACTTCATCAAAAGTGCCGCTATTCCAATCTTCGATTGCATCATTCCGAGTCGAGCCGCAATGCAGTTGCGGGGTCCCTCTCCAAAGGGCATAAATGTGTACGGTATCCTTCTGGCCGCCTCCTCCGGGCTGAACCGATCTGGATCGTACCGCTCCGGATCCGGATAGTACTCCGCATCGTGATGGATGGCGTACACAGGAACCACAATGCTCAACCCTTTCCGGAGGACCAGGCTCGAGTTGGGCACCTGATAGTCTTTGGTGACGCGACGGCCTAGGTTCGCTCCCGGTGGGTACTTTCTCAGCGATTCTACAATCAGAGATAGAGAATGTTATTTTTTTTATTAAACCAGTTAGACCATCCGAAACCTACCGTTAATGCACTGCTCCAGATAGTTCATATCCAACAGAGCATCGTAATTCAAGCCTCCGTGTTTTGCAATTGCCTGTCGCACGCTCTGACGGGCGCGATCTTGAAGTTCGTCGCTAAGCGATAACTCGTACAAACAGAACGACATCGTCGTGCTAGCCGTTTCGTAACCGGCCAGGAAAAATACGAACGCTTGCGCCACCACCTCATCGAGCGTTATCTTGCCCACCTTCTCATCCGATCCCTCCAGTGTACCCGTATCCATCAGCTGCATCGACAGGTTCAAAAAATCAATCCTCTCGACATGGCTCTTTCTCCGGTAGTCAATCGTTTCACGAACGACCTTGAAGAAAAACTCCGAAACATCCTTGGGAACGGATTTCACGTGAACGGCTCTCGCCAGTTTCTTGAACATTGAAATGATGAAGAATTTGATTATTCTGCGGTTGGAAACTTGAAACATCTTATTCCCCACTCTGCGAAATTCCACATCCGGATCGTTCAAACTGTTGCACTCGATCCCGAAGGCACATGTGCCAATCATATCGGTGGTGAACCGCGAGAACCAATCCTTCATTTCGATCATTTCCGGATCTCCACTGACACACTCCCCCAAGCACTCCTGGAACCGTTCCGCCACGGAAACAATGATGGGACACATCAGTTTCAGCTTCCCGGAGGAGAAGGTCGGCGTCAGCTTCTTCCGCAGATTGGTCCACTTGGTGCCTTCGATGTTGAACAGGTGACAGGAAATGGGATCGTCCTTTTCATTGTAATACAGCCCACGATCGTGGAAGTGCTGAAAATCCCGCACCAGAACATTTTTCGCCAACTCCAGATCTAGCACCAGGGCAATCGGGCTGGTGAAGAAGTAGATTCCACCAATGGGCTGCTGGCTGCCTTTGAATTTGTTGTAGTAGTGAGTGGTCAGCTGGGACGTGTGAACCCGCCTTCCGTCGATTGTTGAGTTTCCAAAGGGAAACTTTGGCTTGTCGAAGGGCACTCCAAGGCGCTCCCAGAAGGAGTACTTCCTTCGGACGTACAGGATCGAGAGCGTTACGACTGCTATCAGCAAGTAGATCCACATTTTTTTTTTAATTTGAACTGGGCTACTTCTGGTTGCGTACTAGTTGACGGTTTATTGTTGAATGGAGTGAATTCTCCCAAAGGGATTCCCTAAAAGAGCCACCGAAAACAAAGTTTTCGGTAAATGCCTATGACCGAAACAAGAGTAAACAGATGATAAACATCGCACGCATGTTGGGCCATAGCCCTTCTTACAAACGATGCGAGGTGATATGATGCGCCACGGGTAAATACCAGCGGGAGATGAACGTGTTTTACCGGTTTCATCAACACACGGAGGATGAACAAGAACGCTGTGCGCGAAGGGTGTAAACAAGGTAATCACCACTCTGTAGGCCAAGGTCAGACGGACGGTTGTTTTGTTTACCTTCCTATTCGGTGTCGTTTGCTTTCACATTTCCTATTGGATTTAGTTTATTAGTAGCAAGCATATATTGCTACTTTGTAATGTATAAATCAAAAAGGGTAAGTAAGTAACGTTGAATATGATACGATGGGAGTAGCTCATGGATTCGGTTTAAATCCGCAGAGAAACTAGCGTTTCTACATTCGAAATTTGAATGATCATCAAGGTTCTCAAAGAATAACTTGTATGCATTTGAATGTTTGAAATCGAACAGGGAAACCAGAAGAGACGTGAGGGAAACTCATCTTGTCAGTCAAGCTTGATTAACGTTCTTTGGCTTTATTACGTTCCCAATGGGCCCCGGCTCTGGTCATAAGTTCTTGGAGCACTTCCACAGTTGTTGATTGAGAGATACTGGCTGGAAATCGAATCCAGCCACCTCCGGCACCTGCTGTGCAATGTTGCGCCAACTAACTTTGTTCCAGATTGTCGACCGTTCCACACTTTCTAGATCTTGCTCCACTAGGTGATTAATTATTTTTTTTTTATTTGACATAATGTAGATGTGATGGAAGGTTTTAGACCACAGTGGAAGTACTTTGACTATATGTTAAGTATTACTTCTGCGGTGAAGTCAACGATTTACATAGTTGAAGATGCTAATTTCGAATAACAGACTGAAGTGGTAATTTTTATACGATAGATGAGGAGGAGATGAAAGTCTAGAGTTGGTTCACAAATCGGTTTTATCATCTCACTTTACCAAACTCCCCTTATGGAGAGGGATGGTGAGGGGTGTAATTTTAGGTAATATTGAGTTTTGCATTCCACTCTCACTTTTTGTTGTTGTCAAAAACGGAACGAGAGATTCGACTTTCTCATGACTATCGTTCAATAAGCTATTAGTGAGTATATGAGATATTCTCAAATTTGAGTCAATTGAACTTAATTTTGGGTGGAAAATACTCACGAATAAGTTATTATTTTTGCCGTAGTCAAATGTAAACTACTATAAGCGGTTTACTAAAATTTAGCTTATTGAACGGAGCATGGGAGATGAGTGAAAAGAACTTAATTTTGGGTAATTTTTCGGTTCCGTTTATGAAATTAGTACACGGAAAAAGTTTTCATGTAGTTTCCATTGGGAATGCACATTGTATTTTCCCATTAACAAAACCAATTACATCTCCCAGGTAACATTGCAGGTTTTTTCGCGGTTTTATAGCATTCTACAAGTCTAAATCATAGTCTACAGAACCTTCATAAAACCAAAATTGTTACTTGGGCTATCTGGATTTCTCATATCATTCATGAGTTCTATATGATAAATCACTTAAATTTCATTTGACATATAAGGTTCATGTGATTTGGGGTGCAATTTCCAATTATGATATCACATGAAAGTAATGTGAAATTCTAATGGATATTTTCCATTGGATATGTGATTTATTCTTTGAGTGTAAACTGCTAGAATGAGTAGATTTTTTGTCGATTTTTGTCATACTCGAAAATATTTATGAGGCTCGGAAAATTTGACTCATTCTTCAAGTAAAACTACGTTTTCTAGAGTTTGATGAAATTAAACTTAAATTTGAGTCCATCTTAAATGCCATGTAGTCCGTTTGCACGCCAGCAGTGGGGGAACGAGCACATCTTAGTGAGAGATTCAACATTCCACCACCTAAATATGGAGAATCAAAACAGCAATTCATAAGCTTATTAATACAAGTCCAAACACTTCTAGCTCAAGAAGTGTTGATGTATCAGGATCAGGGTCAGTGCTGTGATTTGGCATTGTCATTGACAGACTTTTGCGCGATATTGACAAAACTTTTCATCGCATAGTCACTGACAGACTTGATTCTCACAAAAACTTTCGACAAAATATCATTCATTTCAAGACCAACAATTGAAATGGCCTTAACTCCATTTTGTAAACAAACCTTGGAAGGCCATTTTCTCGCGAACCGAAACCTTCATTCGCAAACCTAAACCACAACCGGGTAGAGGAAAATTTTCCCTACCTGTTCATTATTTTGGTTTGCCTTTGTGGACTTCGGTTCGCGAGAAAATGGCCTTACAAGGTTTGTTTACAAAATGGAGGTAAGGCCATTTCAATTGTTGGTTTTGATTTTTTCGTCAATGACAAAGATTCAGCTGGCAATAAAAAGTGTAATTTCATGCATTCTGTGTCACATTATTGCTGTCCAAGCAGCTCAAGACGTAGATGCTTGTTTACTTTAACGGCTCCATGTAATTGTAATTGTGTTGCTCAAGTCATCTAATTTCGTTACAAATTTAGTTAGTAAAAAAAAAAATCTACACATGTTCGTCACTGACAGTATTGTCACTGACAAATGACATGGTTTGCCTAG
The DNA here is from genome assembly GCF_037179485.1 of Ochlerotatus camptorhynchus. Lineage (NCBI taxonomy): Eukaryota > Metazoa > Arthropoda > Insecta > Diptera > Culicidae > Ochlerotatus > Ochlerotatus camptorhynchus. Next base: position 255,262 of record NW_027040590.1, on the reverse strand, counting down.
ACTGTGACTGTTAGCTCAAATGAGTGACCAAATCAAAATTCACCGAGTATGCTCAAGATTTTGCAGCACTGATCAGGGTTGCTGAAGCTATAAAGAAATAAAGATCATCGAGAAATGGAGAGTACTGTACAACGAAGCCAAGTATGATGAATTGGCGCTAAACACCAACACTGTTGTAACGATTTTATAAATACAGTTTTAAAATAAGATATATCAAGCAACAAATTTATTACATTTAGCAAAATAATTGCACACCTCGGGGAGCCAAACTTGGTTAAATTTAACACAATTTGCTGATACCAACCTTTTCGCCTTTCTCGTACACCAAGTTGTACCGAAAGGCTTGATATCACTTGAAAAATACAAATTCGTTCAAACACCAAGACAGAAACGAATGGCATATAGCAATAGACTCATCTCAACGGGATCGGAAAATGTTCCTGTCTGTGTGTATTAGACTGATGCAAAATTTGAAATTTTCACTCCACAGTGTTCAAACTGCTTCAAATCAGGTCCTGATTAGCCTCCCAAAATTTAAACTCATTTGGTAAGAAACTGACTTGGCACAAATCATTCGAAGTTTATATGGAAATTACTATGGGAAAACCAAGCTTTTTGTTCATTGTCTTCTACCCATTTTCCATATTGCCTTTTCGAAAAGTTCTATAATTTTTCTTACGGGAATTTTTCTAAGCTACAACTTTGCGGAGTAACGTTTTTCAGCCAAATGTCAAATTAAATAGTTATTAATTGTTTAAGAGATTGATAATCTTATGGCATGATCAAGCAGCTGTTCTGTTAGCAACACTATATTCTGCAGTGTGACATAGTAGCCATGATATGTGTGCTCTATTCTTCTCACCAAAAACGCCAATGTTGCCTGCTGAACAGTTGAATGAGCATAATCATAAGACATCAGTAACTTGAATCATTAATAACTTTTGTTTCGTGCATTTGATTGAAAAGTGGTTTTCAACAAAGTTGTTGCTAAAAAAATTTGCTACAATTATTGCTATCATTTTTGAAAGCACAGTGATGTGGTGAATTGTTAGATAGATACAAATAAAAACATAAGTTTTCCCATAGTAATTCCCATATAAACTTGAAATGGTTTGTGCCAAGTCAGATTCTTACTAAAGTAGTTCAAATTTTTGGAGGCTAAGCAGGACCCAATTTGGAATCGTTTGAGCACTGTGGAGCGAAAATTTCAAATTTTGCATCAGTCTAGTGTGAATGTATGTATGTAAGTTCATATGAGTGTTACTCACTAAATTTTCGCAGAGATGGCTTGATCAATTTGAGTGGAACAAGTTCCAGAATATGTGTTTAAGATCCCCATAGATCGCTATTGATTTTTGTCCCGATCGGAATTATGTTTCCGGAGATATGAACAATATTGTGAATTCCAGATTCCACTGGGAAATTCGTAAAAGATTGATATATCAAAAACTCATCATGCGACACCTAAATCACATTAGAATTTTATTATAAGATCAATGGTGGACATATTCAGACCCAATGATCACAATGGCCTCTTTCAGATGTACCGGGTACCTCCCGGGAAGTGGACACATTCTGACATGTCAATCAATCAATCCGATTCTGACATGCATGTGTAATTTTATTAAAGATGTAAAACAGTGTAACCAAATAAATTTAAAAAATTTCATTCGATTACAAAAGTCTGTAAATATCTGTGAAAAAAACTGAAAAGTCTGTAAATGTCTGTAACGAAAAAAATATCTGTGAAAAAAATAAAAGTCTTTAAATTCACAGACATGTCTGAAAATCTGGCATCTCTGCTTGATTCAATTTTTTTTTCATAATAAGGGAAACCCCGTAGGAAAACACAAGTTTTAGACTCGTTTATCCCTAAAATCTGTCAGCTTACTTACAGTACTAAGTAGGAAATTTACCAAGCTGTCCAATAGACTGATGCAAATTTTGACATTTTCGCTCCACAGTGCTCATACGGTTCCAAATCGGGTCCTGATTAGTCTCCCAAAATTTGAACTCATTTGCAAAGAAACTGACTTGGCACAAACCATTTGTAGTTTATATGGAAATTACTATGGGAAATCAAAACTTTTTGTTCATTGTCTTCTTACCTTTTTCCATATTGCACTGTTCAAAAATTCAAAAGCTTTACTTATGGAAAATTTTCTCAGCTTCAACTTAGCAGAATATAGTTGTTGAGCCAAACGTCAAATAAAATAGTTATTAATTGATTAAGAGATTGATAATCTTATGGCATGATCAAGCAGCTGTTTTGTGAGCAACACTGTATCTTGCAGTGTGACATAGTAGCCATGATTTTTGTGCTCTATTCCAAGCGCCAGAAACACCAATGTTGCCTGCTGAATAGTTGATTGAGCATAATCGTAAGACATTAGTGGCTTGAATTATTGATAACTTTTGACATTACATTATATTGAAAAGTGGTTTGACATTACATTATATTGAAAAGTGGTTTAGCACAAAGTTGTAGCTGAGAAAATTTTCTACGAGCTCAGTTATCATTTTTTAAAGCGGAGCGATATGGTAAATTGTTAGATGGATATGAACAAAACATTTGGTTTTCCTATAGTAATTTCCATATAAACATCAAATGGTTTGTGCCAAGTCAGTTTCTTATGGAATGAGTTCAACTTTTGGGAGACTAATCAGGATCCAATTTGGAACCGTTTGAGCACTGTGGAGCGAAAATTTCAAAATTTGCATTAGTCTACTGTCCAATGGAGGCAATAATTTTGTGCTAAATGGCATAGTTTTCCTAGTTAGAGCCAATTTATGGCAAGTATATATCAAAACAGCAAAAGTTCAATAACTCAGTAATCTTTGAGATTTGATCATATGCGTAAAACAATTTTTTACTTCAAATATGATCTTCTATCGCCCCTTAAGTTATTTGCACTAAGGAACCAAACACCCTGTATATACCAACCTTTTTGATGAAAAATCATGAAGAAAGAGCTGTTGCACGGCACATTTTGGTGTCAACATGTAATTGTCCCTTGCTAAAGGTAAGTCCAGGGACATCCCGGTGGTGCCGAGAGCAGCCAATCTAGTCAATGATCCAATTCAAGTCTATAAAAAAGTATTATTTTGTGAAAAACCGTGAAAAACCGTGAGCTGCCCTACGGCATGTTTTTGTGTAAAAATGCAATTGTCCCCTTCTACAGGTTTCCATGAGGCCTCTCGGTGGTTCAGTGAGCAAGAAATGTGATCAATGTTCCAATTAAAGTTTATAGAAAGCCTACTGATGAAAAACCATGAAGAAAGAACTATCGTATGCCACAGTTTGGTGTACAAATAAATTTTTCCCTTGCTACAGGTTCCCCCGGGGGCACTTTGGTGGTTCCGGAGGTGGCCAATGTGATCAATGATCCATTCAAGGTCTATAAAAAGCCTACTGATGAAACACTATGAAGAAAGAGGTGTCTCGCGGCATGTTTTGATGTAAAAATTAAATTGTCCCCTACTAAAGGTTCCCCCGGGGGCATCTTGGTGGTACCGGAAGTGGCCAATGTAGTCAATGATCCATTTAAAGTCTAAAGAAAGTCTACGGATGAAAACTCATGAAGAAAGACCTGTCGTATGCCATAGTTTAGCGTAAAAATCCAATTGTCCCCTAATTAAGGTTTCCTGAGGGCATTCCGGTTGATCCGATAGTGGCCAATGTGGTCAATGGTTCTTTTAAAGTCTAAAGGAAGCCTGTTGGTAAAAAAAAAAACCATGAAGAAAGAGATGTCTCATGGCATGTTTTGAGAGAATGAAAGAACTGACCGCACTTAGAACCCTCCCTCAGGACCGATTCCAGGGAAATGGCCATATCTCGGTTGATTTTGAGTCGACTTCAGTTCTTGTTGTGTAATTTGCTTTGGAAATGGTTCTATTTTCGGCGTTTTTTTAGTAACGTACGCCCTGAGAAAAACTTATTACAAATTAAGCAATTTAGACATGCCCTCGGGAAACCCAGAATATATCCGGTATCCGGTATCCGGTAACCATGGTTACTTCCATTGCCACAGCATGAAATTTGATTAGTTTTTCAGTCGAATGTTTCTTGAAGATTAAAAATCTAACAATATTCAACGAAGTCCAAAGTTGGACAACATTTTGCTAGTACCCTATAATTCGCACAACCCCTGTATATTAGTCAAAAAACCGTATAGGTAGGGGTAATGGCTCTAATGTTGGCCTATGGATCTAATATTGGGCCCATCGCTAAAAATCTGCTTTGTATCAATGTTATCTAGATGAACGCGTCATTGGAACGGTACTAATGGATATTTTTGGTCGTTATTGAAAATTTAGTCGATTGCTGAATTTATGTATGGGCCCAAATTAGGGGCATTTAGGCCGACATTACATCCATTTCCCCTATCAACTACATAGGGGAAATGGATGTAATGTCGGCCTAAATGCCCCTAATTTGGGCCCATACATAAATTCAGCAATCGACTAAATTTTCAATAAATAAATAAATTAATTAATAATTTTCAAGATGTTCGAGAACTTCCTTCATGTTCCAGCTGCTTGTTTATTACGCTTCTCTGAAAATCTTCAATAAAGTTAAATGCAAAGTTGAAATAAAACAAACTTTGAAAATCTTGAATTATTCTTTAGCCATTGTTTATTTTGAGATCTTAGACTTACTTTCCTTTATTTAACGTCGGTCTCTGTTCCGCAATCTAGTGCCAGTCACCGACGGACATCGATTGCCATCCATTGACGGCAATCGAATGTGCAGGAAGGCACCTTCCACACCTGCGTAGGATATCGCACCCATTCAACAATACACATGGGCCGGGACCAACGGCTTTACTTCCCTTCCGAAGGAAGACGTGACCAGAGATTTTTATGCCTCAGAAAAATCCCACCGACCTCGGCTGGGATTGAACCCAGCGCCGGCTTCTCTTAGACTTACTTAAACTAATAAAATATTGACCTTAGACATTTAAAGCTGTTTTTTTAAAACAGATTGTCGTGTCTTAAAATCGGTTATTGGCTTGTTTTACCAAAAATATTAAATTATTAAACGCATTTAAGAATAGCTTTCTTATTTTAAACCTCCGTTAAAGTTCTGGAAAATTCAGGAAATTGAAATAGTAGTCAGTATTCATTCATTGATTGTGTTCAGAAAAAAGTGTTAATACATTTATTCTTAAATCTTGCACACTAATGCAGTCAATAAGGTTTTACTGGGTTTTTGAATTGCGGAACTGTTTGGTTAAAGTTTAAAAATCTGTGGAAAATTTAAAAATGGGAAAACGTATTCCAAACTTGTACAGACTTAGTTCTGTCAACCCCATTTAATGATAGAAAATAAATAATTTCCATTTAATTGATTTCTTACGGACAACGGTCATTTTAATTTTTACCAACTGTTTCAGTAATTAAAAACCCAGTAAACAATTAATGACTCCTGTAGAATAATCTAAGTGCGAGATTGCATTTTTTGAAAGTATATTGATTGTTTTTTTTTTTTTTTTTTTTTTTGTTTATTTAAGACACTTTACATCCGCAGATGCATTCATGTCTGTTTCAGTTTAGTGTGATGATGTGTGGGTGTGAGTGTAAGTGTTTATGGTTAATTGCACTTAGCTTTGTTTCGTCTCCTTCTGGTTCTTCGTTGATCATTACATTTCATCTCTTTCACTTCTGCTTTTCAATAAATTTCACTTTTACTTCTTCTATCTTTTCTTCATCTTCTTTCTCCATCATCTTGTTCGTAACCTTCGTCCGTTTCTTGTTATTCGCCATCATGATATTTTGTTGACGGGTCTCCTTCATCTTGTTGAATCGGCTGCGGCATCTTCCCAAATCTGATCATGTGTTGCTTGTTGGTATTTTTCTTCGTTCACTTTTAATCTATCTTCTTCTTTCTTCTCACCATACTTCAAATTATTTTCTTTACTTCTTCATCATCTTCTTCTTCAATTCCTCTTCCCCGTCTTCACGATTTCTCCAATTTTCCATCGGTGTCGTCTTCTTCATTTCACTATTTTCCGCTTTATCTTCTTGATCTTCTTCGTCTTTTTCCGCTTCATTTTCCGCTGCGCTTTTAGTTCATCATAATTTTTCTTTTGATCTACTTCTTCTTGTTATTCTTCTTCCATCCCCTATCCGCTTTGTATTCCTGATGACCTTCACCTTCTTTACATGACCGTATCAATTTTGTCCAGCTCATCTTCTTTGATCTTCATCCAGTTACAAGTTTGCCTTCATCACATTCTTCCTTCCTTCCTTGCTCAGTTAACTGCTTCACTTTCTTGCCTCTACACCGGGTTTCGGCTGCTCCATCTTCTTCACATTCTTTCTTCCTTCCTTGCTCCGTTATCTTCATTGCCACTACACCGGGTTTCGGCTGTTCCTTCTTCTTTTCTCTACATCCTTCAAATTTTTCGGTACAGTCCAGTTTGCCGTAGAAAGTTCAGCAAATTGGTGGTTTGCTCCTCAGAGTTTCCTAGCGCATCTCGCAAGCTTGTTGTGTCAATGTTGTTCTCTTGTCGTTGACTCTCGTAGTTTTTACACTGCAGAATCACGTGTCGCACATCTAAAGCCGTTCCACAACAACTGGGCGGGGCTTCCTTTTTCAATAAGAACGTATGGGTTAGCCGCGTGTGACCAATTCTTAGTCGTGTTAGCACACGCTGGTCGAAAGTGCTTCCCCGTTCCGTCCACTTGTGCGTGTCGTCTTTGACTTCTCTAAGTTTGGAGTCTCTGGTCGCGAACCATTGGTCGTTCCATCGTTGGCGAATGTTTTGCATCACCATTCTCAGCGTATCGTCACCTGGGATTGGTACATCAATGGGAGGTTGTGTTCTCGCCATGTTTGCCAACCGATCAGCTTCGTTGTTTCCATGGATGCCGGCGTGTCCAGGAATCCAGCAGAAACGGATGGATTTGTTTCGAGCTATTTGCTCCACTTCCTGAATCCACGGGTGCTTAGATGTTCCAGCTTCTAAGGCCTGGAGACAGCTTGCAGAGTCCGTAAGAATGACTAATTCGTTCGAAATATTCGGGATGGAGACAGCCATCTTAATGGCGTACGCCTCCGCAGAAAAAACGCTACATTCTTTTGGGAGGCTGTACTTTCCCGCTAAACCATTGTTATGGAATGCGGCACCTACAGTGTGGTCGTGTTTGGATCCATCGGTGTAGACGACAGTTGATCGGTGGAAGTGGGTCGACAGTAGTTGTTGCACTACCGGGCGGACTTTCTCTGGAGGATCGCCGGCTCGTATGCATTTTTTGACGTCCCACAGGATCGAAGGTTTTCGTGTGTGCCACGGACGATCGGTCTGCCGTACGAGTTGACCGACAGCAGGGAGCGCTGAGTTTGTCAGCTCATTGAGGCGATCCGATGCTCGTCGAATAAGAGGGAGACTGGTGTTGTTTCGATTCTTCGCTAGTATCCGAATTGCAATTCGTACTATGGATTGTGCTGCTAGCAGTTCGAATGGTAAGGTGCCCGCTTCAGCCATAATCGATTCTATCGGACTAGTGACGAAGGCTCCGGAAGCAAACCGTACCATTTTATGGTAGGCTGGAGCGAGATTCTGCAGCGTTAGTGGTCCTCCTCGGCTAACTATTCCAATACCGTACATCAGTTTCGCGGTCACTAGGGCCGATCCCACCTGCAGTAGCGATTTTCGATTGCCACGCGGAAGTTTGGCACCGATCATCCGAAGGATTCGTAATCGAGGTTCGCACGCTTTCTTCACCATTTGACAGTGAGGTTTGAAGCTCAGAGTTCGATCAAGGGTTACACCCAGGACTCTCAAACGGTTTGTCTTCGGGATGGATACTCGGTCTATTACGATTTTACTCTCAGGATCTCGACGTGCATTCGGACTGCAATAAAAGGTGTACGACTTTGAAGCTGATATGCTGAATCCAACGCTTTTCGTCCACTTGTCGACAGCTTTGACGGCGGCCTGCAGTTTACGATGTAAGCCTTCATTTTTAGCCCCTCGTACGATGAGAAGAATATCGTCTGCGTACAAGAGAGTGTCGACTCCTCTTGGTATCACCCGGAAGATAGGCTGCATTGCGACGAGAAACAGCGTCACTGATAGAACGGAACCCTGTGGTACTCCATTTTCCAGCTGGTGTTTGCGAGACATATGCCCTCCTATGGACACCTGGAATGTCCTTTCCGAAAGGAAGCTTTGTAGCATGTTCATCATCCGTCCACGTATTCGCCATGATTTTAGTGTCCGCAGAACTCCGTGTCGCCAGGTAGTATCGTATGCTTTCGACAGGTCCAAGGAAGCTATCAAGCAGTGTTCATCTTGGGTCGGCAGCGATCTTTCCAACTCGGCAAAATAGGTATCAGTGCCGCGGCCTGTACGAAAGGCGTGCTGACGTTTGTCAAGACATCCACTCGACTCTAGCTCGGTGGTCAATCGACGATTGAGAATCCGCTCGAACAGCTTCGCCATGCAACTGGTGAGCGATATTGGACGGAAGGCATCAGGTCCGGAGTCGTTGCAGTGCGGTTTTGGAATGGGTACGACGACAGCATTCCGCCAGCTAACGGGAAACACACCCTCGTTCCAGATTCTATTGAGTAGCTCAAGAAGCGTCATTTTCGCGGACAAAGGAAGACGTTGGAGTAACGGATACCCAATGAAGTCAGGACCTGTCGAAGCACCTCGCCCTTTGTCGAGGGCCCACAGGAGTTCGTTAAGGGTGATATCGATGTTGTAGACATCATCGGTCGGTGTCGGTGTTTGATCCATGGATTCTCGTTCGGCTGCTGTCTTAACCATCTGGAAAGATGAAGAGTAGCTAGAGGTTGCTGATCTTCTACTATAGCGTTTCGCTAATTCCTCCGCTACTTCTTCGGGCTTGTCCGTGAATCCATCTGCTCGCTTGAGCACTACGGTGCGTTGTTGTCGACTGCCTCGCAGAGTGTTGACCGTTCTCCACAAATCGGTGGTTGAGCTAGTCGGTGAGATTTTCGCTACGAAGTTTTCCCACGATTGCGTTTTGGCCTGGTTGATAGCCTGTCGTGCCGCTGCTCTGGCTTCCTGGAATCTAGTCAGTGCTTCGTGTTGGTCTGGGTCGGAAAGTTGTAGACGTCGCAGGGATCGCAAACATTTCCTTCGCCGTCGAATTGCGACCTTAACTTCGGGGCACCACCATGGTACCGCGTTAGGTCCAACACGACCGCTGGTTCGTGGTATGGACTTAGTCGCTGCGTCGATAATCATTTCGGTGAAACTGTTGATGTTCCACTCAACATCTGATCGAATACTTTCGGCTGTGATGCTTTCGTATAACGACCAGTCGGCTTGTTCGTAGAGCCATTTTCGTCGCGTCGTTCGCGAATACGACCACCCGGGAATGGATACCGTTATCGGAAAGTGGTCGCTGTTGAATGTGTCCGAAAGGGTTTGCCAAGTAAACCTTCGTGCCAGATACTCGGAGCAGAACGTCAAGTCGATTGCCGAAGAGTTACCTGTAGCCGGATCGATGCGAGTAGGGGAGCCGTTGTTGAGAATGACTAGTTGGTTGTCCAGGGTTTTTTTCGGCAATGAATCTGCCGAGAGCGGTTGATGTTTGTGACCCCCAAGCGAGATGGTGCGCGTTGAAGTCACCCAGAAATATAACCGGGCCGTTTAGTTGCTCGAACAACTCATTCAGTGCGGCCTGACTACCCTGGATTGCACTCGGCGGAATATAGATGGATAATACTGTTACCTGCATCGGTGCGTAGATGCGTGCAGCTACGAGCTGTAAAGTGGTATCTATTTGCACGCGCTCGAAAGGTATACCTTCCCGGATAGCAAGGCCTACCCCGTGCTGCCAGTGGTGTATGCTGTTCGACTCTAAGAGGAGCGTGTAGTTCTTTCCAATGAAGTCTGGTTGTAACACATTTTGATTCACCTTGGTCTCCTGAAGCGCTACAATCGAGGGTTCATGGTCGGCGATAAGGAGTTTTAGCTCGTTAATGTTGGCCCGTAGTCCTCGCAGGTTCCATTGCAGGGCGAAACAACCGCCAGGGCGACTATCCACGGATGATAGTGATGACGAACAAGACGATGATGATGATGAACTGTGCACTCGAGTAGAAATTTCGACCGGATTCCAGGAGGAGGTAGAAGGTGCAAGACACTTGTGACAGGTCCCACCTGCGGCCCCCTGGACATCCGCTCCCATCCTAGGGAGGGGGGAGGTTACTTCACGCTCTCCCTTCCCACACCGATTTTGCGATACTGGTTGTTGTAGTGATGATGACGGTGTCGATGTATCTCGACGGACTTCACCGGCGGAATGCCGGTTACTAGGATCGATTGTATGGAAGGAACGAACTTCACCGGCGGTATGTCGAGAGGAAAACTGCATGGGCGTTCTTTCCCCCGGAGCAGACCCAAACCGGCTACTAGGAGTGTTGTTGCAAACACTGTTGTGATTGCTAGTTAGCACTGTTGCTGTTTCCGAAATGGAAAAAGCTTCGTGACGTTGGGGTGATGGCGAAGTGCATACGTGTGGTTGTGGTTGGTTGGTAGGTAGGTAGGTGTTCGAAAAATCCGTTACATTAACATCGATCGCAGAGGGGGAATCTCTATCAACGGGTTGGGGTAAGACGTCCCGGACAGATCCTTCCACCTGCTGCGCTCTCGCTTGTGAGAGTGGAAGAGGTACTACACATTCCCTGCTTCCAAATCGATGGTCCAAATCGTTGTCCGTGTTCGTTGCTTGGTCATTAATGCTGCTCATTGTGTAATTAGAGGAGTTGATGTCGTCGATTTTGCTGGCTAGGGGGCGTTTCATCGATTTCAGACTCCTCGTCGACACTTACAGTTTCGGGATCGTGCTGTGGGTTTTGTTCGGCGATTACTTTCTTCAAAGGAGGACTTTGGCGACCGGGTGATGTATTGTTCGACTTGTTGCGTTTTTTCTTCTTCCCAGGTTGACTTTGTTTTGGTTCTACAACTGCAGGTGAGCGGGTCCTTAGATGCATGGATGGTCCCGCTGTTCGCGACTCTCTGACTTGCTGTTGCTGTTGTTGCTGTTGTTGTAGCTGTTGTTGTTGCTGCTGTTGTTGCTGCTGCTGTTGTGGTTGTTGAGCTGGTTGGTTTTCCGCATGGCACATGTTTTTGATATGGGCAATCAGCTTGTCGATCTTCTCGTCCTTTCGCTTCATTGCTTCCAACAGATTAGCAATCTGGGCATCTTTCTTCTTCATCTCTCTCTCGAGTTGTTCGAGCTTTTGACGATCGACACTTGGCTGGGCTGCTGCTGCTGCGTAGCTTCTCACTCCTGCTTCAACCTGCTTGCGTGCTTCCGGGTACGTGAGATTGCGATCGACCTTGATACGGATAACATCCGTCTCCTTCTTGTAAACGGGGCACTGGCGATTATTCGAACGATGCGGTCCACCACAGTTAATGCAGTGGGCAGCTTCTCCACATTCCTCATTTTCCTCAACATGGCGCTCGGCAGAACAATGCAGGCAACGTTGTGGACCAGGACAGCGGACACGCGGATGACCATAACGGAAACAACCATAACATAGCAGCGGGTTTGGGTAATAAGGACGGGTAGCAACACTCAAGAGACCAATCTTAAAATTGTCGGGATAATTACATTTAGCAACAGTAAGAATTAAAGTGGACGTGTTGACGCGGCTACCGTTATCATTACGAGTAATTCGTTGAACACGAATCACCCCCTGCCTGATAAGTTCCAGCAGTACATCTTTTTCCTCCATGTCAATCAACTCGAAACAGGAAATGACGCAGCGACTAACGTTCAGGTTTGGATGTGGCTGGACCAAAACCTCAGTGTTATCGATCAATGCTGTCATTTTCAACAATTTTTCAACCTGGGAAGGGTTACGAACTTTTAAGGTGTACCTGGTACCTTGCGCTTCAGTTGACGCACCTTCGATAGGACCACCTGCGACTTTTTCAACTGATTTGCCGATTAAGAAAGGATTTTTCGGCAGTGGCGCATTGTCTTTTCCGATCAGTTGCAGATACGTTAATTCTCCGAACTTGTTCGTAGGATCCATGAACGTTGGCAGTCTTCTCCCAGACCCGCCAGGGTCGCCGCTACTTGCGGCCGTCATGGCCACACTCCTTTAATCTACCACTACTACCGCAACCAGTTGCACGTTGGAAAAAATCAATGAAAAAAGACAACGGTCACCCGTTGCCTACCCCAAAGATAATAAAAATAGAAAAAGAAGGGTTTTTCCTACCTTATTATCCCCTTCAACGGCTATACCACAACACACAAGGTCAAAAAATAATTTTTCCGACCTTCCGATTCTGTGAAAAAACTTTTCACCAAAAACCGAAAAAAATCGGTTTGTTCGCACTTGAACACCTCTTGCTAGTCGGGTCACTCAGCAGCGAAACCACAATGGGCCACACTACACACCGGTAGAACGATGCGATGGCGCGCCGTTGTTGTCACTTTTGCTGCTGGCAGAGGCACTTTAGTCGCACTTTTTTCACTAAAATCTTCGCCGATTATGATCGGACTTTAGTGTTAGACACTAGTAATCACTAATCACTTGTTGCTTATGGCGATTTTGGAACAAAAAACCGCGAAAAACCACCAAATACAACGGTATCCCGAGCGCGCGCACGTTTGCTACTGATAGCAACAATGTCCCGAACTCGAATGATATTGATTGTGCAGTATAGCATCCCGATGTAAACCAGAATAAAAATACCACGCATCAGTGCAATAGATAATTTAACTGTTTTTTTATTGGTTCTATAACTAAGAAGTCAATGACTACCCGTAACCACCCGCAACCACAGAGCACTGGGAACAGTGCAAAACATCTAAAACCTTCAGATCTCCATCGGCCAATGCATGTGGTAAATAATTGGTGCCTCACAAGCAAATCCCGAATGGTGAGCTCCACCGTCGATGATATCAAAAACCGAAATTCTTAGGTCAAATCTTCTACCGAAAACGCACCATCTCACAGTGGGACGAAATCAAAAAAAGTGGGACATGGCCATTTGCGACAAACCTATATAGGGGAAATGGCTCTAATGTTGGCCTCTGGATCTAAGATTGGGTCCATTGCTAAAAATCTGCTATGTAGCAATTTTATCTAGATGAACACGTCATTGAGACGGTACTAATGGATATTTTTGGTCCCTATTAAAAACTTAGTCGATGGCTGAATTTAGTATGGGTCCAAATAAGAGGCATTTAGGCCGACATTACATCCATTTCCACTATATGGAAAAAAAATAAAAATATATAAAATAGTGAAACAGAGGAACAACAGAAAACAAAATGATTTAAAACAAGGTATAAACGAATAATCCGAACAAAACAGAGCTCAGCTGGCATGGGTCCAATAGGGGAAATCCATCAAGCTGAGATGACCCGACGGTCGAAAGAAATTCCTGCTATACCAAGTGGTAGATTTTGGCTTCTGTTAAGAAGGTTACTGGTGCTGCCGAGGCCGGAATATCATTCCCGAGCAGATCCCTGATGCTGGAAGTTAGGCAGAGCGACTCCCGATGAGGATTTTGGAACTCCGGGCAGTTGCACAGGATGTGTTCGACGGTGTAGGGTACCCCGCAGATGATGGCAGGCCACCATAGTTATAGTAGAGTTTGGTGTGCCCGGTCTGAAGCCACGAAATCACGCGCGATCCCTCAGGTTGTCCTGTTCGTTCCATGCTCCATTTGACCCTTTGACTTTGCGTATGAAGGCAGTTCTGTTGCGGAATCACTCGGCCTCCCATGCCGCTCGAATGGTCCGCATGATCCACCGCTTGTCGTCCTGTAGGGGTACCTTATCGGTGAGTCTGGCCCGGCTCCGACAAGGTGATCAGCAGACTCGTTACCTGGCACTCCGCAGTATCCGGGAATCCATGTGTACACGGTGTTCGGTGGGGCGTACTTGATAATCGCCTGGATCCATGGGTGTTTTGGTGCTTTCGAGGTGATCGCTTGAACGACGCTGTGTGAGTCGGTTAAGATAAGTATCGGTTTGTTGGCTGGCGTCGTAGTGGCACGGAAGATCGATGCAGCCTCGGCCGAGAAAACCAAGCACTGTGGAGGAAGACTGCTGCTTTCAGCAGTACCGTCTCCAAAAATCCCGATACATACTCCGTTTAACGATCGCGAGCCGTCGGTGTACCGGTGTACGTGGTCGGCATAGTTGGACCCAAGTAACTCGGCGACCGATCTGTGCAAAATCATGGATGCATCCCCTGCTTTGAAGCGGTTCTTGATCCGATTGTCCAATTGGATTCGTGAAGAGTGCCAACTTTTCTCTCCATGCCAATGGACTTTGGCCACTGGGGGGAGTTCGATGTCTGCGGCCGTGTGGAAGAGAAAGATTCCATTGTTTCCGGAGGTCTTGGTGGAAACGGCAGCGGCTTTTGTGGCAATATTTGCGTTTAAGCAGAACCGGAAAGGAAGAAGACCCGCTTCGATGCATGTGTCGTCTGCTGGAGTTGATGGCAGGAGGCCAGATATGATGCGGATGTAGCTGTTGTAGACCGGAGCTAGAGTTCTAACCAGCTTCTCGGAGGCAATACAAGTAATTTCCGTCCCGTAAAGCAACCTAATGATGATGGCTCGCGCCACCCAGAACCGAACATCGCGGTTCTTGGATCGCAGTCCTTTTTGACCTGTTAGAAATGCTGGTCGAAGGAGAGCATTCGATAGATCAGTACGCCGAGGACGCGAACTGTTTTCCTGGTCGGAATGGCTTGGTCGTTGATCGTAACTGGTGTGCTATTGACTAGGTGGTAAGACGGACATACGTGGCATCGGATACTCTTCCTGGCGGACATCTGGAAACCCATCGAGCCGGTCCATTTGACGACGGCAGAGACTGCCGCTTGCGCTTGTCGTAGGGTTCGGATCTGTGTGGGACCGGTGGCCACTATCAGCACATCGTCCGCGTAAACAAATATGCAAATGCGCCCAGGTAGCCGGTAAAATACCCCGTTCATTGCCACCAGAAACAACCGGACTACGATAACGGAGTCTTGAAGGACTCCGGTCTCCTCGCTGAAACTTTTCGACCGCGTGTTCCCCACCAATCCACGGAATTACCGGTCGGTCAAGAAGTTTCGCATGAAATACATCATATGCCCCTTCAAGCCCCAGTTTGTAAGTTTTTTCAGGACGGCTGGCGTCCACGTCCGGTTGAAGGCCTTGAATATGTCCAATGAGATGATTTCAACGTGGTAAAGTACGTGGACGTACCGAAACCTTGTCGAAAGGCATGTTGTCGGTGGTCGAGCAAGCTGTTGTTCTCAAGGAACATCTTGAGTCGACGGTTCACCATCCGTTCGAATACCTTGGCCATGCAGGATGTGAGAGCAATTGGCCGGAACTTAGATGTGCCCCGGTCTTTTTCGTTTGCCTTCGGGATGTGCACGACGAGACTCTCCATCCACAGCGTCGGGTAGGTATCCCAGACCCATAATTGGTTGAGCATCTCAACCATGCAATGCAACATTTGCCCTCAAGAGGCAGCTTTTTTAGAAGTGGATACCCGAGACCATCGGGTCCCGCAGATTTGCCGTTGCTGCGGCTAAGTGCGTGCTGGAGTTCCTCCCTGGAGAAAGGCTCGTTGATCTCGAGGTTGTCCGTGTCGGGCGGGATGCTGAACATTTTTTTTCTTTGGTTTGTTTTCCGTCGATCAGTTTTCCGTGCTAAGCACCAATGCTACCGACGCCAGGGAAGCAGCTCCCACACCTGGACCCCATCTATCGACCCATCAACTCATGAACCAGGGACCAACGGCTTTACTTCCCTTCCCGAAGGAAGGCGTGATCGGAGATGTTATGCCTCAGAACATCCCAGTGGTGCCGACTGGGATTGAACCCAGGCCTGTTGGGGTGAGAGGTAATCACGCTTACCACTACACCACTGGCGCCGCTGGATGCTGAGCTCAGCGACTAATGTACGGGTAGGCTTTTCCAACCGCTGAAAGTGGCTATCGTAACCGAAGATGGCCAACATTTTGGCGATATACCCTCCGAGTTGTTCGGCGATGGCTGCCGACGAAACTATTGAGTGTAGCATTTTGATGTCTTCTAGAATGTTTCTTATTTTTTTAAATACTTTATTGCAGTGATGAAATTGTTTGCTTAAGGAGGGTATACACTAAGATTTAAAAAAAAATGTCATCAATCTTGATCACCTATGGAAACAATGTAGGTTTGCAGGTATTAGCAGCTAATCTCAACATAATTTTTTTCAGCATCTTCTACTCTACTGTTGCATATACAATTTATAGGGGGATCCAAGGCATCCCTGATGAATTTTCTAAAAATAGTGCCTCAATGTTTTGTTATGTTTACCCATTGCTCTTTCAATACTTATTCTGCTCCCCACCAACTGGTCAAAATTTGAACAAATTTGATTATAATCTCAATTTGTGGGAGAATTTTAAATTTTGTATGGGAAACGGGACGATCCTATTCATTTGCTTACCAAACATTCAAATAGTGCTCAAATTTCACCAAAACGTGGACTACGATTGACAATACTATACCAAACAACTTTGTCGAAGCTGCCACCCACTCTAATGTACATACTTGAAAAAATGGTCATGAAAACAGTAAAACATAACAAAATATTGAGGTAGTTTGTTAGAAAAATCATTAGACATCCCCTTGGATCCCTCTATGAATTGTGTATGTAAAAGTAGAGTAGAGGATGATAAACAAAATAACGTTGAGATTAGGTGCTAATACCTGCTAACCTGCAAGGAACACACCTTTAAAGTTAGTGTTGAAAAAATATAAATATGGATGTAAATCCTTTACATGAAGAGATAGCGATTTGCTTTGTTGAGGAAACAAGTTCATTTTTAAAATTTAGAACTTTGTAGAACATTAAACAACAAAATAATTGAAACTACAAAGGTTATGGTAAAAAAACGGTTTCTAAGGGGGTACTACCCGAGCAAAGTCAGTTAACAAAATGAAAGCAAATCAATATTAAAGTGTGCAGTTCCTATCATAATGAAAACTCATTTTGATTTCAAATGTTGCGACATAAGTCTGATATCGTATTGTGCTTTCACTATGCAGTCAAGACGTTTAAAATGAAAGCAACTTAACTTGAAGTTCTGCTGTTTACGTCTGGTTTAAAATTTAATTGAAATTCATCTGTCGTTGAACTAATGATTATCGTTTATCTGATTTGTTTAACACATTTTAGGTCATTCGTGACTTGCCCGCGGTGAGATTGGAGCATAAGTCTTTCAGCTTGAGAAACATGAATGGTAACCATTTACTCTAGGCCCGTATTCAGTTAAAAATTATGAATGCAAAATCAGTTATCAAATTGATTTCATTGAAAGCAGGATTAGTTTTCCGTTTGCTTCAACAGTGTAAAATTTTGCTCTCATTTTTGCTGTGTTAACCGTTAAGTCAACCAAAATTAGATCAACTGGAGTATTCAAAATAAGTTACATCATATCAGCAAATTTTGATTTCAATTTGATCTTCACCTTTGCTCGGGTAGCGTGTGTACTCCATTTTCACCCTTTAACTTCGTCCACTTAAGAGATAAAAAATTGACGTATTCGACAAAGTTTCTTAAAATGATTTAATCTACAATGTTTCCAAAGATTTTCATCAAATTCAACAAGACAAACAAAAGTTATTTTTTTACCTTAGTGTATACCCCTCTTAATTGAAAATATTTACTTCTCAATTAAAGTACTCAAAAAAATGAAGAAACATTCTAAAAGACACCAAAATGCTACACCCAATAGTTTCGTCGCCATTTCCCACTATTTTTGATTTCGTCCCACTGTGTATCTTTGACTCTCACGACAAACAGCAAAACTAGGCCAAGTGACAGTGGGGTTTTGCGGGTTACCTACCCTCGTGCATACCAACATTGCCGTACGATGAAACGGAGGAAGCAACTTATCAAATTTTCCTCCCGTCTCGGACCGTTGTCGTCGCATCCAATCACTTTCACATATCACGTCGCATGCAGTGCACTGAATGTTTGCAGCACACACCAAGTTCTTGAGAAACTAGCGAAGTGCAAACTGGGTGAAACCATCAGATCACAAATCATCATACTCGGAACCCTGCCAGTAGATTTATCTTCTGCTCTTTTTTTTTCTGTGGGAGGGTGAGCAAGTTGTGTGCAAATATAAAAATCGGGATTGATATTTGCTTTTTATCCACCGAAGGGGAGGATAAGTAGCTTCAAGTGGGAGCTCACGTTTCGTGGAGGCGTCATGTGGTGGCTTGCGAAAACGGAAAGTTCTCAACTCCGTTGCCGCCGCACTGTTTTCCTGGTTTCGGAAATGGTTTCGAATCGACGTAACGAACTTTGATGAGCATCGAGTTATGCGAAGAGTCACGAAATTGGAGCTTTGGAGCGATAATGGAACCTTTTTGCTTAGTGCGCGCGTCGTGAGTGATTGGGTGGTATGTGGCTTTCTGGTGATGCCGTTCGATTCGAGGGAAGCAGAGACGTGAAATTAGTTGGCTCAACAGGAGACTGCCGAGGGATATCGTTTACCCATGCGAAATTGATATGCGACGAGCGAAATGCTTCCGAGAATCGGGCTGGCTTTGGGTAGATGGAATTTGCTTGTTTTTGGCTGAAAAGTAAGTGTGCTTGGCTCTATGGAAGTTGCTTAAAGCCTAGCAAAAGGGGGAAAGTGATATTGACTGT
This sequence comes from Ochlerotatus camptorhynchus, assembly GCF_037179485.1. NCBI lineage: Eukaryota > Metazoa > Arthropoda > Insecta > Diptera > Culicidae > Ochlerotatus > Ochlerotatus camptorhynchus. The sequence goes on along the minus strand of NW_027040590.1, from coordinate 236,597 downwards.
TCACTGGAAAAGATAGAACAAGCATCGCTTTTAAATTCCTATGTCCCTTCCCAAAAATAATGTTGGTCAGTAGAAAGTATTAGGGCAGTTTTAAAGTTAAAGCGGACGGGTTCGTTTTTCGATCTTGATGAAAATTTTCAGATATATAAGGGGAATGGATGTAATGTCGGCCTAAATGCCCCTAATTGGGGCCATACATAAATTCAGCAATAGACAAAATTTTAAATAGCGACCAATAATATCCATAAGTACCGTCAAAATGACGCGTTCATCTTGATAAAATTGATAAATAGCAGATTTTTAGCGATGGGCCGAATCTTAGATCCATAGGCCAACATTATAGCCATTTCCCTATACAGTGTATCTTACAGCTGTACTTAAATTTTAGAAAAACGGCTCTAAAAGCACAAGTTCAAAATATATGTTTGTGGGCAGCTGACTTCCCGCATGAAGACGAACCATTGCTTGACTTTACCACGAATGGTTCAAAATTGTTTATAATCCCTGCTTAACTTTAACTGAAATGGTTATGGGACTTTACAACGTTTGTGTGATAAAGTTTTAACCTTATGTATTATAGTTTTGATAAATGAATCTTTAAAATAATGGGATGTTAAGAACCATTACCATTCAAAATAGTTGTTTTCTCTATACATTTTCTGAAAGAAAACTATATTCGAACCTTTTTACTTATGGTTTAAGAATTTGAATGGTAATGGTTATGGTAGTCAGTAAGGTCCATGGATGGTTTTGTAGCATCGATCAACTTTATGTGGAATATATCGCGAATAGGTTGCCTGTAAATTTATGATTACCAATTCACGATATATTCCACATAAAGTTGGTAATATTATCATTTGAATTAGCACCACTGTTTTCATCCATTGAATTTGATTAGTTTTGCTTTTGGAAGCAAATGTCAAAAACGCACATGCCAAGCATTAGTCACGAAGATTTTTTCTACATTCTTCTTTTTGCCCGAAAATGTTTTCTTTGTAGTCCTTGCATTTTTCCAGTAACATATTTCTAAAATTGTTTTCAAAGAGCGTTGCTTGTAGGGCATGTTTGTTTAATTATGTCGCAACATCATCTTATCTAGCAAATGCCATTCGATAGTGGGACCAGCAGTACACTACAGTTGTCAACAGCCCTACATTTAGGCTGTGGCATATTTGGTGAATTTTTCGAATGACAGAAGGAAAATTTTCAAATAAACCTCCCATTCTACCAGACTTATTTCTGACAGACCAGGAATCAATTTTGACAAACTATTCCTCGAGAATCGGACGATCAACAACAGGGAGATTTTCAAAAATTATAATTTATTTTCGAAAAGTCAAATTTAAGTGAAAATTCGCCAAATGGAACGCAGTCTTAGAATGTAATCCAATTGTGGAATTTTCACTTAATTTTGACATTTCAAAAATATCTTATTTGTTTATTTGTTATGTTTGCATCAACAGACTAGAAATAGTCCCAATGATGTGTTGTAAAAAGAAGTACATATTATACAGACTACATATACTACAGTTACAAACGAAAATAACTATGAAAGCATTATCAAGTTACTAAAAATGTATAAGTCTTAAATTTTACACTTAGCTGTTGGGCGTCAAGCGCCTTCGGTCAACAAAAAAGGCAGATAATCTTCGGCGAAGCATATTCCGTGTCAAGTGAAAATCGAACATCGACACTAGCCAAGCCGTAAATAGCACTCCCTAAGCTATAATTAGTTCGAAGAAGTGGAAGTCTCAGCATAAGAATTGCTTCGCAGTCGATTCTTCCTTGCAGAGTATCGGCGACGGTTAAGGCTCTGAAAACATTAATCGACAGTGAGCATGCATAAGGGCGAATACGCGATGATCGATTCTCTTCATCGATTTTCTCTTTGCATTGCTACAGCTAAGCGAAACAATTTTCTAGAATTTGTTCAATGCAGAGTAGTAACAGCTTGCATTGGCTATCAAAAGCAACAGCAAACGCACCGATAAACGTTAAATCTAGCGAGTTATTAACGAAAGAGAAAATCGACGAAGAGAATCGATCATCGCGTATAGGCCCTTATGCATGCTCACTGTCGATTTCTTCGAATACGTAAGGGCTCGACATTGATCAATTGGCAGCGATTCTCGTAGCTTGGAAGACGAAGTGGGTATCTCCAAGGCAGCTTACGGAGCGCGAAGCGAAGAAAACGTCGTTGCACAGATTCAATTCGCTCGGCCCCATTATTGTAGTTCGGGCTCCAGACGCCACAGCAGTATTCCAACGCAGATCGTACGAGAGAGCAATAGAGCGATTTCAAGCAGGTAATGTCTGTGAAGTTCTTAGTAATCTTGAAGACAAAGCCAAGAGTTCTGGACGCTTTGTCGACGACATACGATATATGGTGTGAATATGTCAGCTTTGAGCCTAGAAAAACGCCTGAGTCTTCCACGCAATGCACCCGTTCGATAGTCGTGCCTTATAGTTTGTAGTTGGAAATAATCGGTTGTTTCTTGCGTGAGAAAGTAATAACTGTACACTTAGCTGGATAGACCACCCGTTGGTTTAGACTACACCAGTCAGCAAAGATGTCAATCTGATTTTGGAGAGAACGGCAGTCGGCGAGTGAGCGGATGCGCAGAATAACTTTCAGATCGTCTGCATACGATAATCGTGGCCCTGTGATAACATGGTGTACGTCGTCGAAGTAAAGGAGAAATACCAATGGTCCCAGATGGCTACTCTGAGGTATAACAGGTAGCGACAAGTACCCAAAGTAACTGTCAGTTGGCGCTCCATGAGGTATGAACGAAACCATCTCAAAAGATTTCCACCGATCCCTAGCCTATCAAGCTTAGCGATCGCAATTTCGTGGTTCAGCTTATCGAAGGCTGCCGTAAGATCTGTGTAGATAACGTCCATTTGGGTCCGAGCAATCAAACTGTCTGCGATGTAAGACGTTAGGCACAGCAGGTTCGTAGTTGTGTAACACCCAGTAAATGAATCCGTGTTGTTCTATACTTAGATATTGCTTGAAATGCGCATTTAGCAACTCTATGACAACCAATTCAAAAAGTTTTGATACAGCACTCAGCGACGTGATTTCTCGGTAGTTGTTTCCGTCGCGTTTGCTTCCCTTTTTATGAACAGGAAACATGTCCGCAGTCTTCCAGCAAGACGGAAAGATGCCGCTGGAAATAGAGAGCTGGAATATGCGGCGCAGTTAAGAATAATCGACGGAACACCATCGGGTCTAGCCTTAGCTGAAGTCTTAAGATTAGATGCTGCTCTAGAAATCGTATCTGTAGTGGCGTCGATAACGCTGCGCGTTTGGTTCACCAAAGGAACATTACTGGCCGCGAAAGTACCCAAGTAGCATTGCAAGTTTTATCACGGTGTTAAAGCATGCTACAAGTCTAAATCATAGTCTGCAGAACCCTCATAAAACCCCAATTGCTACTTGGGTAATGAGATTAGCGGGAGTTGCTGGTCTTCAAACTCACTAGCAAATTTGGCTGAGAACAGGTTGCTAATGTCTTGTTGATTGCCAGTAGTTTCACCATTAAAAATCATGGAAGAGGGAAAACCGACTTCCCTGCGTTGCTCATTTACGAAGTTTCAGAAGGATTTCGGGTGTGATTTTAGCCGCCGTTGAATCCTTTGATAGCGTTTAAAACAGAGACGACTTAACCGCTTATACTCGTGGTTGAGTCTGGCAAAGTAGCATCTCAGCGTCAGTGTGCGGAATTTAGTAAATCTTCTGAGAGCAGCCTTCTTAGTTCTTTTCAACGAGCGAAGATCTTTCGTCATCCACGGGACGCGAGAGTCGATATGGATGATCTTTTTGGAAACGTTCCTGTCAATGACATATGCCAAGACGGGATAAAAGGTTTGTGCAGCAATGTTGACGTCTACAGGATCTAGGATATATTAATATTATTTTCGATCACGATAACTAAAGAAAGGCGATGATGCACTTCCTTGACTAAAGGTTCGAGTGCCGCGCAGAGGAAAGGAGCTGTATCACGAGCACTCACGTGGAAAGATGAACGCTCGTGATCAACACAAAACAAACCACTATGGGTTGGAGTCCATGCTATGTCCGGTAGGTTAAAATCGCTAAGAACAATAACTTCGTCGGAAGGGCTTGCTTTGTCTGAAGTGACCAAGACGGATCGACAATGTGTGTCAATAAACTCCAAAGTCACGGGTTCGATCTGGAGGGATGTACATTGCACAGAGAAGCAATTGAAGATCATCAAGTTGAATAGCCACCCACACTTGTTCAACCGTGTTCCAGGAATCGTCCTCGATAACTTCTGCTTTCAGCTTGGAATCAGCTGCAATTAGGACGCCTCCCCCAGTAGTTTTCCTACTAGTATTCGTGTTTCGATCGCAACGAAATATTTCGTAGCCAGCACTAAAGACATTGTTTGAAATGGTTCGATAATAGAGCCATGTTTCGGTCAAAACTAAAATGTCGTAACAGTGATCCACGACGGCCAGATGATAATCTTCCACGAGGGCGTTCATACCGCCAACGTTCTGATAGTAAATCGTTATGTCCGACCTCCGCTGTTCGGAAACAATGGAAGGTTCGGCGTGTGGTTGCATTTGGGAGCTGGTAGATGTCACTTGACGGAGGAAGGATGTTCGAGTATGGCCGCTGGAAACCAAGATACTTTCAGGCGATAATATATTCGTCGGTTGATCATACTTGCCAATAACAGGAGTGTGGAAGACCCCTTCTCCTATCTCAAACGCAGGGCCGGGACGACTGCTGTTTGCTGGCAGGAGGGGCTCGACTGCGATGAGCGGAATAGGGGCTTCCTCAGGGCAGATGCCAAGAATGCGTCCCGGAGAGCAGTTGACTATGATGGCTCCATGTTGCCGACTGGCAGATGTTTGAGGTGAGTTGAGGGCACTGAGGAATCTTATGGAGGTTGGTTGCGTTTTCAGCAACCTCAGCTTCGTGAGGGCTGACGATGTTTTGTCCGAGATCAAGAGAGCTGACGAAGTGTTGGCCTATCGCGGCAGCCTTCTCTTCAGGAGTTATCAGATGAACCACTGGGTCGCTGGGAATGGGTCTTGGCTTATTTTTAAGGATTTTGGGCTTTGCACAATCTGGGAGAGAGCGGATCCTGTTAGCAAAGTCCTGATTTCTGAGGTCCACCATCCTGGCTTGGATGGTTTTTGTTAGGCGATTACAGTGGGTCTTAAGGACAGGCAGACCAGAGCGTTGGTACTGCCTTCGGATGGTGTTACGGAGTCTGATAAGGTCTTTAGTAGATCTGTCAAGGTTCAGAGTATTGCTCACCTGTCCGAATACTGGCACGTGTTGTTCCCTGGCCCGGGATATCGCCTCCTCGTTGGAATGCAGACACCGGTCAACGTCTCCAGGCGTCTCCGGAAGGACACCGTAGTCGACAGTGGAGTAGATACAGTGTTGGAACTGATCCCAGCTGACGCGATGGTAGTTGCGTTGGGAAGCTTGGAATCGGTTGACAGATGAGCCCACATCGGTCACCATCGGATAGTGGTCCGAACTCAGCTCCTGGTGGGTCACAGGTTGCGAGATGTTGTCTCCCATGTTGCTGACGAAGATACGCCAGACCGGCTCAAGCACCAGACCGGCGCTATTATGGTGTAGTGAGCCTCTTGCAGGTCATTGTCGGGTTTTGGTTGCGTCGACTGTTGCCCCAAGCCTGGTTTTTGGCGTTCAGGTCGCCAGTGATGATGTACTTCTAACGGCGTCGAGTTAGTCTGATGTCTCTTCGCATGTCCGCAATAATGGTGATAGGGCCGACAGGAGTGGAGACTCCACTTCCAATATTTCTGCTTAATACGATAGCCACTCCTCCTCCGCAGGAGCTGGTCCGGTCTAGCCTTACGAGCCAAAAATCGGGGAGGTGTACATTTATCTCCGGCTTCAGGTGTGTTTTGGTGATGACGGCGATGTCAATGCTATGTTCATTGAAGAAATCAACGATCTCAATGATTTTGCTCGTGAGCGAGCAAGCGTTCTAGTTGACTATTTTGATTGCTTCACGGTCTATACTTTTGCACGAGGGACATAACTGCACGAAGCTGTTCAGGTAGTGTCTTGGTGGTGCGCAAGATTATGATCACCTCAGTCACGAGGATCACTAGTTCGTCGCTTGTGAGAGGAGAATTGCCTTCTAACTCAGCTGACACAGCACGGGCGTATGATAATTCCGGAGAAGTAGAGCCATGGCTCGGCTGGGCCGCCACGGCAGTGAAGCGATGCTGAACTGAATGGTGGCTGGGACCCGCTTGATCTGATGTTGGATTTGCAACGGGGGGCGCTGGTTTAGTGGAAGCGGTGCTAGGCTCGGGACCATACAACGAGCCTGAAGTACTGGAAACGGGTCCATGTTGACAATAGGAGCACGATTATTGCGGTGTCGACCAGGTTGGTTCCTCGTGGAAGCCTGTTGTCGGATCTGGATGAAGGCCGCTCGCTTGGGACATCTCCCATCGCTGTCCAGATGGTTTGAATCACAGTTCACGCACTTAGGTTCAGCTTCTTCTTCCTTCTTGCAGGCGGTAGTATTGTGAGCCCCAGCACATTTGACACAACGAGCGTTCATGTGACAATTCTTCGTACCGTGCCGAAATGTCAGGCAATTAGTGCATTGTGTCACGTCACGGTGCCGAGGGCAATACTGCTCCCACTGAATCACGATGTTGAACAGCGCGCGAATCTGCCGTAGAGCAGCCAAACTGGTGGAGTCCTTATAGAAATGCACCAGGTCCCGAAATTCACTGGTTTCATCACGTCTCGCAATGGGAAAAATGTTGATTGGTTGCAGATAAAGCTGCTCCAATTCCGCTTTAATCTCCGCAACAGGGAGATTTGGAAGACCACGGATCACCATTGTCAGTGGTTTGCTTCCAGGGACGTAGTGAATGTAGAACTCAAACCGATTCAGTTGAGGAAAATTGCCAACAGTGTTGTAGTTCGCCAGCGTCGAGCACAACATTTTCATCTCCGTGCAGCACGCTTGAACAGCGGATGGATTTGATTTTTAGTCAGCTCATTCATAAGCAACGCGAGTTCCTTCGCCGAGGTGAACAGTGGGGGCTCTTTTTCCCGTTTCTCAACTGGATCTATGTATGATTCTTCGGGGAGTGCCGAGAACGGATTACTCTGAAGCAACCTTTCCGTGTGGTTGCTGGAACCAACTTTCTTGCAAGGCCTTTTCGGGGCATTTTGATTGGATGTGGTTGCATCCAAAATTTGGCGACCAATCACCTTTTGTTTTTTTTCAACGGGTGAGTGGAGGCATGCAATTGTTGTTCTACTACCGCCGATTTAGCGACTGCCACAAGAGAGCCGAGAACTGACAACACGTTGCTAACCAAAGCGAAAACACGACCAAACGACCGACTTAAAACACCGAACGACTCGAGAGAGCGAGCGAAAAGAAAATCGGACTGTTCAGCTTGATGGTCCAGCAGAGAATGCCATATGAACAAGGCAATGTATTTCTTTACACCCATTTTCAGCAAACATGGAATCCAATGATGAATTAGTTAAACTTAAAGTGACAGATTGTTAATATCAGTATGGTTGACATTTCGAGTTCAAAGCACAGCACATCAACAACGATGTGTAATACAATCTAAAATTAAGGGATTTGCTGTTGATTTTATCGTGCTTCGATATGATCTAAAGGGATACGGTCAAAATTTGGTCAAGGGAAAACGCGTGTAAATCGGTGAAATCGTTTATTTTAAAAATCAAATTAAATTTCTTTTTCAAGTTCAATTAGTATAAAATTCAGGAAAAATATTCAGTTAGGCTTCCGCTTTTCCAAATCCGGATTGCCGGACATTACGCTTGACCCCTGCCATCAGATTTTGTACAGCCACCTTGTCCACCTTCTTCGCCGCAGAAAGCCAGTTTGCCTTGAACTGCTGCTCGCCCTTAGCAGTTTTTTTGGTCTTCTTTAGGTTCCGCTTGACAATAGCCCAGTATTTCTCAATTGGGCGGAGCTCTGGCGTGTTGGGAGGGTTCTTGTCCTTGGGAACCACCTGCACGTTGTTGGCGGCGTACCACTCCATGGCCTTTTTTACCGTAATGGCAAGATGCCAAATCCGGCCAAAACAGTACGGAACAACCGTGTTTCTTCAGGAAAGGCAGCAGACGTTTATTCAAACACTCTTTCACGTAAATTTCTTGGTTGACAGTCCCGGAAGCTATGAAAATGCTGCTTTTCAAGCCACAGGTACAGATGGCTTGCCAAACCAGATATTTCTTTGCGAACTTTGACAGTTTTATTTGCTTGAAAACATTTGCTACCTTTCCCCTTCCTTTTGCCGTATAAAACTCCTGTCCCGGAAGCTGCTTGTAGTCGGCTTTGACGTAGGTTTCGTCGTCCATTACCACGCAGTCAAACTTCGTCAGCATCGTCGTGTACAGCCTCCGGGATCGCGCTTTGGCCGTCGTATTTTGTTTATCATCGCGATTTGGAGTCACTACCTTCTTGTAAGTCGATAGTCCGGCTCGTTTTTTGGCTCGATACACGGTTGTAGACGATACACCCAGCTTATTTGCGGCATCTTGGAGAGAGAGGTTAGGGTTTCGCTTGAAACTACCGGCAACTCTCTTTGTCGTCTCAGCGGCTTCCGGTTTTCGATTTTCCCCCGATCCAGACTTCCTGGCTGTCGACAAACGGTCCCCAAACACTTTAATTACATTTGTAACGGTTGATTTGGCAACTTTTAGCGATTTTGCCAACTTTGCGTGCGAGTAGCTCGGATTTTCGAGATGCGCGAGCAAAATTTTGATACGCTGCTCTTCTTGCTTGGACGGCATTTTGACAACTGAAGAGTGAATTCCAAAATCAAAATAGGAGCAACATTCTACACACACACACCTTCAAAATGAGGGGTGTTCAGGTTTTTTAAATGCAAAATTGAAAGAAATACGTCAAGTTGATATTGACCAAATTTTGACCGTATCACCCTTTATTTCAAAGGATTTGCACATCGAATTGCAATGTTTGGCAAGTAGTGCAAATTCAATAGCGAATCACTTTACATGGACATGATGTTTTTTTTACCGTGTGGAACTACTGTATGAATAACTATAGAACTTAACAGATGTAAACCATACACTATGCATAAAATTTACTCTAATTTTCAGATTTTTTTACTCATACTGTGTTGTGCCCAACGCTTTACGGTGAACATACCTTTTTAGTGTAGTTAGTCGCAGTTTTTATCGTCACGTTGCATGAAATGAAAGCGTTGCTTCGCTTCGACTCACAGATCATGCCCCACAGCGGCCCATGGACCAAGCGCTCGATACTGTCTACTATAGCTAAGCTGTTTGATCCGATGGGATTAATAGCTCCAGTGGTGGTGTCAGCGAAAATTCTCATGCAACAGCTTTGGGTACTTCCGTGTGGATGGGACGAACCAGTTGCTGAAAGCATAGAAATAATATGGAAAAATTACTACCTAGACCTGCCCAAAGTGTCTGCTTTCCGTGTACAACGATACGCATTTCTACCCAGATCCAAAGCACAGCTCCACACGTTCTCCGATGCCTCCAAAGATGCATACAGTGCATGCGTATATGCACGATGCGAAGATGCCAACGGAAACGTCAAAGTGCAATTATTAGCTTCTAAGTCCAGAGTAGCGCCTCTTAAGCGTTTGAGCATCGCCCTTCTGGAACTGTGTGCTGCTGTTCTCGGTGCTCATCTTCACGACCATGTGAAACGTGCTCTCGATCTGGTAATCGGGGTCTCCTACTTCTGGACGGATTCTACAATCACTCTTCAGTGGCTCAAATCCCCGCCCAGCGTCTGGAAGACATTCGTGGCCTATAGGGTAGCTGAAGTGCAGCACTACACACACGGGACACGTTCCGCCCAAGTAACAATCTAAATGCTTGGAAGATTTATTCTTATTTTATCATTGTTTTATCATAGCATCCCTTCCAGCCTGTGGTTGTATTACGGTTTTGTGTGCTTGTCATAAAATCAGGCCGTCAAGTCGTCTATAAAACTGTTTTATGACTACTAAATTAAAACTCAGACTTCATAGTTTTAACGGTAGCTGTAAGGTGGTTCTGCATCACTACTTATAACTGAAGAATAAAACCAAAACAAAACATAAAATTATGTTTTATGGTACACTTTTTATGACCGATATAAAACTTGAAGCAGTCTTAGACCTTCATTAAAGCTTCATTACAACTATCATCTTTATCAGAGGCCTAAGATTCACAGATAAGAAATATACTGCTACAACAAAAAATACTCTGAAATTTTTTGTCATTATAAAAAACAAATCTATTCAGATATATCAAATGAAAACCTCTTCAGTGCTTCTGAACACGATGAAGATGAGACGATCGACAATATGAAACTCCTGGAGGAACTACAGTTATACGATCCCTACATAAGGCACAGTGCGGTGAAGGAGCTCTTAAAAATATTGAACAAGCGGCTTTCCGATACACTTCCGAAAGATCCACGAACCCTTCTTAAAGCAACGCCGACAGTTTCACTAAATCCGTTTGGAGATGGCCAGTATTGGCATCACGGCTTTAAATTGTATTGAAAAAGCTTTTAGTGGATCCAATAAGCATTTCTAACATCTTGATTACAAGCGAAAATAGGAGGATCGCTTGGAATGTTGACTTTTTGACAGGTGGTCATCGTTTTTGTTTTGTTTTGATTCGCTGTACCGAATAAAACCAGCAAGCTAGTTATATAGCTTAAATATAACTTAACGCTCTCAATTTGGACTACGAAATGCTAAGATACAACCATTAGGTTTATGTTATGCTATAGAATTCCAATCTAGGAGAATATGTTATATTGAGGTATTTTTAAGGAGTAGCAAGTTATAACGAAAAAAATGTCGCCGTATGAACAAATTTCACACAGTATGAATAATTACGCTTTATTTGATAGGCAATAAAACACTTTCATACATCTATGTATAATTAAATAATATGTGACTGGTTATTGCTCAACAGTAGTAACAGTTTTGTACTAAATAGATAATCTTTGAATGACTCTTTAAGGCATGGTGCTAATGCAGACAAATAAAAAATATCCCTATATTGTAGTATTCATATGGCGCACTAAATTTATGCTCCTATTTGGTATAATAATCACCATAAATATTGCACGGCATGCTGTGAAGCATATACAGATTGGTTTAAAATTATAATAAAGTCGACTAATTTTCAATGTACAATAATATCAGCCATTATTACCAACTGACAAGGATCATGATTTCACATCAAACATCGAAAGAATAAAACCACAATAAAATATTTCTCAATATTAACTATCATCCAAAAACCCCAACTTAAAACCTTCAAAGTTGTCAAAATGTTTTGCGTATCATGTTTTATCAACTTCTTCAGGAGCGATTTATGCGGTTGTAATATAGTTTTATGGTAGTCATTAGAAGGCTGGTAAAACTTTCTGACCTGGAGGAGGTTTTATGTTTTCATTTTTAACAATCACGTCTAGAGTGTGATAAAACTGACATAAATCCTATGCTCCTAAAGTAGTTCGCATATCAAGTTTTAATGACTGCATTAAAACTGGGCCAATTGGCCATGACATGGCTGTATTGTGGTTCTCAGGAGATTGTTAAAGCAATGTGGTCGTCAGTGAAGGTTTTATAATTTGGTTATATCAACTGCTATAAAACTTAAATAAAACAAAAATTGTTGCTTGGGCGGGAAGTGACAATCCGGCTGATTTGGTTTCTCGAGGCACGACAGTCGAAGGACTCTTGAGCTCCGATTGCTGAGACAATGGACCTCGCTGGCTAGCACTCTCATGGAAATAATGGCCTGTAGTCACCCTACCAGGTGTTCCTGAAGAAGAACTAGAGGTTCGTCAAGTCGTAGCAGCAGTACAAACGCAAAGCACAACCAATCCGCTGTTTCTCCGCTACAATTCTTACACCCGCATACTTCACATCATCGGCTACTGTTTGCGTTACATCAATAACAGCACATCGAGGATTCAGACGAGAACCCGCCAGCATCACCAGCATCACTCGAATTTCCCTCCAGCAAATTACTAACCGCCGAACACCTACGAATCGCAAAAACACGCCTCACTCGTTTAGCACAAGTAGATGCCTTCGGCGACGAAATTCGGGAACTTGAAAATCCATATCGAAAAAGTCAACCATACGCCTGCTGACGCCTTTTCTAGATTCCGAGAGATTTCTGAGGGTCGGAGGTAGATTAAACATGTCCCAGTTGCCCTACCACACGAAACACCCGGCCCTGCTTCCTGCCAATCACCCCTTCACTCGCTTAGTGGCCGAATATTACCACCTCAAGCTCCTTCACGGTGGCGGGCGCCATCTACTAGCCATCTACCAATAGTTCTGGCCTGTGAATGGCCGCCGTTTGGTTCGAAGTATTGTTCGCAATTGCTTCCGTTGCACTCGTCTAAAAACGGAACCCGTTGAACAACAAATATGCCAGCTACCAGCGCAAAGGGTAGTGCCAGGAAGACCGTTCGAAGTCACCGGGGTGGATTACGCGGGCCCGGTCTACCTCAGACCGACCCACAACCGTGCACCTCCCATGAAAGCGTATATCTGCATCTTTGTATGCTTCACTACGAAGAGCGTACATATCGAGCTTGTCAGTGACTTATCCACCCTCGGCTTTTTGAAAGTCCTCCGTCGTTTCATTGCTAGACGCGGCAGGCCTTCTCACTTGCATTTATGATAACGGGAAAAACTCCGAAGGTGCGAAAAATGAACTGAATCGAACTGAACAGGATGCTACGAAACAGCAACGAGCAGTATAGAATCCAAGAAGTTTGTGTTGGAGAAGGAATAAAATGCCACCTCACTTCCTCGAAGGCTCAACATTTCGGTGGATTGTGGGAGGCGGCGGTGAAGGTCGCCAACAAGCACTTGTATCGTCAACTCGGGCCTACCAAACTGTCGTTCGAGGATATGGCAACGGTGCTATCGCACATTGAATCGGTGATGAATTCTCGTCCGCTACTTCCCATTACCGACGATCAGGACGACCTCGACGTTCTCACGGCAGCGCACTTTCTCATCGGCACCTCAGCGACAGCCTTACCCGACCCAGACATCAGCAAAGTTCCAGCAAATCGGCTCACCCACTACCAACAGCTCCAGATGCACGTCCAACAACTCTGGGTACGTTGGCACGGCGAATATTTGCACGAACTTCAGCGGGATTCCAGCCCGAATAACAGCGGTCCACCCAGGAAAAGACAACATCGTTCGAGTCGTATCACTTCGAACAGCCAAGGGAATAATCACTCGCCCCGTCACGAAAATCTGCTTGTTACCATTCTCCAATGCCACGACCGACGTAGAGGGAAGTCCAGCGACCAGCGAACAACCAGAAGAGCAAACAGCAATGATTATTTTGTGTTCTAAACCTGAAAAATAATGAATTTATTGTTACGTGTTAGGAATCAGTTTAGAAAGTTTCGCATGAGGTGGATTAGTAAACAATGATAGTCGCAGTTTTGATCGTCACATTGCTTGGAACATGAAATGTTTCTCAATTAAGGAAGAAATCGGAAATTCGGTTGGTTTTTTAAACGTGCGTGGATCCGGAAAAACATTAAAACACAACGTAGGGCCTGGTCACCGCTCGACGGAACATACGGTTCAAAAGTTACAGAGGATTTTCGGTGTGCCATTTTTATCGAATACACCCTTTAAGAATTAAAATCTTATCTATCATATGTAAACGAAACATGTGATATAAGTTCTGCAAAAATCCAATAATTTATAAAATATGTTTCCGCCAACTTATTTCAAATATGTACCACTGTGCACCTGAAGGTCCGGATTGTCGTTAATAGGAGTGACACTACCTTCATGATTTTGCCTCGACAGAGGTGGTAAATGTACATTTTTACCGCACAGATGTCAGCACTAAATTTAATGAGAGAAACTAATGTCAAGACATTTACCAACACTTGCAGGAGTTATTCGATGATCCACCCAGAACCTGCACCTTCGATCGAACTGCAATTCGGCTGTTCAGCGGCCCAAATCCATCCTGGCTACAGTTGTGTCGCTGTTCCATCTGTAACAAAGGAAGAAAAGGGTAACCCGTTGCCCATCACCCCTATTGATCACCGCGGTGACTTGCGAACCATACGTTGACACAACCCTGCCCTAAGCCCATCATTTTCCATTCGAATCATTAACCTTCATCGACAAGGTGTCAAAGCAGAGTTTAAAAATCATAAACGTGAAATTGACTTCATAAATCCAGCCATCAACAGTCACCCCTAAAAATAATGCCTCGTAATCTGTCCAAGGCTTCCTGGCGCTGGAAAAGTTCCGAAAGCTCCTTCAAAAATGCTTTCACTTTCTTGCGAGGAATTCCCCGTTCGCTGCTGGAGTACCTTCCGAGGAGAGGTAAAATAAGTTAATTATTCATAAAAGCTAGCCTTGCCCACCAGTCCACCAACCCCTGCCGGGAGTTGTGCAAAGTTGGATGGAAGAAACAGCAGCTACATACAAAAAGACGGTCCATGTGGCGGCACTGTTCTGTTTACGTTCCCCCTTCTCCGCCCGCTGAGTGAGGGTGTGCAAACACTTCCGCCTCGAGCCTAGTCAAGAAGTTTACATCCGCCCAGTCTGGCCGGTCTCATGTTTCTTGCCAAAATTTGCCTGCAAACAATGAAGAGGCAAGGCAGCGTCTTCAAGTGTTGTCGGCGGCATAGGCATAAGCCAGAGGTCGTTCGTCTGTGACTGTATCAAAATATTTTTCAGAGTAGCTGCACCAGATTACACGTCGTCGTCAGAACCCGAAGGCACCACGCAAACCGGGAGCTGCCGCAGACCCCACCCCAACGCAGGGTATAAAGTTCAAGGACTGAATAATTAATTTATGCTTATGTTTTAATTACCACCAGCTGCCGGGGTGGCCGGAGTGATTTTACTTTCGTTTTTATCAGGTCTTTTAATTTTAGACTATGGCTGTTATTGCCGGGATCATGGTCGGCGGCGTGGTGCGCCTTTTTTTGTGCTACGAGTACTGGGTGGCTGCGGGTAATGGATGATGGTCTTCCTTCTTTGTTAGGAACCAGCGGCACGGTCTTCCGAGGAGATTATTTCGCCGAAGCGTTGAATAGGGTGCTAGGGTTTTGATTCACTTTACAGGGATTACAATGGAGGCTGTTAAATATTGAATGACTTTAAGAGCTTGAATTCCACTACGAAGTGACGATCCAAAGCCGACAGCTTGCTGCCAATCAATGTAAATGAAATTTGCATCGCAAATTGCATCTGAAAAGCTTAATAAAAGCAAATCGTCTCGAGCATCTTTTCGAAGCTATCAAACCACTCCGGGCCAATTTGTGCACACAAACCAAACGTAATTTCACAGCTCATTCCATTGTGACAAAGTTCTGACAAGAAGACGACGAGAAAGAGAATCTTACCCCCAAGAGCTAAATAACGACAACAAGTCATGTTGTACTCGATGCACATTCGTCTTACTGCTGTTGATATACTTTCATTGCCTCCTCCAGTATGTCACTTTGCGATATCCTGCCAACCAGCTCCAACATATACTTCAATCCGGAGCTAGCATCGTAAATCCTAATCCACAGTCCCATTCCGGGTCCATACTTTAGCATTGTAAACACATTTCCACTTCCCTTGGCCGTCGCTGCTGTGGCAGTCGACGACGACAACGACGACGCCGGTTGAAACCATTTTCAAACAGGCCCCTCCTCCCCCCGCGCTGCAATCCTCCCCGCAACTATGTATGCAAATAATCCTTGCAGTCTTGTTTGCGCAGTCACTTTCTCTGCCACTGCTGGTTCGGGGTTAGTTTTGCCACTCTGCACTGAGCTCCTCGTGCACTGCATTACCGTTCGTCTTGAAGCTTCGGTGGCTGAGGAGTCGAGTCAGTCTTACCCAAATGTAAACCGACAGAAGCGTGCTTAGACGATTGTATTACCAACCGAGTGAAGTGCAGCTTTGGAACATTGTAATCAAGGGTTTCACAGCAAGCTGAAGGGGCCAGTTTTGATATCCGGTTTGGTTGAGTATCTTTTATCGGCTTCCAAGGGTGGGTGCCATTGTTCTTGGGAGACAATATAATAACGTTGGTAAGAATGCTCTCAATTAACAGCTGAGTATGCGTTTGATTAAAGAAAGCTGAGAGCAAGCAAGGTGTGTGCGATGTTAGAATGTTTAAGGTTGATATCGTTTTGAAATTGAGGTATTAAAATATGTCCTTCCCCATGGACATGGATTTTTTTTTCCTTGATCTTGTTTTCCGTGCTGAGTACCAATGCTACCGACGCCAGGGAGGCAGCTCCCACACTTGGACCCTACCTATCGACCCATCAACTCATGTACCGGGGACAAACGGCTTCACTTCCCTTGTTAATAGAACTTTCATAATGAAATCGGCATGCAGACTGAACAATTCTGATTATAGTACCAGATTTGCTCTGTATACAAAGGAACTGGGAGGGCTTATTGAAAACTTCTCACCAATAAATTATTGATCTTCTAGTAAATTTAAACTAATAATGTTGGTAATACAATTTACATAGTTGGAGGTGCTTAACGTCAAATATCATACTTAAAGTGGTATTTTACACGATACATGAGGAAATGAAAGTATAGTTCTGATAGAGTACGGCAATCTCAACTAACAATTTTCGCAATGTAAACGCTTTACTCATTTCATTAATACAGCCTCAAGCTGTATTCAAATGTTATATGACATGAGGAAACCTTTACTCAACCTCTTTACAAGCAATCTGGCGAACTTAGTCAGCTACTTATGGCTGTTGGGACAGTTGGATCAAGCTCTTATTGCATTTCCATTTACGCTTCTAAACAGCTGTTATTCTGCTTTTTAGTTGTGTGCGAACTCGTTTTCCAATAATCACTACACAGCTTTCTGTTGAAGCCGGTTTAAATATTGTTTACGCTTTTTTAGTTGAAGGAATTGATTGAGTCTATTTTGCTGTGAGAATCAAATTAATCGAAATTTGTTATAAGCACACCACCAAATTATTTACACTGCACGGGAACCTGGAATCGAACTCGAGACGACCGTATTGGCAAAACCTTGACACTACCAACTCCGCTACGCCAACACTTTGAACTGACGTTAGCAAATATACATGCCCTTCTACAATAATATCGTTAAGTAGAGGCTTTATAATAGTGCACATAAATCATTTTTCTCGACTAGTTACTTCAGCTTTGTAAAGGAGCAGAGTAAAAGCTGTAAAACTGCACACGTCTAAAAATAAACCTAGTTGCTTCCGAAGTAGCGCTAACACAGTTTATTAGTTGAGTACAGGTTGTTTAGTTGTTGAAAAAGTACTTTTGATTTTTATGTTATTCTTCAAGAGTGGTTGGTTGTATAGAAGCCATCAAATGAGTAATATATTCACTTTATTAGCTTTGTTTTGCAGCTACCAGTTGAAAGTTGATTAATATTTGCATAGAAGTGACATTAGTGTTTATTGGCTGCTGTTATTCAGTGCGACTGATAAATTGAATAATGGTTGTGACAAAGTTGAGTAAACGCTCTCCAAAACTATTTTGCTAGCTTCTGCTTTTAGCTATATCTGCAGCTTTTTATCAGCTACTTCACAGCACCATGCTGGAAAAGATGACTTATAAAGCTGAAAATGTTAGTTGGGATGTGAAAATTGTATATGAGAATAAAAAGCGAGCAAAGGTCAATTTTGAGGAAGGTACGAATCTGGTTGATCAGCTCCTTTACCAAACTCCCTCCATTTTGAAGGGCTTGTGAAGGGTATTACCAGTGAGGGCGACGGGTGATGAGTTTAATTTTTAATTTTTAAAAGATTGAATGTTTAGCAATTTAATGGTTTTGACGGGCTTAGCAGAACATTGAGTATGAGATTAAGTATGTGTGCTATTCACATTCATGTATTACTTGATAATACTAATGAAATCCATCCAAACAAAGATCCAATCCACCTAGAAACATGGTTGAGCTTTCTGTAAGGAACTTAATAAATGTATTGGAAGTAGGTTAATAAATTTAACTTGATTCTTAGGTGCAATTCAGAATATACTTCTTAATCAATTTGCACTGGATCTCTTTAACCCGTAAAGTACCAGGACGAACGATTTTTTTTTCAACAAACTCGTTCTCAGCAATGCCCCATCCGATTTTCAAAAACTTGGATTTTTATTCAAGGGGAATAGTTGAACTAACTTTTGCCGTAGGTATCACCCACATAGAACCATCCTCGTTTTTGGGAGATGTAAATATGTCTGTGTTGACGCATTTCGCACCAAATCGAATCGAAGCTGGCAGCACCCTCTCAGATTTCAATAAAATTTTCTGGATGTGTAGACTTTGACTAAATAAGCACTTTTGCATACTGAGTTTTTCCAAAATTTATCTAGACTAATATTTGAGAAGGGCCAAACTTTTTCTGCTGATTTTTTTTCAAAAAAATATTATGGAAAAATGGAAACTCCAACAAAAATATGTTGTATGAATGACTTTTAGGAAATTGACCAAGTTATCGAAAAAAAATACTGCAAAAAATTTCATTTGAGACCTACACTGAAAAAAATAGATTTTTAAAATTTAAAATCGATTTATAAAAAATGGCCATGTTTGATTTGGATGAAACTTTGTCTCAAGATAGGTAATTATGTTTACTACCATCCGTCCATGCATCGCGAGATGGGCACTTTTAAGGAAAAAAAGTTTTTCTTACAATCATGTCTGAACTGATTTTTTTAACGTACCATTTTACACAAAACTAAACCAGTGAAGCTCAAAATCATCTCAGAGCCCAATGAAGCTCCATTTGTGATTCAATTTTGTCTTATCAGCAACTAATCACTTGGATTAATCGAGAATTCCATATGAAAAGGGCTTATATCATTAGAAAATAATATAATTGATTATATTGTCTACTACTGAGGCAAAATCCGATACTCCTATAGCAACTTAGAATTCTTAGCTTAAATTATCCATAAAGAATTAGTTATGAATAAAATTTAAAAAGAGATCTTCTGTCGATTCAACAACGATTTGATGTTGATAAATATAAAGATATTAATATTGGTTTCGCTGTATTTACACAATTGCGACCAAAACATTGCATTTTGCTTGATTCTACTGGTATACATAATGTATGTATTTGTACAATTCATGAAAATGTAAAATTAATGATCAACAGTTTAAGGATTATGTCACAAGATGCAATAATAGAAAAAATGCTTTGTAATATTTCTACTAGAACAACTGATTGCTTTTTCCGTGCTTGCGAAAAGTGTGCTTCCAATGAACATATTGAAGAGGAACTTACTTTGCTATTAGAATCAAATGAAACAAGAGGCTGAATACTGATCGTTGTAATTTGGGAACGATTATCAAGAATGTTGATGAATTTGTTCCGTATCTCATTGATAAAATTAACAAACTTATAACTCATGACTTTATTTACAAACAACAGTCATCTTTTCTAAGAAATAAAAAAGAATCATTAAAAGAAGGCGCAATTCTAGCAATTTGTGATTTTTCTGAAAATTATTTATTCATTATCCAAAACGCTGCTCAAGGATATCACTGGAATAATTCTCAAGCAACAATACATCCATTTGAAGTTTATTATAAGAAAGACAATAAACTTGAAAATGTTAGCTTCATTATCATATCAGAAGTAATGACTCACGATACAGTTGCAGTTCAGTTGTTCATCTCTAAAATGATAGATTTTATTAAACAATCGATAGATTTTTCTAAAATTAATTTTATGTCAGATGGGGCAGCATCACAATACAAAAATAAAAAAAAACTTTGCTAGTCTCTGTAGATTTCAGTCAAAGCATGGATTAGAAGCAGAATGGCAGTTTTTTGCAACGTCTCATGGAAAAGGTCCCTGTGATGCCATTGGTGGCACTCTCAAGCGAATGGCAAAGAGAGCTAGTCTTGCTTGAGATTATGGAAACACCATAACAGGGCAGTTGAACAAACAGATAAAAATATCACAAAACTACGTTTCGAGTACATATCCACTGAACAGTACATCCAAATGTCAGAAGAACTCGAAGAACTATATAACAGCACAAAGACAATATCTGGCACACAGAAATTCCACAGTTTTGTGCCTATAACGGGTGACAAAGTAGCGGCAAAAAGGTATTCTAATTCAGAAGATGAACCAAAAATATTTGATTGGAAAATGGAAAAAAATAGCATGTATGAAAATAGGTTTAAAACATTGAAAATATATAAATAAATGATATATGAAAAATCTTGTCTTTTTCTCTCACATATTATCAAATTTTGCATCAGTAGTAGACAACAGAATAAAGGAATGATATTTTTTGACAAGGTCCTCATGTCCAAATAGTTTTATTCAACTCTGAGAGGGTGCTGCCAATTCCAAATACGATTTGGCGAGAAATGCATCATGAGCCCTTTTCATATGAAATTCTCGATTAATCAAAGTGAACTTAAGTGCTGATTAGACAAAATTGAATCCCAATTTGAGCTTCATTGGATTCTGAGATGATTTTGAGCTTCACTGGTTTAGTTTTGTGTGAAAATGGCAAATAAAAAAAAACAGTTCAGACATGAAAAAGATTTTGTAAGAAAAACTTTTTTTCCTTAAAAGTGCCCATCTCGCGATGTATGGACGGTTGGTAGTAAACATAATTACCTATCTTGAGGCAAAGTTTCATTCAAATCAAACATGGCCATTTTTTTAATCAACAAAATCGATTTTTTTCAGTGTAGGTCTCAAATGAATTTTTTTCCAGTATTTTTTTTTTTCGATAACTTGGTTGATTTCCTAAAAGTCATCCATACAACACATTTTTGTAGGAGTTGTGATTTTTCCATAATATTTTTTTGAAAAAAATCGGCAGAAAAAGTTTGGCCCTTCTCAAATGTTAGTCTAGATAAATTTTGGAAAAAATAAGTGGCATATTTAGTCAAGGTCCACACATCCAGAAAGTTTCATTGAAATCTGAGAGGGTACTGCCAGCTCCGAATACGATTTGGCGCGAAATGCGTCTGTTTTTTTGTACTCTTTGAACCAGTTTGACCAAATCTTTTAAATTTTCACGCAAATCGGTTGTTTGGTGCAGCAAATGATATCAGATAGATGAGATATGATTAGTAAGACTGGATTTAGATATTTCCATAACGTATGGATACGATATTATCGGTTCCGGGAGTCCCGGAAATTGCTTCTTTAGGATATAGTAATATCTCAGGCAAAAGTATCTTGTGGCATGTCAAAACATGTCAAATAGCTAGAATCAAGTGAATGAAGATGATTTGAGATGATTTTGGCCAGTTTGGCATCGATTTCGGAAAGCGGATCTGTGAATTCCGGCGAACGGTTTGTTGGAATATAATTAAATTGAGGTTATGATATCATATTATGCCAAAATGACAAGCTATGGTCAATGAAATCAGGTTGTAGTGTATCTGATGACATATGAGCACATTGCCATCGGTTCGGGAAATCTTTGGAATCCGGTTTCATATCCCATAGTAACATTCGTGGTATAATAATCTGTTGAATATCAAATCATGTTAGCATGATAAGATAAGGTCAATAAAAATTATTTGTAGTGATTCATTTGGCATATGGTCACATTGGCATCGGTTCCGGGATTCCAGAATTCCATTTCATATGTTCCGCAATACGATACAGTAAGGTATAATAATATCCATGAAAACCATATCATGTGGTGGCTTTTAACATATGATTTTTTCACAAAATTCTAACTCTAAACCCGTTTATTGTATCAAAATGGTGTTTGCTAAGAAGTTGTAGAGAATGGATTGGAATTAAATAAAAATAGTATTTACTGAATGAAAACCATTTTAATTTTCTTGAAAAATAAAAATAAAAATAAAAATGTTGGGGTTGGTTGGAAATGCTGTCTTGCATGAAGCTTTAAGTGTGATAATTTATTAGCTAGAGAATGTTCTTAGAAGAGGAAAGGTACTGTATGCGTGATAATATTTGCACCATCGTACAAATAAGGTTTCCGTTTCACCTGTGCATACAATGCCTTGGTTTTCTTTGCATGCACGTAACCTATAGCTCATACCGTAGTAGGCTGTGTATTAAAGAAAATGATTTACTTAGTTTGACAGTTGCACAATGACGAAGTGGCAGCGTATTCGTGATTTTTCCCACGCGCAAATGTCGCAAAAAGACGTTTCAATCGCCGTGGGAGTGTCCCGGTAGACCGTCAAAAGGGTTTTAGACCGATAAAAGAAAAGACAACTATCCGCGAAGGTGGCCACAGGTCGTCCGAGGTCAGCTCGGATCCCGAGGGTTATCGCTGCTATAAAAAGGAAGATTCGGGTGAATCCAGTGCGTTCAATAAGGAAAATGGCAAAGGAACACGGGATCAGTGACTTTACGGCACGAAAGATCGTAAAGGAAGATTGCGGGGCGAAGTCGAGGGCACGGAAAAAAACTCACATGATTACCATCCACATCCGGGAGCTACGAGTCGAACGATGCAAGAAAATCTTGAACTTCCTTAAGCGAAAAAATCCGGTAATCCTGTTCACCGACGAGAGCATGTTTACCGTCGATCTTGTATCAAATTCCAAAACCGACCGGTATATTAGTTCTCTTCCGGTAAAAGACGTGGCCGACGAGCACAAGAACGTGTATCTGACCAAGCATCCTGCTAGCGTGTTTGGATTGGTGGCTTCCAATGGCAAACAAGTGGACCCGGTGTTGATTCCAGAAGGCGACAAGGTCAACACGGAGGTCTACATCGGGATTTTAAGTAAGTATGTTCTTCCGTGGATCAAAGAAAAGTACGGTCCGAAGCCAAATGTTGTATTTCAACAAGATGGGGCTCCGTGCCACACCTCGAACCGCACTCAGAAGTGGTTCCGTTCTGGGCGAAGGATATGTGGCCGCCATCCAGCTCCGATCTTAATCCGCTGGATTACTCAATATGGTGCTTCATAAAGGCCAAGGCCTGTTCTAAACGCCACCCGAGTACAACAAGCCTCAGACAAATATTGACCCGTACCTGGAGAGAAATGGATCAAGATTACATTATTAGAACCTGCCGTGCATTCCGGAAGCATGTGGAGGCCGTAATTGCAGCAACTCGATCGATGATTAACATAGTTGAAGACTCTGAGAAACATCTCCCCTTTGAATAAATAAAAAAAACTCGAAAACGATATTTTTGAGATTTTTTTAATTTTAACATTGCTCAATGGTGCAATCATTATCACGCATACGGTACATCTGCTCAAAACTGTGGTATATTGCTTCTATCCTGCCATTATCGATAAATATCGGAAATCTCCTGAAACAACAAATCACCAATTTTATTTGGATTGGAATTCCACTAAATCTCTTTTAAAATATGTTTGTATTAGTTGACTAAAGGCGATATTAATATAAAATATCTACCTCTTAAAGTCATTATTACGACTTTCTTGCGCCTTTTCTGACAATTGGCCTATTGGAGCTAGAAAGCTTTGCACAACTTTAGATCCGTGGATCAGAATTTTGTTAGCGTTAGCGTTAGCGTTGTTATGATATACTTCGTAGATTGGATACTAGCGACACTCACGTCTCTTCTGAAATTCTCAGTTAGACTACTTTCAGGAATAATGCTGGGGAGTAAACATTGGTTCCAATCTAAACAAGAGTAACAGAAGCATGACTGTCGCTATTCCCGGCTACGCCCATCTTTACCATAACTAGGGATAGGGAAGAAAATGTTGATGTAGTACTTACTTAACGAGAGGCCACCGACTTAGCGACACCCTCATAATTGCTACGGAGTTGGAGGGTTGGGTAGGGTATTCGGTTAGGATTCACCTCAAGTTGGTTATGCAACCAAAAGTATGTATTGTTTATTTGTTGTTTATTTAATCTCTCGATAGCCGGCTATCGAAAGAACATATTCATTTTGTGATCATGTGATCATGAATTTTAAGAGTCATGATGGAGAGCTTGGGATTAAACACATGATCTTCTGCTCAGTAAGCAAAAACGATCCCTCTCAGAACCATAACGCTTCGCGACAATACAGGACTACGTTTTCGCTTGATATGCAAATAGTTTCCTAGGTTAATGTACAATATCAAAAATACAAATGATGGTGGCGATTTATTGTGCTGTGGAAGAGCTTGGGGTTAAATCCATGATTTTTTGCTCAGTAAGCAAAATTGATCCTTCCAGGGTCATCGAGCATCTCATAATCCACAGTGAAAAACTATTATTTACGATAATTACATGAAAGAAATAAAATATAAACTACAAACAAAACGTGACTACTAAAATCTCAATAAGATATTCTCACAAATATATTTCACGCAACCAGGAATCTCAAAACCATTATATGCTATAATGATACTCTGCACATATTAGACACAAGAAGAGGCCAAAAACTAAGCGTCTGACACACAAAACCCGCCAAATCCACTTGCAGTCACAATCAAAGATTCTACGAATTGCGAGCGCTCACGAATCATAAAACCGCTGACTGCGACACTCTGAAAAAAAAATTGACAGGCTCTATGCGTCAAACACCCGCCCTCCAGTCTCCTCCCGCATCCAAAAACACAAATCTCCATTACAACATCTAACGAATTCAAAACTCCGAAAATCACTCATCTATAGCAAGTGAGTGGAAGCAACCCTGCATGCAACCATTCTTCATGATACACTTTTTCTGCATATCTTTCTATTAGACTTGTGGACATGCGTTAGCTTCGAAACTTCTAACCAAACTGGGAAAATTTTTAGATCATAAAAAAAAACTTGAAAAAAACGTTCAAGGATAATTACAAGTAAAACAAATATTGATTATTTTACACAAAAACGAGCAAGTAATATTAAATCTTTTGTATCGTATTCTAATGCCAATTGACTGTAACAAAAATAATATGCTAAAATAATATAAAATTTTAATAGAATGATATGCAAAATTTACTAGAAGATCATGATTTTATTGGTGAGAAGTTTCTAATAGGCCCTCCCAGTTCCTCTGTATACAGAACAAATCTGATACTACAATCAGAATTGCTCAGTCTGCATGAAGCAGCCGATTTCATCAAGGAAGTTCTATTAATAACCAAGAATTAATCGTTTGAGGCATACTGAAGAATTAAGAAGGTGATATGTGTCACTATAGGAAATCATCATCGTTGCAAATAAAAATAAATTAAACATAACCCTTTGCTTCAGTACCGTCAACCTCCATGTCCATGGGGAGGGAGATCCGTGGATCAGAATTTTGTGAACAGTAACCGGCATATAATACCAGCGGTACAATTCCACAAATTTCTCAGCAGTTGCTCGGCAATAGCTATCACATTTTCCAGTATTTATTTCCATGCCAGATGCCAGAGTTTGGAGGGTTGCAGCACATCGTTTTATTATCTCATTTTTTATAGATCAAGCCCGGTGACAACAGCTGATTTGTCTGAATTATGAAAAAAAAAACTTAAGAGCGGAATTCCCATCATTCGACGTACCTGCACCTCCTGAGTGCGGCTGATCGCCCATTAGACCCATTTCTGTCTTAAACCTGTGCTGAATGTGTTTCTTCTTCTTGCGAGCTTTCATTATGTCCACATCCTGTCCACGGGCTTGCCATGTCTTCACGGGTAATTTATAAGAAATATGAATAAAAAACTCAAAGAATCTAATCCAGGTGTGCAAGGTTGATAGTCCATATTGAAAAGTGCTGACGTCAATGGCTTAGCTCTCATCTCGTTCATTTCCCTTGGCGTAGCTTTAAAAATGTAACAGGTCTGCGAAGATTTTTGTTGATGTTATTGGATTAATGACTTTCCATCAACCATTGTCAGATGCATTTTATAATGTATCTTAATCGTTCTTCCAAGAACATTGATAACAGTTGGTTCAAGCTCAGCAATCTGTTCATCAATGCATTTTTGTGCATCAATTGTCAACTCAGTAGTTTCGGCTGAATATTAGATCGTGATTGGCCTGAAATATCTAGTAGATGATAGACGCTTACTACTACTCTGCTTTTTTTCTCCTAACGATGTAACGAACATACTTTTGTCGGAAAGTAGTCGGAAGCCATCATCTTCTTCAAACTTCATCTTGTGTTCACTTAACCCTGTAGTCCCATCGAATCCCCAATTTGCAGTCAGTACTACATTATTGAGTTGGTCATCAGTGAAAGTATGAATCATCTCAATATTTGCTTCTATTATTCTAGGCTTATGTGTCTCAAAAGAGCCCCAAGTTTTACTTCAGCTGAAGTTTTTAAGATCAGTAAGGATTCTTTTTCCGGGTAACAACTTCTCTGCATCCAACATTGTGGTATGAAGGGTACCTTTACGAATTCTTCCATATTGATTTTTCGTCAGATTCAGATCTAATGTCATAGTAAGAGCTTTATTACTTGTAAACGGATCAAGATATTTAGAAACTGAACGTTGCAATGACAACACTTGCGTTGCTATTGATGGACTCATTTGTGTAATATCTTGCACAATAGTCCCGCAATCGTGTTTACCCTCTTCTCTTAGTTTTATTTGAGAAGCATATGCTAAGTCAGCCCTTTTTTATTTGTTCCTGATATGCGATGTCTTCCGTCTTTTTACAACTTCACTGCTGTCTTCGAATGCCAGTAACTTTCTGCCACGTTTAGCAGATAAGGATGACGGAGGAATGTCATTAATTCTTTTCGAAGGAAGTTTAAACGGGCTGGTAAAGTAATCATTACTATATACTTTTTCTTCGGTATGGTTATGTTTTTGCCATAGCTTTTTAAAATGTTTACACATCGATAGTACAATTTGTTTAGCTCAGGAACAATTACATAATAAGTGACAACTTCGTTGCAAACGGAGGCAACCTTTTCATCTCCTATGGAGTTTTTCCAAATGGAAATCAGTTTTCGTTCATCGATTACAACTGAAATGGAGAATCGATAACCTCATCTTAATGTTGTTCAGTATATTTGATTGGTAGTTTCTCATAAACCATTCCCCAGCAATAAAACACAAAAGTTCCATGAATGCAGAATATCCAGACAACAAATCGCAACACCATTCATATAAGTAAAAACATATTTGACTTACCTTCTGTGCAGTTGGACATATTATCACAATTTTCAGAATGTTATTTGCAAATTAATTTTTACTCTGATGAACGCAAATGCAACGAACGTTTTGTACCATGACGATCAAATTAAAGTTAAAAACTGGTAATCATGGGTTGCTTTGGCATGTCAAAAACAAACAAACGAAACATGGTGAGTGGTTAGAACGCTGTTAATCAAACATTGGTCAGCTCACATGGATACAACGGGATACAAATGACTACTTGATGAAATGATAGTATTTTCACTATTGTTTCATCATATTGAGAAGCCATCTACCTCTTTTTGCCTCTTTGAAGTTTGTGTTCTGTTTAGCAGATAGAACCTTTTTGTCTTAAGTGAAGTTGTGTTCTTTATTAATCATCTAATACAAATAATTTCGGAAATATTTACAAAAAACGGCCCTTCTATAAAAAAACGCTTCATAACTCAAAATCGCAAGCAGATAGAGACATGGCGCCTGGTACAAAGTTGATAGTTGTTAAGCAACCTACAACTTACCTGAAAATTTTATATCTCTATTTGGTTAAACTAAAAAGTTAGAAAAAAAAACAACTATGAAAGTGCTATTGAAATAAAAAATTTC
The DNA here is from genome assembly GCF_037179485.1 of Ochlerotatus camptorhynchus. Classification (NCBI taxonomy): domain Eukaryota; kingdom Metazoa; phylum Arthropoda; class Insecta; order Diptera; family Culicidae; genus Ochlerotatus; species Ochlerotatus camptorhynchus. The sequence goes on along the minus strand of NW_027040590.1, from coordinate 208,885 downwards.
ATGGATTTGGCCTTTCGCACCACTGTGCGACAGTACATAGTCAAAAGCACACTTCTTTGCGGAGATTTGAAGTATGTCTGCTCCATCAGAATGGGATCCGCCTCCAGTGGTTTCATTGTATGGCAGTATCGCCAACAGCAATGGACGCAAAACGTGGTCATCACTCACACACTCATCACGAAACGGTTGCTTTCCAAAGTCGACGACGCATCGGCCGAAAGAACTGCTGTTGGAGAACAATGAAGAGAACCACACAATGGTTGCTGCCGAGTTAACAGACGATCGCGTGACACGCATCGAGAGCCATTTTCGTGAACAAATCCTTCGATGAAAAATTGCGACCATTCGCATGGAGAATCGCCAACAGAATCACGAACAACAATCCAAACGAATCATCGTACCAAAAACCGAACAGACAGACTGATATATGTTTGCCTTCTTCACATGTCCTTTCAAACATAATTTTTTCTAAGGCCATTACGAAAAGTATTTTATTCTTCTCGCGATCGATAAGATCCTAGAATTTATTTGCTTTGTATCGTTCTTATCGTGTTATGGCAGCCGTTGAACGTTCTGCGTCAATAGGGTTGTGCGTTATTGGATTCAACAAAATGACACACTGAACAAAAGTACCGGTTATTTATTTATAATTATTATTGAATCCACTTGCCTAAGCGATCTCACTGTTGATAACTGATTTAATATATTTTATAGAGTTTAATCATGTAACTACAACACGTAATGTACTCAAAGATTAATCATTGTTATCATATCAAACCGTGTCCACTACAGCCTGCTTCTGTCGACAGCCGAGTGAACACTGCGATGACCATATGTCATAAGACAATTCATGATGGAGTAATTTCAAATTAAAAAGTCTATAAAAGAAAATCTTTTCATGAACTATTCAAATTTGATGAATTAGAATGAGTAAGAATATAACTATAATTGAATATGGTTTTTTAGATCATAACAAATCAAAATGACACTGGTAACCAACATCCTAAACGTAGCCGTTTTTGAGGTATTGTTAAAACAATGTTTATAAAATTGATTTTTTTCCAAAATGATTCTCCATCTACAGCGGAATAAGATGCACATACAATTTTCTACATGTCACACTTTGACACTAAGAAGGGTGAAGAATATTATATTCCATGTGGAAACACAACATGATTATCCGCTTCTACTTTCAGCTACCAGCTCATGACTGTTTTCTCACACCAATTGTTCTGGGTTCAATCCCAGTCGGGGTCGGTTGGATTTTTATGAGGCATAAAAATCTCTGGTCACGACTCCCTTCGGAAGGGAAGTGAAGCCGTTGGTCCCGGCCCATATGTGTGTTTGAATTGGTGCGGGCAGCCCTAAGTTTGCACCTTTAGAATTGATAAAACGATCCATAAAATATTGAAAAACGTTCCATTAAAAACATCCAAATGATCCATAAAACATCGGAGAAAATCCCTAAAAAAGTGTGGATGATCCATAAAAAATATCAATATAATCAATATTTTATGTGAAATTTAGCAACACAATTGTAAAAATGTACCACTAAATTTCTAAATAATGAGCATTGGAATTGTACGAATTACCCATAAACATATTGCAATTGATCCATAAAACATTCAGCAATGAACCTTAAACTAAAGAAAGTGATCCATAAAAAATCAAGTTTGCTCACTTAAAAATATAGGCATGATCCATAAATTAGACGTATGTTATTCATGTTTAGGACACTATTTTTTTAAATTTTGATCCATAAACCTTGAAAAATTGCTCCACTGCTTATCTACTTAGATTTACTGTCCTGCCCGTGTATTTAAGGTAGATGTGCGAAGCGATGGGCAAGCGTCTAGAATTAGCTTCCAAACGAAGATTCTATAATAATATTCTTAAGACGTTTCCTATGGAAGCTTCATTTAGAAACTTTTTAAGAAGCTTATTCTAGACGCTCGCCCAACGTTCTGCTCTCCTGACAAAAAAAACACGGGCAGAACAGTAAATCTGAGTAGCTACGCAGTAATGTAGCAATTTTCCAAGGTTTATTGACCAAATTAAAAAACATATGTATATAGACCGAGATATAAACTATAATTGGAACACACCAAAATAAGCACGTCTACCAACAACTGGAACACCTACCCTAGGTATGATCCATAAAATTAACATTTTTTTTCATTTTTTCTTAAGAAGATTATTACAGAAGCTTCTTTTGGAAGCTAATTCTAGACGCTTGACCATCGCTCCGCACATCTACCTAAAAACACAACAGGACAGTAAATCTAAGTAGTTAAGCAGTAATGGAGCAATTTTTCATGGTTTATGGATCAAAATTAATAATACAGTGTCCAAAACTGAATAAATAATATACGTCTAATTTATGGATCATGGCTGTTCGGAATATCGGAATAACCCTGTACCGCCAAGTCCAGTGACAACCCTGTGGGGGATTCAGAGAGCTACGGTAACGGTCGCTGTCAGAAATGACAGACGTCAGGTTTGGTTCAACGGAACTGTGAACTCACAGTTCCGTTGAAACAAACCTTAGATAGGTCGGAGTATGAACGAGAAAAAAAGAGGAAAAGAAGATATAATTCCAAACCATGTAAAAAACGTTTTACAGCTAAATTATTTTAATTGCCTAAATTTGTTAATATACCTATCGTTTAATTAAATTGTAGTTATTTGTAGTGAACTAGCTACCAACAATCAATACGAAACTAACGATTTTAAATTGGCTCACTACTTGACTTGCCTATTGGTCCCAAGCAAATCGATTAACGTACCTCATTCTAGTCAAAATTATAGTACTACACAATGTTTGTTTTGATTCGCTATGAAAGTTTGACAGGTAAAATGAGGGGTTCGTGGATTTTCTCGTGTTTTATAGGGGTGCATCGATAAGCTTGGGACCGAAGATAGTACCAGAGCTTAGCCAAAAAGTTGAGCACATTTCTTCGGGACCTTCTGGTCTTAAAGTTACCTCTATGCAGCTACTGAAGTAGGTTAGTTGGAGGTGGAATGCGTGCAAATATTGAATTTAATAACCCTATATTTGCTTAATCTAGATACTACAGTTTGATCCTAAAATCTGGTAACCTACAATTTGTTCCTAAACGCTATATACATGATTTACCCTAAGTAACTAGTAAGTAGCTCATTCTACATCGTTTGCGTGCTTAACTAAAATAATAATTGAATCCCTAAATGCTAAATCTAGCCAAATCTTTGTTGAAAGAGTGACGGAAGATAACTCTCGGTTTGAAAATCTCCCGCTCAGCCTCCTATCGCTTTTCATGGAGGAATTTCTCTTCCTCCAGCGATTTCTTATTTGCGCTTTTCTCCTGCAGCAATTGGTCTAGGGATTCTTCCAGGCTGACCACATTGGTACTACCTTTTCCAGATTCGGTTGCGGCATCACTCCTCACTCTATTATTTCTGCTAGGTGGTTTATTTGAGACAGACTTCTTGGTTTCTTTTGCCACCTTATAAGCATTAAGATTGGTTTTGATTTTATATTAGTTTAATAAAACCTATTTCAGCTTCAAACTGTCCAAAACGAGACTGCTATGAGGAAGTTGCTTTCATTAATACGAACATGGTTATATTTTTAAGTGCGCAAACATGATTTTCTATGGATCACTTTCTTTAGTTTACGGTTCACTGCTGAATGTATTATGGATCAATTGCAATATGTTTATGGGTAATTCGTACAATTTCAATGCTCATTCCTTAGAAATTTAGCGGTACATTTTTACAATTGTGTTGCTAAATTTTACATTAAATATGGATCATATTGATATTTTTATGGATCATTCACACTTTTTTAAGGATTTTCTCCGAAGTTTTATGGATCATTTGGATGTTTTTTATGGAACGTTTTCCAATATTTTATGGATCATTTATTGGTTTTTATGTTCAAAAGTATGTTTGCCATTGGTGCGATATCCTACGCAGGTGTGGAAGCTGCCTTCCAGCACATTCGATTGCCGTTAAAGGATGGCAATCGATGTCCGTCGGTGATTGGCACTCCGCAATATAGTCAGAGACCAACATTAAATAATGGAAAGTGATAAACATTTTGTCCAATTTGGTGCTATCACTTACAACATAGCATACGATCTTAATTATAAATGTAAACAATTTCCGTAAAATGTGGTATCTTTGATAATGCGGGTAACTTTGATACTCTATGCACTATTTTCCAATTGGAAACATTGGTTCCTTACTGTAGCTGTAGGTATTTCCCTTGATATCGTATACAGTTTTTATGTAATGTATAGTACATGTTTTCCAAACATAGTAAAAAACAATTTTCTTGTCTTTTGCCTGTTTGAAAAGGCACCCCTTTTGAAATGTATTTATGATATAGCTAACACAAATTCTATGTTGTATTTTTATTGCTTATGATGTTTTCTGAAAATATACTCATTGAAAGTGATATAACAATAAATAATATTCTGTTTGATGGTCAAACATGATATTAATAATGTTCTTGAATCTCTGACAACTTCTATAATTGTAAAAATGCAGCTCCAGTACCAATATGTGAGGTTAAATTCAATTCAATTATAATAGACAACGATCTTGAGCTCTTGATTTGACTGAAAAAATGTCCGAAGGCGGCAATATTAAAGAACACTCGATCCTGCCTTTACCTGATTGGATTTACAAAAACAAATTAAATTGCGATTCTCTGTCCTGAGGAACAAAATTTTTGAAAATATTTTTTTTTTATTAGACTTGAATTCCAAAACCTTTTGAAAATCCACAAACATTTTGAAAAAAATAACCTCAAAAGCCTAAAGGGAAGTTCACCGCTTTTAAAAAAAATAATTACGTTTCAATTTTTCTAAAAATGTTGGAAAAAAAAATTAAAAAAAAACTTAAAAAATGACAGGAGCACATATCGTGGTGGGGGTAAACAATAGTTGCAATTTCCAAACCTACGACTGTATGCCTTCCTTCAAATAACAACTGTAGTGCGGTAAAAAATCGGTAGAACTGTTTCAAACACGCAGTTGGTACTTGAGCGGGCGGTTTTCATCTCTTTTTGCCAGTGGTGGCGGGGTGGGGGGGACACCCCTCACCATCCCTCTCCAAAGGGGGAGTTTGGTAAAGAAAGATGAAAAAACCGATTTGTACCTTCCTTAAAAGTTGTCCTAGCTCGCTTATCTAATATCTATATACAATCTTCACACTGCCGGTCTCTAACGGAACTATCAACTCTATGCTTTCATCTACTCCATCTATCGTATAAAAATTACCACTACAGTCTGTTATTTGAAATAAGCATCTTCAACTACACATTTTTATATATTTAAAAAAAAATCAAGTGCAAAAGATTTTTTTTTTTGTAAGTCATCATGGCATTAAGTTGGACCCAAAAAACCTTAAAAAATAGACCTTTCGGTTTCGCTGAGAGTCCATTTTTTTGTCATTATGAGATAGAAAAAAAATATGTTTACATGTTCTACAGAATCTAAGGAAAAACTGGTTTTCTTGGATTATTGATTATTTTTCTCATTAATTTTAGAAAAATAAAAACGCGCCGAAAAATAAAATTCATTTTTGGGGTGGTAAACTTTGCACAATTTTCACACAAATTCTAAAAATGCTAATAAAATTGCTAAGAAATTCGATATTCATCCATCAAAAAGCGTTATTGGCTCCAATTATGTAACCTTAACTAACCACGAAAAGTACTAAAACTAAACTTCAGTAGTACATAGATAGTCATCTCATAACAAGGAGCACTACTAGGCAAACTAAACTGATCTAGAAAAATAAATGAACTTAACCTCCGTTGTAGCAGCTGAACATGCTATAATTAGTTCGATTTCTTCGAAAAGGACGATGTCAAAAATAATGTTGTCAATATCACGTCAATATAAGTCCTTCAATGACAAATCTCAGTACAGGCTGAAACAAACCACAACGTCTGAATACGAGCTCTACGGTAAGCATACGAGTCTACGCCTTCAAGTAGACAACCCGCTCGCTTCGATTATGGCACACTACGAGAAATATCAACGATGTTTTCAATTGCGCTTATCATTGGGCAGTCAAACCTAGATGAGATGACAATTTAAACGGATGATTAGCAAAATCTTTGATATGACGTAGCTTTTGCATTTCATTAGAATTAATTACCGTTGCATCAACGTCTTATACCATCACAGTTAAAGCACTCGAAATGAACCGAGTGAAGATGAACAACAGCCGATTGCCGGTTAGCCCAAGCCTATAAACAAAACAACCGCTGGGCCTTGAACTTGTACGCGGTCGCGAAAAATGCTTGAAAGCGGAATCACATACATACTTGCAAGCCTATGGCGATCGATGAACTTCGGACGCTTCGTGCTTCATTAGCGCCAATGGAGGTTGTGTTGGTAAGGCCATAAGTAGTACTTGTTGCATTATCATCTCTCTTTGCAGTTCTCATTCAGCTTGTTGTTCTACGATTGAACAGTGCAGTTTTGACGAATGTTGAATCAACTTGAGTGCGTGATGATATAAACTGTTTACTCGTGATCCGTGTGATAAGCGGTTATTTTCCGTCGGTAGAATAACTTTCTAGTGGCTTGTTAAAACAGAATTTCGCTTGTTAGATTCCACTTAAGTGAAGACTATCATCAAGTGCGCACTAATTTACTCAATTGAGCAACGACTATGTGGATTTACCTGTTTATAACAGTAATCACGCTCTTAATTCTGCTGGTGCGAAGGAAGTATTCATTCTGGGAGCAGCATGGAGTGCCCTACATCAAACCATTGTTCCCGTTTGGGAACATACGACCCGCCGGAAAACGTGTTCACTCGTCCCAGCTGATGACCCGCTTCTACCGAGAAATGAAAGGAAAGCATCCCTTCGGAGGAATCTACTTTTTCACCAACCCGGTTGCCCTGGCGCTGGATCTGGATATGATCAAAGACGTCCTGGTGCGAGACTTCCAGTATTTTCATGATCGTGGCATGTACTTCAACGAAAAAGATGATCCCATTTCCGGTCACCTGTTCAACATCGAAGGATCCCAGTGGACTAGCCTGCGGAAGAAATTATTGCCAACTTTCTCCTCGGGGAAGCTAAAGATGATGTGTCCTACCATTATAACCGTGGCGGAACGGTTTCGGGAGTGTATGGAAAAGTGTTCCGCCGAAGATCCGGAAGTCGAAATGAAGGATCTGCTCGCTCGTTTCACCACCGATGTGATCGGAACATGCGCCTTCGGGATCGATTGCAACAGTTTGGCCGACCCGGAGGTCGAGTTTCGAAAAATGGGCAATAAGATGTTTGAAATCCCACCCCTGAGGATATTCAAGTTCTTCTTTATATCCACGTTCCAAAATCTAGCTAGAAAAGCCCATGTGAAATCCGTGCCAGAGGATGTTTCAGCATTTTTCTTCAACGTCGTTCGCGAAACGATTGCCTACCGCGAAAAGAGCCATGTTCAGAGAAACGATTTTATGAACCTGTTGATGCAGTTGAAGGAGAAAGGTGAACTCGAGGGATCGGAGGAAAAGGTCGGGACGCTGACTCTTAACGAAGTAGTAGCACAAGCGTTTGTGTTTTTCTTAGGTGGTTTCGAAACGTCCAGTACAACGATGTCGTACTGTTTGTACGAGTTATCTCTGAACGACGACATCCAAGAACGTGCCCGAGAGAGCGTTCAACTTGCTGTCACAAAACACGGTGGCTTCAATTACGACGCCGTGATGGATATGCACTATCTGGAGCAGTGTATTAACGGTAGGTTGTTGATCGCTGTATAATTAGACACATAATTGTTGACACATTATTCTTGGCTTCGCAGAATCATTAAGAAAATATCCACCGGGAGCAAACTTGGTGCGCTGCGTCACCAAAGATTACCAAGTGCGCAATTCCAGCGTGGTCTTCAAGAAGGGTATGGGTATCATGGTTCCAGTGTACGCCATCCATCACGATGCGGAGTTCTATCCGGATCCGGAACGGTACGATCCGGACCGGTTCAGTCCGGAGGAAGCGGCCAAGCGGATACCGTTCACATTTATGCCGTTCGGAGAGGGACCACGAATCTGTATAGCGGCGCGGTTCGGAATGATGGAATCCAAAATTGGACTGGCTGCGCTGTTGATGAATTTTAGATTTTCGCGGAGTTCCAAGACGGTCGTTCCGTTGGTGATCTCACCTCGACATGCGGTGTTGACTCCTGCCGGGGGATTGTGGTTAAAGGTTGAAAAACTTTGTCGGTAGTTGGCGAAAGGATTTCAGTGGCAATTCAAATCCGATTGCAGAGCTTGTTATGAGTTCTTTCAAGAATGTGATTTTTAATTATTTCAAAACTAGTATCTAGGGTATAGAACTACTTCGGCATAAGCGGTCAATTCCGTCATATCGAGCGGATGGTACAAATATGGCTTCGACGTGAACAAACCAATCATACGTTTGGTACGATAGTTTGGTTCAATAGCTACCATACAATGTCTATAAGAAAGTATAATACACTGAAGTATTTTTTAACCGGTTTTTACGTAGTTTTTTACGCGATTTTTTTGTACGCTGTTTGCCCCGCTTAGTCGTAAATTATACGGTAGGGTAGGGTAGAAGTAACCTACTATCAATTATTTTTCTACAATGGCATTTTTATTTAAAAAATACGACAACACTAAAATGTTAGTTTTTCAATTGGGCAAGGCATCCCCATCTTTAAAGTAAAAATGCTTCCACAACAAATAAACTGTACGCTCTATTATAAACGGATAGTACATCATTCTACACAGATATGACATGCCCCAGAGCAGGGCCGTCCAAAGCCACTTTCAATCGAAAATCGTCAAGCGACGATGAAGCCGTCAACCATCACTTCCAGTTGAAAGTCATTCTGTCTTCTCTTCTAACATGTATAACATAAAGCATAGTCCACTTAATGGAACATCATTTGGGTCTATTTTGGATTTGAATTAACGGATTTTAAAACGGTGACACTCAAGTGCATACTATTTATTCCTTATATTTTAAGAAAAAAATACGGAACGAATTATTCGGCGCGGTTTCAAATGAATTCTCTTTATTTTTTCCCTTACCCATCAAGCGGCGCCCAATGGTCCAGAACGTGTTTTCATTTCCATTTTGATTACTTGGACTGGCACAACTCAAAGTAATTTTGCCAGTTCATCTTTGATCTGATCCAGGGGTTCTCCACTGGGCAGACATTTGTAACTTATGAAGACTTCCCACCGTATTTGGCGCGGACGTCTTCACTAGCCAGCCGAGCTAGCTTAACTCTAATTTTCAGGGTCGGCAAACCGCACTAGAAGAAACTCACCTGAATACAACCAACGACAAAATCCCAACCTGAAACTTTTCTTTCGGTGCATGCAGAATTTAGAACACAAGCGTTACGTTAAGAACACCAAGCCAAAAAATATATTCATAGGACATTCAATCAAACTTTGGAGCACTTTTTTTTTATTTTAGGAAAAGGAAAATGTTCTAAGGGTTTGACTCACTGTCTGATGTCTGCTGATGCTTGCCTCGCTGATACCGCCGCCGCTGCTGCCGTTGGATGCCACGTGTTTCCTCGTCGCTGGATCGCTTCACCCTTAGCAGGGCCGATGCTGATACCGTTCCGATACAAAACGTGTGTTGACGTACGACCGGTTCAGCGCATCTGGGAAGCGGTTCACTGTGCACAATCTTCACACACTTCGAGAGGAATTCAACCTAACTCACACCGCGACCCCTTGTCTCACCGGTTTTAAACTTCACGGACAGTTCTTCAGGGTGTCGACTTAAATTACACAAACCGGAAGACGACCTCTCGGAATATTAACTGGCCTCTACGTCAGTGATAAGGAGGTCCAGTTTACCACTACGTGGCCACTAAAGCGCGCACTACCGTGTATTGTTCTTCGCGAGTTAGGTTTCACTTGGAGCTAAGCTCCTTTAACGTTTTTTTATTGAGACTCAACCGGCAAGAGTACTTATTACTGACTGTCCTTTAACTTCTCTAACACCGGTAGAATAACGGTTTTGAATCTCACTTGCTGAACTAACTTTCTAAAATGCACTAATCTTCTTCGCTTCCCAGGATACAAGAGACCTCTATTAAGGATCGGGGACCCTTATATAGAAGTGCCGGGTTTGAATTTAGGTAGCCAATTATCATAATACGATCATCAGCCCATCGATGACGATTGTATCACGTGATTTACGCGCCTTCGGGTTTTTCTCACTTCGTGCGAGTCGAGCAGTAGGTGGTAATCTTCGGTGTAGCAATGTTCGAGCAGTGGAGCCACCTGATTCCCTGCACTAGCTAGAATTTCAAAAACCCTATCTGCACAACTCCTACCTGACTCGAAGGGTTGTGAGTCGTCTCATTTGACGATACATTCAGTATTTTTATCGTGCTGCTCGTCTTTTGGAATGATTTTTTTATTTCCAAAATTAAGCATGACAACGGTTCACAACTTCCTCGGTCTATTTTATTAAAAAATGTTTTCTACTTTACGGCATTGGAGTTCATAAAATAGAAATAAATTTATTAGGTTTTAATTTATATAATTCAATAAATTCTTGCATGAAATTTATATTTAAATACAATGGTATTTGATAAGGCAAATCTGACACCAACATATAGTATATAAGGTTGAAACAGGTCGAAGGTTACACATTTCAAGACAACCTTGAACAGTAGCTCAGTTTTGGTGTCATAAATTAAAAAAAAAATGTGTGTTGCTTCTCAGTAAGATACTTGAGAAGACGTTTGAATCCGTCCAAGGTTTCAGCCAATACACGGCATTCACCTTGACGGTCAATTTGAAGTGAAAACTTGAATTTAGCGAAGTTTAAAAGTTCCGTGCAAAGAGCATGGAAATAGGAAGTGGTTATCACAATGGGGGGGGGGACCTTTTCTTAGCATGAAGCCGGGAAAGTTTACTAGAATTTTTCCTGGATGAAGAATCATTCTCATCATCATAAGTATAACAAATTGATTGCTCAAATTAATTTCATCAGAAGGAGGATCAAGCGATTGCCCTTTTCTTTTGCGATAAGGTGCCATGGCGGCAGTAAAACGTTTCTCCACATCGATTTACAAGCATATTACTATGAGAATCTGAAGGATCGAAGAGGATTTTTCCAAATCGATTTCCAGGCAGCACACCAAAAATTTGATTTTTACTGGCGATGTTAACATCCATGCATGCAAACATTCATACATGTCAACTTCCTTTTCACGTAAACTAGCAACTTGCAAGAAATGTTGCAAACAAAAGTGGACAGTTGCATACAATATATGGGATATTACATGACAAGTCTCATAAATTTACACGATCTATAATCTAAATTTGTATGATATATGACGCTCCATTTATGTGCATCATAGTAACGGAAATTTACACTACTTTTTTTTAGCTGTGAGGATTACCTCGGGTAGGGTCCAAACGAGGATCGAAGAGGAATAAGAGCCTAACCTGCTGGGTTCCCACGAAGGCCTCGAGCAAATTTCGGCGTGCTCTACCAGGTCTCATTCTTCGGAATCCGGATTACGGTTCTCCGGCACCGGTAGTAGAGCAATCTTTGCGGCGAGTCTGATGACGGCATCGGATGTTGTAGTTCTCAGGGTGACAACACGTACCACTCCGTCTTTGCCCGGATGTACATTGATGATCTTCCCGAGCGGCCATTGGATCGGTGGTAGGTTGTCGTCCTTAATCACCACGATTCGTTCAAGTTCAATGGTGACTGGTATCTTGCACTTCGTGGGCACCATCTGGACCAGATTCTCTGGAACCGATTCTGTGTGAGCTCCCAGTGGGTAAGAAGATTGTCCGTAATGTCACACAGATTATGTTCCGGGACGGCTTGGAAGCTGGTTCCGATCAGGAAGTGTCCAGGGATGAGGACTTCCATGTTTGATTGATCAGTTGGGATCGGAACTAGATGTCTGGAGTTCAAACACATCTCAATTTGGGTGAGAAGAGTGCACATTAGAGTGATGCAAAATTTGAAATTTTCGCTCCACAATACTTAAACGATTCCAAATCGGATCCTGATTAACATCTCAAAATTTGAACCCATTTGGTGAGAAACTGAGATGGCACAAACCATTTAAAGTTTGTTTGGGAATTACTATGGTAAACCAAGATTTTTGTTTATGTCTATCTAATAATTCACCATATCGATCTGCTTCAAAAGTTTTCAACTGTACTTATAGGAAATTTTTCCAGCTACAACTTTGCTCAAGACCACTTTTTGATTAAATGCAAGAATCGAAAGTTATCAATGGTTCAATGCACTGATGTCTTATAATCATGCTCAATCAACTGCTCAGCAGGCAACATTGGTGTTTCTGGGGCGTTGAATAGGACACACAAACCATGGCTACTATGTCACACTGCAAAATACAGTGTTGCCTACAGAGCAGCTGCTTGAACTTGTCATAAGTTTACCACTCTCTTAAAATAATTAATAACTTTTTCCTATCTCGTTTTACATAGAAACAATCTTGAGCAAAGTTGTAGCTAAGAAAATTTTCTATAAGAATGGTTATCGAACTGTTTCGCAGCTCAATATGGAAAAAGACTAGAAGGCAATGAACAAAAAGTTGAGATTTACCATAGTAATATACATGTAAACTTCAAATGGCTTGTGTGAAGTCTGTTTCTAACCAAATGAGTTGTAACTTTGAGAGGCTAATCAGGACCCGATTTGAAACCATTTAAGCACTGCAAATTTTGCATCAGTCTAGTGTACATGTCCTCGTAGCTCACGTTGACTGTGCCGATTTCACGTAACAAGTGGTTTTTGGCTGATTTGGCGGCTACCTCCCACAGACCGCCAAAGTGGGGTGCATGGGGCGCAATGAAACGCCAAATGATCTCGTTTGCAGCACACTAGTCGAGGATTTGCTTCCGATCAGCTTCATTGATCATCATCTCGTAGATTCTATGCAGCTCGTTAGCTGCACCCTTGAAAGCGGTGCCGTTGTCGCTGTAGATTTCGATCATCCTTCCACGGCGAGCGACGAAACGGTGGAGAGCGGCGAGGAAAGCCGGCGTAGACAGATCGGATACAAGCTCGATGTGAACGGCGAAGCACACAAATATGGCGATGTATGTCTTCGTTGGCGTCCGATTGCAGATCGGCGACTTGATGTACACGGGCCGCAGTAGTCGTTCCCGCATACGGCGAAGGGGCTTGTCGGAGTGACTCTTGATGTGGACAAATCGGCGATTCTCTGCTGCACCAGGACGGATTTGCTGCGGAAACACATGTGGCACTGGTGGTACGTATGCCGAACAAGGTTTTGGCTACCGATGATCCAGAATTTCTGGTGAATCGTTGCAAGAATGCAGCAGTGTCTTGTGGTAGTGATCGGCTAACAGATCGGATAGCAGATGCTTTGATGAGAGGACGATCGGGTGCGTTGTCGAGTCTTCCACCAACTCGGATCACACCTTCTTTGGTTATTCTTGGGATGAGCCACTTCAATGGCGAAGACGTTGGTACTCGTTCCCCATCAATACCGATTTTCGAGCTTGATACCGGTAAATAGATACGATTTTTCAGATAAATGATTTTTGAGATTTCATACAGACTTATACCACATAACATATGTGGAACTCGATCATTAAAAATCGACCCCATTTCAGTGATTTCAAGTGGTATAGAAAGACATCGATATGTCAAATTGATTATACCAGCTGTAAAATGAGAAAGGGAATCAAGGGGGTAGTCAATTGTTATAAAATAATAATAACCTGGTTTATAATTCTATGACTTCTTAGCACTTCTGAACTTGTGCCCTTTTTTGTCGTTAATTATTTATAGCTATATAGCTGGATTTAACAAATTCATCACGTTTCTTTACACAGCAAAACATATATTAACGTCGAATTTAAAAAAAGTAGACATTATTCACCGATATTTGATGCAATGACCTGCCAGCCAACGATGAATCCTGATATTTCATTGTAAGCTACTATATGCTAACTGTTTGCTGCCCAATTTTAAAAGCGATACGTATTGTTTTCTGTAGTTATTGCAAAAAAGTGGGGAAACTCCACGCGAATACTTGTCTAGTTCTTTGAATTCTAAATTCACGCGCGTATATTTTTTTAAATTTTTTATCTGTTAACTTAGAACATAAATGTATGTACCATATTTTTCGTTATTTTTTTTCTAATTGATTAGCATCAATTGCATCAAACTTTGATTTCATTTGGATTCTTATGAGGAAAAATACGATCGCGCAAATTAAGAGTTTACTGCATACATTTTGAAGTCCAGCGAGAAGCAGTAAAATTTTGAAACAAGTGTCTAGGTTAATGCGGAAGTGTTTTGAGGTGACCATAGTTTCATCCGCAAACAGGACGATAAATCAAATCGAGCGCTTCGATAGCAACATTAAGCACTATTTACAAACGAAAGTAATCGTTTGGATCTATTTTACGTAGGGTAACTGCACCAGTTTTGACACTAGAGGTCCTGTTTGTGGCCCTAGGCCCTAAATCAAATTTGAAATAAATTTTCATGGTTTAACTTGCGAAGATTTATGGCAAACCATATGTATCTGTATCGAAAATAAAAAAATGAAAATAATGTTAAAATGTGAAATTTATCATAGGGCCGACACTAGTGCCTGAATCTGGCACACTTACCCTAATTTTATCTCTAGCTTCTTTAGAAAAAAAAAAATCGATTTTTGTTAATGTAAACGTCAACATCCATCAACAGAATATTTCATAACATAAATAGTTGACTTACTAAAAGCACAGTGAACAATATTACTGGATAATAACGCTCTTGATTGGCTTCTGACCGACTTGGAAGTACCAGTCAAAAAATCCTTTGATAAGCCCCCTGTAGAGCTAGTCGAAAAAAAAACGAATGGCCGCATTACCTTGACAATTTACAAATCGCCTTTTCGGCCACTCTGCAACTCTTTACTCCTATGGTAAATCCCCAACAGCAAATGTCAGTCTGTACGTGAGACATGGTGGACATTTCCTTACCCTGTCACTCCTATAGAAATCCCATACTCTCAAGCTTTGCGTGCAGAGACGGCGCCTCACTGGTACCATGGTGGAGTGAATAGATAAGGGGCTGTTTATAAACTACGTATAAAGTTGGGGGGGGGGGAGGGGATTGACAATTATCCACGGGCCATACAAATTTAAAAAAAAAATATGTAAAATTGTCTACGCAGGGGAGAGGGGGGGGGGGGTCAAGAATCCAAAAAAAAACTGTCTACGTAGTTTATGAACAGCCCTAAGAACAAGTTTTCTAGATTTCATGCGCAGATTGCCAGATGCTTGTGTTGCAGAATCGTCGTCAACTTCAATGCTTATACTGAGCATCCAACCATATATCTGCTTCTCTTTCATAAGAGTCAATGTCGCAAAAGTAAACAATGACTTTTTCTGTGCATTTCTAGAGAATGAAAAACCACTCAAGTAAACCATCACGATGATTATGTAGAGAGAGAGAGTCCCTCCATCTGATAGTATTGCTGGCTAACATGGATTGACTTTGAACTACGGGAAATTTACGAAAGAAGCCACTGTTTACGTTTTCGACATTGGTATTTGTGAACGATTTCATGAAAATTTTATTTTGACAGATCGATGCCCAACTATACTAGTTATACCCCTGAGGCAACACAAAAAAGAAGTAAACTTTTAGTCAGTTATTTTGCATGAAGTTCCACATATGTTATGTGCTTATACCGATAATTAAATGCCCGCACTGAACTGTCAGAGGAAACAATTGTGATACACTTTCATCTTATTGAATATTTAAAATTTATAGAGTCTGTTCTAAAAAATTATTTATCTATAATCATCTATCTTATGCTAGGAACTCTTTCAATTAATGTCTCCATTTCCATGGGTTGGATTTTGACTACCCAGAAATCGACAAATAGCTGATGACTCATCCCGGTTATTCCTGGGAATTGGGAAATACGTTTAATCAGTTTTTTTTTTCGTTGATTTAGTTTCCGTCGATCTTGACCCTACCTATCGACCCATCAACTCATGAACCGGGGACCAACGGCTTTACTTCCGGCGGAAGGCGTGATCAGAGATGTTATGCCTCAGAAAATCCCAGCTGCGCCGACTGGGATTGAACCCAAGCCTTTCGGGGTGAGAGGCAATCAAGCTTACCACTACATCATTGGCGCCACAGTGCTTGTATTCAGTAGGTTCATCAAAATGATAATTTTGTTTAACTTCCTGGAGTTTATTCTATATTTCACCTTACCCCGTAAGTTATTTTCCAATTCATACCGGAAAGGTAGTTCGACTTCTTCTGGCTTCGCTCGAAAGGTTATTCCGTCTTCTCCCGTCAGTTTTTTCATCAGAAAAACTGCAAGAACTTTTAAGAAGTTCCAGAATTGCAGAAAAGTACAGGCTTTTGGGTAAGTTTAAAGAGCTGTAAGGGTATGTACCGATAAATTAAAGACATTTCCATTAACTTCTGCTGAAATTTGAGATCCCGGAAATTTCTGCAAAAATCCGGAGAACTCCGAATTAACTTATGGAAATATCGAAAATATATTGTAAACTTCACAAGTTCAATTAACTTCAAAGGAATGGTTTTAATTGTTGTTGCTGCTAGGTTGGGGTATCTAAAGGGTTACTAGACAAACACCTCGGCGGGCTTGGCTAAGCAACGACCTGCCAGTTAGGGTGGGTCATCCAATGACCTCTTTTGATGGCTGGCTCGATCTGGAGAACTATACTTAGTCTGGTGTAGATTTACCGGACTAATCAGGACTTGGATAGTGTGTTATAATTGAATAAAAAGCTAATGATTGTCATTCGCATTCTTTAATTCCCTAAAATTTAACATGCTGTGTGTATGTGTGTGGTGTGTAGTGTGTTCGTTTAAACTATACCTGTCCTGCCGGCAACTGCTGAACTACGCTGGTTGGTAGTGGTGGGGATGGTCTTGAAGATGATGGCTAGCTTGATGGCGGGAAACGTGGGGGTGATTGGGCTCGAGAAGAACGACGCTATCAACCGCCGACAATTGCCGGTGATGATCCGTGGCGAGAGTAGGTTCCAGTTACTCACTACTATGGCCCTGTAACCCGATTGGTGACGAAACTGGGTCCGTGGGTATGACTAGGCAATCCCCTGGTCAGTGCAACGAGGACCAGATCTCTCTTCCTGAACCTCGTGGGAGAACGAAGTTAGCTCTTCAAACAACGAAACGGTCCCAGACAGCTTATTCGGAGCCTTCCCTATTGGGCATACAAATAACCCTCTCAGGGCCATCACAAATGGTTTTAATTGCATACCTGATCCTCTTCTTTTCACACTCTAATTATGTTTAATTTACTTCCTCACTTCTATTTTCAAAACTTCCTACGTTATCTGGTTTTTATTATATTTGTTTGCCAACTATTACCATTTAATCCGCTTCTACTCTCTTCTCTGGTTAGTTGGCAAGTGAAAGAGTACATCCCTTTGTTAATTACTTGTCCCTTGCATGTTGATCTTGTCTTGTCCTTTTCTTCTAATTTATCCACTGAACTGTTACTTCGACTTAGATTCCAGTAGTTGGTAGTGTGGTAGTGTATTGTGTACTTAATCTAGGGGTTTATTTATTGGAAATTCTAGTTATTTAAAGTTGAACAAGGACATGCATGAAACATATAGCTAACAACAGTACAAAAAAGACAAATGTTACAAACGGTTACATTGTTTCTGGAGAAGAAAGCTCTGAAAACATCAGAACAGATCAAATTATTTCAAAGAAATTACTGAAACTTCAAATAACTTCCCGGAAACTTCAGCAATTTTCCGAGAGGTTCACAAAATTTTGGAAACTTAAGAGAAGTAACATGAACATTAAAAAATTGTGTGAAAACTTCAAGGGAAGTTAGGTACTTTCACATTGCAGTTTAGACAAGTTTAAAATATTTAAAAATCGGGAAGACCAGAGCACTTTAATGCATTAATTTCAAGAAAATTGTCAGAGCATGTAAGAATTTCTGAAATCTTCAACAAAGTCCAGAGGGCTTTAAAGAAGATTAAAGATTTGTGCGGTAGTTTTCATTATAATAAGGGAAGTTCCGAGTACTTTGAGGATGATCAGAGAACTTCTAAATAGACCCATCCACTTTCAGAAAAATTGCATGAGAGTTCCGAGGAATCATGGTAAATTCCGAAGTGCATTTCAGGTATGATCAGGCTTGCCTAAACTCCTCGAACTCAGATTATGCTGTATAGATGCTCATTGATTGTGGGCTAGTTCATCCCGCACATATAAAGAGCAATGATGTAAAATCCAAAGAGTGCAAAAGAGCTCGAGCTCAAATTGATGCTCAAGCTGGACTTCCACAAACACGCATCACGATGAGTGTTGCGGGGTTCGCTCTTGAGTGAGGCGTTATTTACATCGGCTCTGCTCACCAAACAAAATTTTGAACTTCGGGATGGACTCGATGAAACCGTAAATATAGAGCTTCGTTATACATTCGGAAAGAGCACGCACGCATGGTTCTTCCATTTAATATTATGATACAGAACAATACATTCAATGGACTATAGGACCATTCCCAGAGAACGTTACATTTTGAGATATTGATGTTTTTTTTTTACTTGGGGACTATTTTTTGGGTTACTCAAACTCAGTCACAAAAATTTTTGATCATTTTTTCCGCTGTGCTTTAGGAGTGGATAGACGAAATTATATTTCTGACTGAGAATATACGAGGAAAAGCAAGTAAATGCACTAATTACTCCGTATATGGGTTATCCCTTGGTGATGTTTTCATATTCTCCTGTTGCCTTTTAACATGTTCATTCATTCAATTCGCTGCCCTCGCTGCACACATGGTAGCTCGAAAATCTTTCTGGACCAACAATTGAAATAGGTGGAACAACCCAACGTAAGCAATGGCTTTAAACATAAAATTCTCGAGATTAAAAACACTTCATCGTAAACTAGAATTGCCATTCAATAAAGGAAGTTTGTTCTATCAGATGGTGTTAGATTGTTTGGATGTGCTTTGATTTTCGAGTAATTTGTGTTTAAAGCCATTGATTACGTTTGGTTGTTCCGCCTATTTCATTTGTTGGTCTAGCGTTGGTTAAAATCAGTTGGAGTCTGGAATCGATTAATTCATAGCCGTTCAGTTGGTTGCAAGATGTCGCAGAAACGCAAATGAAATTTTATGCATATATGCATTCGTTCCATAATGTTGTGCACTTCTTTCTCGAATACAATACAAAATCACTCATTCATGCACACTGGGAGAAGCCATCAAGAGCCAAGCTCTCTACGAACACATCACGAAGCTCCAAGTTTATTGCTTTGCGCAAGCGCATAACAAAGCTAAAATTTCTGCTCGGTAGGCAGAGTCGATATACAACCGAGAACGAGCTCCGCATCCCTCTCAGCGATGAGAGCCCAGCTTGAGCAACAAGTATAGCTCCGTGAGAGCAAAATATATCATCATCAAAATATGCTGGAGTTCAGTTTATTGATGACTCTTGATGGAGCTTTTGGGAAGCCTATGATCCGACAATTTCAGGGTTTTCAGGGATGTTTTATGAATATCAGGAAAATTGCTGGATATTTAGTTAAAACATGTAAGGAACTGTTGTGCTAACATCCCCAAGAAATCTTTTTCCGACTTTCTACAGAAGTTTCTTTCAATCTATCTTAGGAAGTTTCTTCCAGCATCTCCAGGATGTTAAAATTCTAACGAATATATCTATAGAATTATCCTAGAAGTTTCTTTCGTCTTCCTTTGAAAGTTTTTCCATAAGCGATTCTCCTTAGGTTTTTTTCGACATCTGTTGAAAGGTTTCTGAGTTTCTTCTGGCTTCCCCAGGAATTTATTTCCGATTTCCGAATTTTTCTGGCTTCCCCTGGATATGTCATGTGATTTTTCGCAAAGTTTCTTTGAATTATCGCCAAAACTTTCTCAATATTTGTCTTGGAAGCTCCTTGCATGGTTTTCCAACATTTCTTACAGTTTCATTCAAACTTCCTCCAGAAAACCTGCTTTATTCTTTCACTGGAAGTTTTTTCGCCTTCCTTCTCCTGGAAATTGTCCGTACTTGGTTCAAAAGATTGAATTTTCGCTTTAAAAACGGCAAACATATATAATTAATTAAGAAAGTTATTACCGCTAAATGCTGATTGTTTTATAAATCGGAAGGCTTGAATAAAAAAATTAACACGATGATGCAAAGTTGCATAAATATTCGACTGCTTTATGTCCACAAAGTTTCATTGGAATCTGAGAGGGTGCCGGGCATTTTTTTAGCTGTCAAAAAAGATGGGCCGAATGGTCTCAGATTTTATGAAATTTTGCCAACAAGCAGAGTTTATGGTTATATAAACGATCAAAAATTCAATAAATTCGGGGTGGTTAATTTTCCCGGAAATTTTCAGACGAAGTTTTCAGATTTTCTTTCTTTGTTTTCAGTTTCTTTGAAAACTCATAACTCATCAAAGCTTGTTCTGATTTAAAATTATTTTAACCTTACCGAAACAACGCTCTGACGAGACAAAGAAACCCTAATTCTAGCTCGTACCCTGATCCTATCCTTCGACAATGTACCCCTCTAACCTCGGGTAAGCCACGAGCATCCGGCTCAACTCCTGCTAGACATTAAATTACGTGAATTTTGTTACATCCAATGAACAGTGAATTACACAAGTTTACAAATAAAAGTAAAAAAATAACTTCAATGTTTGACCTATGATCCTTATGTAAAATCGTGCGCTGAATCCATAAATGTAGTCAGAAAAATCACAGTAGAATAGTTTTATAGATACAGATAAAAAACGATATTCCACGTAAAAAAATGTTTTCTTAAATACAAATATATTCGGCTGTAATAAAGCTATAATATTTTAACGTCAAATTAAGGCGAGAAAATTTACTTTCGATCAACAAGACATCATTTTTCAGTTAGATTAGTGATATTGTTGTTAAGTAATAATTTAAATTATTTATTTTTTTATTTTTTGCATATTTCCAAAAAAAAAATGGATTTCAGCTAAGCTTCGAAGCAAGGTTAATAGTTTTTTTTTGTAGTGGTTGTGCCAACAATAACTCTAATCTTACTGAATAATGATTTCCTGTTGATCGAATACAAATGTTCTTACCTTTAATTTGGCGTTAAAATAATTGATTTAGCTTTATTACAACCGAAGATATTTGTATTTTAGCAATCAAACTTTTTTTGAGTAAAATTTAAATTTTAAGCTGTATCTAGAAAACTATCCTGCTGAATTTTTTTTTCTGTCTACATTTTTTGGATTCACCGCACGATTTTAGATGGGAAATGACCTCCAAAAAGTTCAAATATGATGTAAACTAGTGCTATCGGCTCCGTAAAGCTAACGTGATTGAGCCTACCAAATAAAAAAAGCTTTCCGAAATGGAGCATACGTTCATTCGTCTAACATTACTTTCAAAATAGAAGAGAAAAGCTTAAAATTTTCTCGGCAGAAGACTCCACAGAAAGTCTATACATTCACCAGAAAACTTATTTCAATTCCCGCTTTTGGAATTATTACTATTATTCTTGAAAAGTACCATGCCCGCAATCCACCCAGAAGGTTCAACTGGTGCTCCCCGAACGGGAAAGGGTTAGAGAATCGACAACTTTTCCCACCTTCATCTTCAACAGGCGAAACGATCTAGGTCAACCCAAAAAACAAGTAATACTCCCAAACAGCACCAGGGTAAGAACAGAAGCAGTAGCACACTGCAACCCAGCCACCAAATCGAGCTTTCAAGACATTTATAGAACGAAATTGCTCGTAAAATCACAAACATGTAATTGTTTTTACGAGGTCCTTAATGCCACCACTTGAACGGACGGACGCCCACCCGCACCGTAAAGACGCGACCTTCTTCCCGCAATCACTTCCCGTCCCAGTGCCACCCTCGCAAAGCGTCTAGGCCATCCATTGCAGCGAAGCCAGAGAAAATAAAATCTCGTAAACAGTCGGAAAACCGTACAACTGTGCTGCACCCCTCCTCACCCTTAACTGAGTGGTAGGGTTAGGTACATTCTGCCAACCAGTCGGTTACCGCAATAATGTTCCCTAAATGAACAAGCATTGTTGTAGCCTTTGATGTTACTCTTTGCCGCCACACCCCCAACGAATCACACTCAACAGCGTGCAGATCTCGTCCGTCATAGGAGCAAGAATGCAATCAGTTTACCATTGGGGGCCTTTGTCTTGGGAAAAGTACGTGTTACATAGATGGCCAACGAAGAGAAGCCTTTGTATAAACAACGAGCCTCCCACCGCCCATGCACAATAACACGAGTCGGCTACCAACAACTCAACTAACCGGGCCGGCATCGGACGACGTCAGTATGAAACAGGAAAGTTCAAAAGCTGGCCTTTCAAGTCAAACAAAGTACACGTGGTTGTTGTTTTGTAACGGGTTTGCGGGATGGAATGGGCGATCGTACGTGGGAGAGTTAAGAAAATAGAGGATAACGTCGTAATATTTTCGGTAAATAATTCATGAAGCATTCGCCGGTTTTATTTGCCCTGGAAAATTGGATTACCCGCGTCGTGATTTACGAGCATCAATGTTTTGACCTAGTGAGGAAGTTTAGCTTGTTTGGGGCCAAGGTATAGGGGATGGAAATCTTGAGATCCTGCCTTGTTTTGTTCAGAAAAGAATCGCGAGAAATTTAAAACTATTGCTACTCTAAGAATACTCATCTTCCTAGAGCAGTATAATTATGCAAAACCGGTTGCAAGTCCAGTTTTCTGAATACTCGGGAAACAAAAATATTAGAAATGCTCGAAACACCAAGAAAAATTCCAGAAACTTCCGGAACTGCGGTACACCAGAAGCTTTTGACATTCCTAGAACTATGAAAACTCATGACTACAAATCAAAAAATCTAAAAAAAAAAACTCAAATACCATCGAGGAATGCTACTTTGGACACTTTCAAACTTGTTGAATCGAATGAAGTAGATTAAAGAATCTACTGAATGTTTCTTCACAACTTTTTACTGGGACTGCAGTTCAATCGGCCGTATAACATCATCAGCTAAGATTCACTTGGCAGAATAAGCCGGAAAAGTTACCAACGAGATTTTTACAGGGTGATTCAGAATAATTGTCACCGATTTCACATATGGGCAATTTCCAATGGCTAAAATGGGTATATGTTTAAGTATTCTTGTTTTAAAGTGTGTACAAATAGCAGCTTGAATTGAAATTTCATTCGTTTGCGATTTCTAAGAGCCATGGAAGTGACAATGAAGCATGTCATAAATCTTAAAAAATTCGTGGGTTATCTTTTAGAAACTGAAATCTCTTCGATAGAATGAAACATTTATTCCTCGTATCATTATAGAGTGCTGGAACTAAAACGTGCCTGCCAGCTGTTGTTTATTTTCGTGACAAATGTGGCTGGTTACTTAGGTAAAGGGATAGAGATTTAAA
Source organism: Ochlerotatus camptorhynchus (assembly GCF_037179485.1). Classification (NCBI taxonomy): domain Eukaryota; kingdom Metazoa; phylum Arthropoda; class Insecta; order Diptera; family Culicidae; genus Ochlerotatus; species Ochlerotatus camptorhynchus. The sequence goes on along the minus strand of NW_027040590.1, from coordinate 185,445 downwards.
TTAAAGTGTAACAGTCCCTCTTATTGCAGACTACGCTATTGTAACTCCACCATCAGAGATATGGATCTCAAATAATAGAGCGGCTTGTACTGTAGGCGGGAAGGCGAAGGAGAATGCTCTTGATAAATAGTAGTAGTAGTAAAATTATGTTTATTTGTGTTGATTATGGTAGTACATTGATTAATCATTTTAATTGATTAGCCTACTTGGTTCTTCATCTTTGTTTAATTTGATATTCTAATTAAATATTTGCGTTTTTCACCTAGTTTACAGAATATCCCTTTGGGGATGTGTTTTATTTGAATTGAAAAAAGTGATAACCTACCTAACTACGAGTATAACTAAACCTATCGTGCTAGATTACGTATGATCTGATGATTTGATCTCAGACAGGTGTCTCTGAACCTTTTCAGGATGAATACTCTCCGTTCTTCTAATGTTTGAATTCCAGCCAGGAAGTGGATCTCAGAATTTCTAGTCCGCGGGGGACTGTTTAGGACCATCCTAAGGATCTTGTTCTGGGTCCTTTGGAGTTTAAGGTGATGGCATTTTGCGCAACTCTCCCAGATTGGCATACCGTACTCGATTACAGGAAGGATAATTTGTTTGTAGACAACAAGCTTATTTTTCAGGGACAGGGTTGACTTCCTGTTGATAAGTCGATACAACGATCTTTTCAAGATGTTGCACTTGGTTTTCGTTTTGTCAACGTGCTCCCTGAAAAGAAGCTTGCTGTCTAGTGTTAGCCCGAGGTACACGACCTCTTTGGACCATTCCACCACAATGCCGTTCAGGCAGATCTTGTTATTCTCCGACGGAACAAGTCTAGGAGATTTAGAATGTGGAAAGATAATGACCTGGGTCTTTGCCGCGTTGATACGGATCTTCCAGCTGTTGAAATATTCAGACAGGACGTCCAGGCTTCTCTGAAATTTGGCAGTCAGAGCTCCGATGACCCTACCCTTGTAGACGATGGATGTGTCATCTGCGAATAGAGACAACGATCCACCATCAGGGAGAGCCGGCATATCGCAGGTGAACAGGTTGAATAGGATGGGGCCAAGGATGCTTCCTTGTGGAACCCCGGCACCGATGTTGAAAGCATCCGATGAAATGCCATTCAGAGAGACTCGGAACGTCCTGTCTGATAGATAGTTGTTTATGATCTTCACTAGGAAGATTGGAAGACCGTACTGCTACAATTTGAACAACAGGCTATCATGCCAGACATTGTCGAATGCTTTTTCAACGTCCAACAACGCCATGGCAGATGTTTTCGAAACAGACTTGTTCCGCCTGAGAATGTTTGTTACTCGAGTCAGCTGGTGGACGGTCGAACGACCTTTCCGAAAACCAAACTGTTCCTCGAGTAACAAGTTGTTTTCATCGGCAGATGTTAGGAGCCGGTGGTACAGTGCTCTTTCGAACATTTTTGATAACCCTGAGAATAGACTGATTGATCGATAACTTGAAGGAGAAGACGGATCCTTCCCAGGTTTCCGGATGGGTATGACTTTAGCTGACTTCCAACACGAAGGGAAGTAGCCAAGTCTGATGCACTGATTAAACATTAGTGCCAGATGGTTGTAGAATCTGGAACTCAAGTGTTTGAGTTCCAGATTCAGGATGTTGTCGAAACCTGGGGCCTTCATGTTTATAGATGATTTGATATAGGCCAACAGTTCGTCAGCCGTAATCTCGGATTCGTTTGGAAAAATGTTAGGAATCTGAAGAAGATTGGTTGCATTTTCAGCAACCTCAGATTCATGAGGGCTGACGATGTTTTGTCCGAGATTATGGGAGCTGACGAAGTGTTGACCTATCGCGGCAGCCTTCTCTTCAGGAGTTATCAGATGAACCACTGGGTCGCCGGGACGATCCAGTGGGGTCAGTGGGGGAATGGGCCTAGGCTTGTTTTTAAGAATTTTTGTAAGTTTCCAGAAGGGCTTAGCACATTCTGGGAGAGAGCGGATCTTACTAGCAAAATCGTTATTTCTGAGATCCACCAACCTGGCCTGAATGATCTTTGTTAATCCATTACAATTGGTCTTCAAGTTAGGCAGGCCAGTACGCTGGTACTGCCTACGAATGGTGTTACGGAGTCTAATGAGATCTTTGGTAGGGCTGTCAAGGTTCAGAGTATTACTCACCTGTCTGGATACTGGCACGTGTTGTTCCCTGGCCCGGGGAATTGCCTCCTCGATGGTTTGTAGACCGGTCAACATCTTCCGACGTCCCCGGTTGGACATCGTAGTCGATGGTTGTGTCGACGCAGTGTTGATATTGCGCCCAGTTGACTCGATGGTAGTTGCGCCGGGAAGCTTCGAATCGGTTTACCGAGGATGCAACTTCGGCCACCACCGGGTAGTGGTCCGAGCTCAGCTCCTGGAATGCCACAGGTTGCGAGACATTGTGTCCCATGTTGCTTACGAAGATGTCGATGGTCGCTGTGACCCTCTTGCAGGTCTTCATTGAGGATGATGCCGTTTCTATTGCTCCGACCGTTGCCCCAAGCTTGATGTTTTGCGTTCAGATCGCCAGCGATGATAAAGTTCCCGCTCCTCCGGGTGAGTTTGATGATGTCTTTGCGGAGGGCCACTGACGACTCGTCCCTGATGTTGGTTTGCTTGGGGCAGTAGGCCGCGATGATGGTGATTGGGCCAAGTGATGTGCTCACCTCCACTCCGATGGCTTCAATTGTTTTCAGCTGGAAGTGGTTAGCTCCTCCACCTCCAGAGCAGGTGCCATCAAGTCTGACGAGCCGGAAGTCGGGAAGGAATACGTTCAGTTCGGGCTTCAGATGCGTCTCGGTGATGATAGCAATGTCGACCTCCTTGGAAACCCCTTGATCGGGCTTTTCAAGATGTTCATGGCGTTCATGCGATTGGTTTGGTCACGAACTGCTCATTTCCGAATAACTTTGCACACAGTTGACGAAACATAGAGCTTTTTGAAGTAGTAGATAGAATAGAGTTTAAGCTTGTTAGAGATACGTGAAAAAGGTAGATTTTAATTCTAGTAATAAACTGTACTTGTTTATGCGTTGTAAAAATGAAGTGAGAAATTCTCGCTGCACATCTCGGACTCTAAGTGTATAAATTCATTGGTGTTTATTCAAATGTTAAGATTTACCTGCTCTTTGCATATCTCTAGTAAATTATGATTCTAATCTATCAATAACTTTAAAGAAAAACAAATTTCATCAACTGAGTGAAAACTTCGATTGAGCCTGTACAAATAAAGTAATTATTAAAAAAAAACTGAGTGGAAAGTTATTAACAAATGAGCAGTTGGTGTGTAAAATTGTGCATGCAAAGCATGGCGTCGACGTACACGAATAGCTTATTGACAGATACGCACCTAGGTTGGATTGAACTTGAGCTTCGGAAAGCTCCGAATACACGAATATGATCCGTGCCTGTGTAGTGGCAATCGAAGATTGGCTTTGAAACAGGAGCCTGACTGGCGGCCATGTTTTTGATGCTATCATCTGCTCTTGTCTTTCTGCTTATAACACGATTTTCCGTCCTTTTCCGAAATGTATACGTCAGGCGGGCCGTATTTAAATAACACCCGTGATGTTGCCTACTGTCAAACGTATAGGATTGATATGGGGTTGCCAGCCTCCTACTTCGAAATGACGAATGCATAAGATGCGAAGTGCAGGAGATGAAATGAAGAATTGGAATAAGCCTTTGGGTTGAAAGAGTGCGACACGATGTGTGAACTATCAATGTTAATCGAGCTCGTTCAGACTAGCTCGTTTTTCTGTTAACGATTTTTAAAGTAGACAGTCGCTGGTGTGGGTCGCGGAAGAGTTTGGCTGGCGTCTCTTTTGACAGTGAACAATGGAAGAGGCTTGAAACCTCGACCAGCTCACGACACAAGGTTTTTTTTATGCTCTACGAATCCTCGACGAGTGCCTAGAAATTTTCTCACGCATCGGTGTTCAATCTTCGTGTCTCCGTGATTACCGTGGATTGTGAGATATCCGGTGGATTCCATCCGTTTGTGACCCAGGAGGGTGAACCCCCACCCAGGGATCCACGCATTCCGTAACTGCCACTCATCCGTCGACTGAATCGACAGCTCGTCAACCCTACTTTAAATCAAGCGCAATTCGTCCCGCTGGCGCTGATCGAATCGGTATCTCGCTTTTTCGACACTGCTACGTCACATTCGCCGAATCCCACCAAGCCAAGTGTGGTTGAGCGTCGGCTTCTCATTGCGATCGCTCTGCCACTTTTCCTCGTCGTAGAACACCACCTTTGTCGCATCGGATCGGGATCTATACGCATCGAGCAGCGTCGCAGCATTCTTCGTTCATCGGAACGGCGCATCGAAACCGTAAAGCTGGGTTTAGACCAGGCAAGTCAAATGATCAACTCAGTTGAAAAACGAAGCCCCTTCTCTCCGCATTTCCTACACAGATCAGATCTGTCTGGGCCTTTCCAGTTTCTCGCCTGGTAACCGAAGCCCATGCATTTGTAGCATCTCTCCATTTTCTTAGATACCCGAGGAATAGCTTTCAACGGGCACACTGACCACCCAACCTTGATTCGGCCTGTCTTCAGCAGCTGGTTAGCTGCGTCCGAAGGAAGTCGTATCGACGCCGTCTGCGTGCCACCATACGCCTTCCTCAACCGAATTGCCATCGGTACGTCTCCCAGGTTGCATTGCACCTTCAACGCACTCTTCAACTCGTCTTCTGTTGTGATCTCGTCCATATCCCTGCACTCGACCACTGACTCCTGGGATAAGGCTCTTACATTCGCCGTCCCGCCAAGAGATTTTTCGACGAGCTCCTTAAAAGCTGCGCTCTTAACCGTACGATCCCTTTTCAGCTCAAATAGCATCTCGCCTTTCTGGGTTCGCCTGGTTTTCACCACGTTCTCACCTAGTTGTTTCAACTCCGGATCCTCTCTCACTTTCCGGAGGTGTGCTGCGTAGGACGTTTTGTCCTTCGCCTCAACAACCAGAGCGTCACCCTTGCTTCTCTCCCTACGAGGCCTAGGCTTCTCCTTATTCTTCCTGTCTTCCTTCTTCTTCTCTTCCTTCTTCCTCGCTTCCTCTTCCTTCTTCCTCACTTCATCTTCTTTCTGTTTTTTCTTCCTCTCCTTCTGGTTCTCGACTTTACGCCACCCACCATTTTCTCCCATCTCCTTGATGCCTTCCTCGTCCTTGCATTTTTTGGGCTCCTCCTCATCTCCTGGAGTGTCCCTATCTCTCTTTTCAGGACGTGGATTTGTGGGTCCCTTCGGCGTCTCATGTGCTTCAGCCAGTCTTATGCTCTCCTTGGCCTCCCGAAGAGCCTTTTCGGAATTTTCGGCTCTTTTTCTCCACTCCTGGAATTCCCGATCTGCCACTGTTATGCCAGATTTGATTCCAGTCACAAGTTGTTTGTTCTCTTTGTGTACGTTATTTTTATCCTTTACGAACACATAGAGATCATCGATCTTCCTCCTGACCTCCGTCATTTTGGTTCTCCCAAGCTGCAATTCTTGCTGTTTGCCACTGCTGGATTTCGGTGTGAATATTTGGCATGGCATCGTCCTAGCTGCTCTCATTGGGATCCATGCTGTTCCACTTGGGGTATGCTACTACTGGAACTCGCTGTGGTCACCTGGTTCGACGCTCGATGATCGAAAATCCGAAAGACGACGTACGAAGAATTGTATCGCATCGGTCGATTAATTGTTCATTTATACCAGTTTTTGCACTTTTTTGAGCTGCGTTAGTGAAGAATATGCGTGCTTGTGTGCTTCTGTTTCTGAATGTGTGTAATCTATTCAGACCAATAACATCTTATCATATTTTACACACTAAGCAAAATTTCATCAAATTTTAAAGAATCTACCATATGCAATATTCAAATGATGTTATATTAAAATGCCTGCAGTTGCCTGTTGATCTGTGGTCGTTATTTTACTCAACAAGGTCTACACTAATCACTGTAAAAAAATTGGCTGCCCATTTTTGCTTTATTTTGAATAATTGACATTCTATGCATTACTTTTTTGAGATATTTATGTTAATACAGCTATCCCCCGAAGAACGCGTTACCCACTGAGTTGCACCCACCGCTTTGTCAATTTGTGCACACTGGGCAAAAATTGACAAAACCGCGACTAAATTGAATATCTCGGCTGTCAAACGGTTTCAGTCAACATGTTATACATATTCTTAAAGGAAAAATTCGAAGAAATTGATTGGCGGTGGTCTCGTTGGCCGGAGACTTTTGCGTACCGAGATAGAGGGCCGGGATCAACCCGAATTCCCGGTAAAGTCGGAAATGCCACTATCTATCGACATAATTTTACACTTTACTCAACGTATATTACTGAAAATTGATAGTACTAAGTATATATGGTGTAAAGACACCAAATATGCCCTCAGGTAAACGCTACTGGCCTAAAGGAGAATCCTGAACGACCGATAAAGTGGCCACATTATAAAAATGATCCTAGAGCCTTGCGATTTTTTCTATGTTGTTCAGAATCAAGAGATCAAAGCGTATTTTATATGGAAACTATATTTTGGGGTAAAGTGGCTATATTCTAGTTTTCGGGATAAGCTGGATTGACCGATAAAGTGGCCACATTATAGAACATTTGAAATGTTGTTCAAGGCAGTCTGCAATTCGTCTTCCAACTTCCCTTAAAGGTGAGTGAGGGCTGGATGTCCTGGTACTGATTTTTTTGCTGCTGTGCGGATGTCCCCCTGAACGGAATTCACTTTATCGGTCAATCCAGATTATCCAGGAAATCAGAATATGGCCACTATACCCCAAAATATAGTTTCCATATAAAATTCGCTTTGATCTCATGATTCTGAACAAACATAAAAAAAAAATCGCAAGGTTCTAGGACAATTTTTATAATGTGGCCACTTTATCGCTCAATCCAGATTATCCGGAGAACCAGAATATTGCCGCTATACCCCAAAATATAGTTTACATATTAAATACGCTTTGATATCTTGATTCTGAACAACATAGAAAAAATCACAAGGCTCTAGGATCGTTTTTATAATGTGACCACTTTATCGGTCAATCCAGATTATCCGGAGAACCAGAATATGGCCCTTATACCCCAACATTTAGTTTCCATATAAAATACGCTTTGATCTCTTGATTATGAACATCACAGAAAAAATCGAAATGTTCTAGGACAATTTTTATAATGTGGCCACTTTATCGGTCGTTCCGGATCCTCCTTTCCAGTAGAGTTTACCTTAGGGCGTATTTGGTGTCTTTACACCATATATACTTAGTACTATCAATTTCCAGTAATATACGTTAAGTAAAGTGTAAAATTATGTCGATAAATAGTGGCATTTCTTACTTTACCGGGAATTCGTGTTGATCCCGGCCCTTTATCTCGGTACGCAAAAGTCTCCTGTCAATGAGACCACCACCAATCGATTGAACAGAATTTTTCCTTTGAGAACATGTATAATATGTTGACTGAAGCCGTTTGGTAGCTGAGTTATTCAATTCAGACGCGGTTTTGTCAATTTTTGCCCACTGTGCGGTGGGTGCAACTCAGTGGGTAACGCGTTCTTCGGGGGAAAGCTGTAACTTTATAATAAAGCATGATATGTAAAATAATGGGTAATATTGGATGAGTCAAACTATTTTGATAATTATCATAGTTTAAAACTTATACATTTGACGTATATAGGTGAAAAAAAAAAGAAAAAAAGTAATTTTAGAGGCTAGTTTTCTTAATTTCCCGATATCTCGCTTAATGTGAACCATAGAGTTTCAATGTCTTCGACAACATTTCTCACCACTTCAAATTACACAACTTTGCCTTTGAAACTATTCGGCTAGGATGCTCCGTTCAAAAGATAGACTCAAGCGCCACCTATGTGGAGTAAAAATAAACTAATATGAAACCTTCAAAAGATGGCGCTTTTAATATTGAGAAACATTGTAGAACATTGTATTGCTGTAGAAAGCAAACCCACGGCACAAGAGGTTTTGGCCATGCGAGTGGCTTCGCTGCCCCACTGTGCAGCGTGGAAAGCGATAAATTGGATTTATGAATTGTTTAAGAAATCTCAAGCTTGCAAGAAATTAAGATCCAAATAAAAGATTTTTCTCCAGACAGTGACCAAGAATTATGAAAGGATCATAACCTTACAATAATAGTCTGGTGAAAATTTTACAATATTTTGTGACTCCGACAATTAAGCAAAGCAAAATGATAAAACATCTTTAGTAGGGTTATACCCCATTTCCGGCCTAGTAAGCACAACCCACACTTCGTCTTTCTTAATCTAGCGCAGTTTAGCACCAAACGGAATGTTATTATTACTGATGGCTTCCAAATTTATTTACCTTTCCGTACGTACCATAAGATAAGAGCAACAAATTGTTGAGATATTATTGAAAGTCTAACACTGTTTTTTGACGCCAAACTCGGCCTACGGATTCTAAACTCGGCCCAACGCATTGAAACGCCAATGAATTCACTTCGGCCTATCGGATGAAGATAAACATTGATTCGATCAGAGCGCTTCATTTGTATTTAAGAATATTGGGTGCAAACCTTCATATCACGCGTTCTTATTAACTTCGTTCGGTAGCATTTGAACTAAAGTATCGTACTAATTGCATTATCTACCTGTTAACGCCAAAATCATGGGGGTGGGGGGGAGCTGGCAATTATCCACGGCCCATACAAGTTTTAAAAAAATTGTATGGACAATTGTCTACATAGGGGGAGAGGGGGTGGGGTTGTTCAAGAATACCAAAATCCTGTCTACGTAGTTAATGAACAGCCCCTGATTGGTATTCAACACCAAGTAAATCAAAGTGCACTCCAAAGCGAAAAACTATTGCATTTTGAATTTTTGCAAATTTCATTGACTTTGGCAACGTAAAAAAAAAATCAGAGAGTTTTATTTTTAAATCTGATTTACTTCAAAATTTGGTACATGGGTCATTCCAGCTCAAATGGTACAGAATTTAAAAAAACTGTGGTCAATGTCACCGATTTGAGCTAAACTTGGCCAACACGCTTATTTTGGCATTCTGAACAAACGCTTTGTTTGATTTTACTCTAAAGTGACTAGATCCTTCTGAGCTACAACCCTGTATTTTCAAGATTTTTCAAAAATTTCAACTTTCAGAAGAGATTACTCCAGAACCAAATAATCTATTCATGATATTAGAACTTCAATTTAAAGGTTTTTTAAATGTAGATTCTTATAGATGTACCCACATTTTGTTTTTGTTATAGTAACTACAGTTAACAGACTGCATATCGGCAGGTATCAAAATTGTCAAAAAATGGCCTATTTTCACCAGGGGCGGGATTTTTCATTTCTTAATATTTTGGGCTCAACACACTTTGGAAAACTCTTGTACTAGATGTGTTTCCAAGGGCAAATGATTTGGACAAATAGTTTTTGAGTGAGATAAGTGAGTGGTAGTTTTGAGCTATTCTGGTGGAAAATCATCACCGTTATGTCTGTCTTTTGGCAAATCTATCTTTTCTTTACTAGTGCTACAGGGCTCTACATTAGTCATCTACAATTAATCTGTTCGATTGGTTAGAGGTCAACCATCCCCGCGCTATTTGGAGGATGATACTCATTCTACATACTTGCGATTCGGTTTTACATAAATATCTGTTTGCCACCAGCCAAGTGAGATGAAATAACTTTTGTAGTGTTCCAAACGTTGAAAATATACCTCATCTTATTTTCCAGGCGAATTTTGTAGTCTGAGCACAAACACAGCCTATTACTTGTTTTGTTTTTATTTTTCTTCTCTAAATGAACACGTGTAAGTGCAGGTTCGGCCACTTGTATGCGCTACAGCCTAAAAATCTTTCCTAATCCTTAGAAATAAATATAAGTTTGCAACTGTTTCGTGTGCGTAGCTTCAAATGCATAGAAGAAGAACATGACAATTATGTTCATGAACGGAAACAGTGTTTTCAAAAAATGAAAAATTAAGGTTCAACGTTTATTTTTCTTTGTAAATATCGTGAGATTATATCTAATAAAATAAATTAAAGTCTATTATTCAGGCAGCAGCTACCATCCACAACTGAAATTTCATATATGTATCTGCTAATCTATTTGATTTTATCGTACTTCTAAAGCACAACATTTTGGCTGTATCCGTGCTTCTGGCTGGGACTTCATTTATCTGGATACTTCAGCTTTTTTTAATTAAATGACTTTCAGAAAAATGGAAAACCAATGAATTGGTATTCAGTATACAGAATATCATGCTTTTTATTGCCCAATATTGAAATAAAATAAATTAAAAAAAAAACATTGAGAAGGTTATCAGGCGGATAGGAACTATCCGGATAAACGGATATTGAAATTTCAAATTTGTTCTTTCTTCAACAGTTTTTCTTTTGACTGTTCCAATTTTTTGTCAAAACATTGGTTTCTAGGTGCTCATGTGGCCTGATGTGGAATTGCAAATTTGTTAATTACCAAAATTTGTAAAAATTGGAAAAATCACAATATCCGGATCAACCGAGTCTCAGCACTATATCCCATAGGAATGTATTTTTCACTATTTAGGACCTCAATTAAATTATGAACAGAAGTAGATAAATTAGCTAGTTATGATTTCATATCATAAGAATCCTGCCCCAGAATATGTAAAAAATAACATCACAATATAATTGTGCCATCGACGTGAAGGAATTCAAGAAAAAAAAAATTAAATAGCATTGATTTTCCATCAGAAAAGCTCAAAACTACCACTCACTCATCTGGTCATAGCCAAGGAATCAAGAAAATGCTATCTTCCGATGCTTACCGACGATAAAAATACTAGTTAACGGAATCATGATCAGTGTACAGTAAGATCATGGATTATCATTTGTGTTACATATCATGATCAGCAACAAAAACGATAATCTACTGATATGATAACAATCACTTTGTAATGTATCTCAAAATCTAGGAACTTGCTGTCTTCGGAAAAGTAATGAGGTCAAATACCCCACAATACGAATATTTTTGGAATCGGGATGACAAATATATTTTGAAAATCAATGTAGGGCGCCATTTTGAAATCCGTCATCTAGGCCGTTGGTTTCGGAAAAAAATCGTCAAATACCCTACAATATGGGTATTTCTGGAACTGGAATAATGTGTAGATGTTGAAAACCGATGTCAACCGCCATTTTGGAATCCAATTTGGCGGCCTTTGGTTTTAAATAGAACTGACGAATACACTAGTCAACATGGCGGCCGACATCAATTTTAGACATCCATACGTCATCCCGGTTTCAAAAATGCCCACATTGTAGGGAAAAGTTGTTTCTTAAATCAATAGCCGCCATCTTGGATTCCCAAATAGCGGCAGATAATAATTTTCTACATCTGCATGCTATCCCTGTTCCGAAAATACCCACATTGCAGGTTAATCTTGCATTTCCAAATGGTGGCGGACATCAATTTTCGACAGTTTTTCTTAAATCGATGGCCACCATCTTGGATTTCATAATGGCGGTAAACATCGATTTTCGATCTATATACGTTATCTTCATTCCGAAAATTCACATATTATAGGGTATTTGATAAGCCTTGTCTTAAATGGGGAATTTTCAGTAACGAGAGCTGATGATGGTGATCTGAGATTATCGCTATTTCGTATGATCATGATCTGTTACACAAATGATAATCGCATTATCGTTTCCAGAACTGTCCATTGTGATTTATGGATTTGTACTAATCATGAGTGTAACCAAAATGAGAATGCCATTATCTTTATCTGAATCGTTCATTTTGATTCCCTGGTCATATCATGAGCATGAGCATGATTGACCGCCCACAGTTGCTACTCTGTTATTGCCAGACCAGCTATAATTACACAGAGAACCAATAGACGATGCATGGGACTAGCAATCATCCTCAATGTGTAAAAACTGGTGATCTCAAACTAGGCAATACCAGCGCAGGCCGCGCCCGAACACAGATCAAGAAAGGAAGGGGTGGGAATGTGTTGACGTGACATTCGCTTGGATGGAATCCGAGAACACCTCTGCACTTCCACGAGGAATTACAGGGATATTGGGTAATAGGGTTGGGTTTGCAGCAGGGTTCGTTTCGGTAAACGATAAGCTGAATTGATGTCCTAACAATCATATTACGCGAAGGAGCTTGGGATTGAACCCACGGTCTTCTGCTCAGTAAGCAGAAACGTTTGCCACTAGGCAGACGAGCTTTTTTTTAATCATCGAGTTGCTGTTATTACCATGTAGTCATGTTAACAAATAAAACGATTAACGAATCTTGAATGTAGATGGGCTTGAGCTTAGACTCATGATGTTCTGCTAAGTAAGCAAAACCGGTTGCTTTAAGGCCACCGAGCTTCTCATATCACATTATAGCGTTACTTAAGATTTTATAAATATTCAAAACCGGCACCGACGACAACGAATTTTTTTACAAAATACACGATAAACAAGCGATCTTACCATACATTTTTAATGTAAAAGGATCTGGGACCGCGTTTTTCTTCTTAGTAAGCAAGCCACTGCAACCAACGATCATTGAAATCCTAAAACTAAAAGCTACGAAAGAGTACTTAGGCCTTCAATAAGATCAACTTTCACGTGACGTTCAATGTTTCGATTTTCTCTATACGCATGGTTCAGGCAATCATAACAAGCTATGACCGGCGTGACGATTGTTTAAGACCTGGTTAAACAAGCTGTTCAAATGAAATTGCGTTCTCGAATTTCACTTGGAATGTAATGAACAACATTTATCTGCTTGTTTTCTGCTTGATAGGCCCAAAATGGGCGCTTAGGCCGAAGTAGTTCTCTAGCCTATCGCTGATTTATTTAAATAACAATAAATGTATAGTGATGAAGATGTCGCGCTTTTTTTGCATGAAAAGGGTTTTAAATTATTTACAGTTTGGTGAACGTTCAATACTTAAAGATTTCTTTTTTAATCAAAGACATTCCCAATTCCTCATCTCATGTCATCTATTTATCTTTAATAAATTACAAAATTATGTTTGAAGCTAGTCTTGGTAGAGATCTACCATTTTATTCAATAACAGTTTTTCTATAATCAAAATTAATTTGAACATTGCTTAGAAACATATTTTTTTTTTCACCCAATTGTGATTAGTAAAAAAAAAAATCAAATGTAAAATTTCTGACAAACTAGAAACAATTTGAATTCTTATTGGAATTCCCTCCAAACTTTCACCATCTACTTAATATTTTGAAATTCACTCTACTCTTGGTATTCTCATAAAGCCTCGAACTTCAGTTTATTCTATGCATAAAATACTCTTGTTATATTTATTACAGTTTCTTTGGTAATTTGTTCAGATTAACCTATAACAATTTCTCAGAAAACTTTTGAACTTCACCTCCGACCTGCTATTGAAGTTTGCTAATAATTTTCTCGAAACTTTCCTCAGAAAACTCTTGAAAATTTCCTTAAGATTTAAAATATTGCAAGGGTTCTCCTTATAATGACCAAATATTTATTAAGAACCAATTGAAATTATCTCTAGAACTAAAAATTTCTTTAGAATTCTAGCCAACATTTTCAATCTTTGAAATGCCAGACTGTTGAAAAACAAGCTTATTACAAGAACTTTGAAAATATATCAATATTTCAGATTATTGGAAAGTTTTAGAGTCATTGGAGTTTCATGGAAGAGAAAAAAAAACCCAAGTTACAAATTAGATTTAAAGAACATAATATATTAAAGTTTTAAAATCTGAATAATAATTCTCATTCCTTCAACAAAACCAAGAACCATGAGGGTTTTCGTAGTCTGTAATTATCAAGAAAAAATATTGTTGCTTTTTTCGAGTTTACTGAAAAAATTAATCTTATTTAAATATGATTCGGAAACTCAAACAAATGTGGACGATAAACATTAAAAATAAAGTTAATAAAAGCTAGTTAAAGTAAAATAAATATCTTTTTTTCTAGATAGGGTTTTTAATCTAATCTCCGTCCTACTAAACACAACCAGCGCTTTGCCTCTCTTTTCTGAACGAGTTTAAACAAAAAATGGAATATTTCTGTCAAAGATGACTTCTAAATTTATTCACCTTTCCATACGTACCGATAGAGTTGATGAAGAATCACAAATTGTTGAGATATTGTTTAAAATATAAGACTGCTTCATGATTCTAAATTCGTTCTACGAGTTTCAATTCCGTCCTAACGCATTGAAACGCCATTAGATTTTCTTCGTCCTACGGATAAACGTAGAAAAAGGGGATTAGCTAGGAGCGCTTCTTTTGTTTTGAGAACAATGAGCGTAAATATTCATACAATGCGCTCTAACAGGATTTATGTTGTAGCTAATGAACTGACGCATCGGAACAGACCTATTATTGATTTGTGCACGGTGAAATCATTGATATTATTGATCTTTTCTGATCGATAGAACGGAAATGGGCGATTATGACGAAGTAGTGCTCTACCCTACCTTAAATTAAAAAAAAATGCGGCTGAGTTAGGGGGTGGCAGTTTTCCGCCCCTGCCCCCTGACTACGGCTATGATTGTGTTACAGTCATTATTAAAATATGAACGGTACATGGTTCTTCGAATGCATTAAGTGCAGTGCAGTGTGTCTGTTAACTTCGAAAACTCAATTATCCTTTCAATTCTCGAAGCTACTTAATCCCCATTTGCATACCATGATCACTTCACATCCACAAGCTGATCTGCCTCAGTTCTTTCCCGACACAACTTGCTCTATTAATCACAATCCCTTACCCCTCACACACACACTCCAAGTGGTGATCCACTTTTCCGCAATCAGCACAAATCCCTCCGGACAACAATTAGTCTTCCATTACGGTTCCCACTTGGATCAGTTTTTCCCTCCGGTTCCCTGGTGGTGTAGCGTTCGTCCGTTTTCCAACCGTAATTCTTTAATTTCTTTATTATTTATTTATAAATGGAATTACCCTCGTCCGCCGTATTTGTCCGACAACTCTGACGGCCAGGCACGTTCTTTCAAATAGTTCCTCTCGGTTTTGCCCCTTCCGCCTGGATTACGATTAGCCCTCAAATTGTTGCTTTTGCATAACGGGAGTACTTTTCACAACCTAGAGCTTAGACTAGCAGACAGTAGCCCGGAGTGGAGCTCGGCCAGTCCGTGTCTAGGCACTCTGCTATATACTTAGGTAGTAGTCGACCGAGGCAGATGATGATGGTGATGCTCTCTACACGGTTAGGTTTGGGAACTTAGCACATCCATACGAGCGGCTCTACCTTTCCAAAACCAACACATGAGCATGTGGCGAGGAGCGAGCGGTGAAGAAATTGTTATTCTAATTTCCTACTTGTATGTCAGGGAGTCATGCATATTTTATTCCGTTTAAGGCGCGCTCCGAGCCGGTAGCTCACTTGGAATACTGTGCTGGGTGGGAAAATCAACTTGTAAGGTGATGTATGAGTTGCCATAACTCTTGTTCACCATTGTTGGACCGTAGTACACCACCGTCATGAGCCCCGTATGATTGGGGTCATGTCCGGGAATGGACTTGTGTGTACTTTAGATAGTTAAAACCTTTGAATCAGGGTAATTGTTTATCGAATATGTTAAACTGGAAATGCATTCAGCTCATTCTGGCAGAAATTCAGCCCTGTTCCTGGGATTCCTTATGCATATATAGTTTCCATTTATTCGCTCATCTCACGCTGTTCATGCTGCTGTGATCAACTAGGTCTGCCAGGCTACCATGAGAGCTTCACATCCATCGTACTGCACTTTCCGTGCATTTCCACATTGTCCTTGATTCTGATCTACACAGCTTCATGCATACAACAGAGTTGTACTACATACATGGACAAGCTTTCACAGGTGCTACTTTGTGAGCACAGTGCCGTTGGTTTTTCTTTTTAATGTAATCCGTGGGTAAGAGGATGCTAACTTTTCGCCACAAGGTCACGAAGGAGTGGACGGATACCGTTTTTTTTTAGGCTCCTTCCGAGAAACATATTTCAGCAAGCGCTACAGCTCGTCTCGGTGTTATTGGCAGAGTATGAACTTGCACCGACTAGGTTAATTCCATATACACTGAAACCTACGTGCCTCTTTTTACGAAGTAAATGGGTATTTTTGGAATCTAAGTGACGTGTAGGGACCGGAAATCGATGTCTGATGCCATTTTGACATCCAAATGCAAATCAGTTTTTGGAAAATGTTACGCAGTGGGGGAAGGACCTTGAAATAAGTGCCAGCTATCATGTGATACCATTCAAAGTGTTTTTATGTTAATTCATACGCGAAGTTAGCGATTTTCAGAGTTGTTTGGAATTGCTAACATGAAGCTTTAGTGTGATAATTTATTAGCTAGAGAATGATCTTTAGAAGAGAGTAGGTGGGTAGTTCCGTCATAACTTCGCGTATGAAGTAACATAAAAACCACTTTGAATGTAACAACTTAAGGCGGGAGTAGCCGTCAACAATGCTGATGATGGTACAGCACGCAACAACCACCCTACTGCTTTCTCTCTGAGATGATCACGTTGGTCATGACGAGAGGAGCAACACAATAGTTGGGTAAAGAAGAATTGCATTATAACACACCATCGACTGGAAATGCTCTCGCAACGTGGGGCTTTAGGTAGTGATGAAAACGTCGCTAGAACTATTCCACAGCCGCAGTCAGTTTATGAGCAAAAGAAGGACGCACATTTTTTGCCTGTAGACTTGGAGACATACTTCAAGTCTCCGCGTACATCGTACGGGTTAGGCAAAAGATATGCGTCTATCTTCAAAAAAACTGTCGCATTAATGGCCCTTCGCTCATTTTCAACTTCTATTCAATTTTCATACTGCCGTACTCTAACGGAACTACCCACCTACTCTCTTCTAAAGATCATTCCCTAGCTAATAAATTTTCACACTAATGCTTCATGTTAGCATTTCCAACCAACTCTGATGTGATACCATTTTCTTGATCTTGACAAAAATGGCATATTAGCCATTTTCTCATTCATGGGCAGTCTGGTATATTTTTCTACAATTTACCCCTTATTTACGGTAATAATGCTCATATCGGGATGAAAACCAACAAACCTTTTTATGTCGGCTCACATCTTTATTCTATGTATCGCTGACTATTTAACTTACTGATTTAATGTATACAATGTGATGTTGACATCTTAACTACTAACCTAGTTCTGTAATCAGATTAAATATTCCACTGAAATATCTTCACCACTTATTGAGAAAGCTTTTCCACCTTGAACCACAATCCTCCGGCAGGGGCCATCACTGTTGGTCTGGGAACCATAACAATGGGAAAGGCCGTCTTGGAGCTTTGCGAAAATCGAAAATGCATCAACAGTGCAGCCAGACCGATTTTGGATTCCATCATTCCGAACCGCGCCGCTATGCAATTGCGTGGTCCCTCTCCGAACGGCATGAATGTGAACGGTATTCTCTTGGCCGTCTCTTCCGGACTGAACCGATCCGGATCCCACCGTTCCGGATCCGGATAGTACTCCGCATCGTGATGGATGGCGTACATTGGAACCAAGATCGTCATACCCTTCTTGAAGACCACGCTGGAATTGCGCACTTGGTAATCTTTGGAGACGCAGCGAACAAAGTTCGCTCCCGGTGGATATTTTCTTAACGATTCTGTGGAGCAAAAGAAAGACGTAAATAGTAATACGCCGTTACACACCAACCACATCCTACCATTCATGCACTGCTCCAGATAGTGCATATCCATCAGCGAATCGTAATTGAAGCCACTGTGTTTAGCGATAGCAACCTGGACGCTCTTTCGAGCTCGTTCTTGGATGCCTTCGTTCAGCGATAGCTCGTACAAACAGAACGACATCGCTGCACTGGTCGTTGCAAGGCCAGCTAAGAAAAACAAGAACGCCTGCGCCACTACTTCGTTAAGACTCAGCGTTCCGACCTTTTCCTCCGATTCCTCGAGTTCACCTTTCTCCATCAACTGCATCAACAGGTTCATAAAATCGTTTCTCTGAACATGGCTCTTTTCCCGGTGGACAATCATATCGCGGACGATATTGAAGAAAAATGCTGACACAGCGTCCGGAACGGATTTCATATGGACTTTTCGAGCCAGATTTTTGAACGTAAATGTAAAGAAATTTCTTAATGCCCTCAGGCGATGTGTATCAAACGTTCTAATCGCTACTTTTCGAAGCTCCACGTCGGGATCGTTCAAGCTGTTGCACTCGATCCCGAAGGCGCATGTCCCGACCACATCGGTGATAAATCTAATGAACAGATCCTTCATTTCGACTTCCGGATTTTCAAGGGCACGCTTTTCCAGACACTCCCGGAACTGATCCGCTACAGATATAATACTGGGACACATCATCTTGAGCTTCCCGGACGAGAAGGTCGGCGTCAGTTTCTTCCGCAAACTATTCCACTGGGCTCCTTCGAGGTTGAACAGGTGAGCTGAGATGGGATCGTCTCTTTCATTGTAGTATATGCCTCGACCGTTGAAATACTGGAAATCACGCACCAGGACATCTTTGATCAAATCCAGATCCAACGCCAGGACAACGGGACTGGTGAAGAAATAGATTCCACCGAAGGGATGCTTTCCTTTCAGCTGTTTGTAGTGGTGTGTCGACAGCTGGTATATGTGAACACGTTTTCCGGCAAGTCTTAGGTTGCCGAAAGGGAACTGTGGCTTGATGTACGGCACTCCAAGCCGCTCCCAGTATGAAAACTTCCTTCGCACCACCAGAATCGAGAGGGTGATCACTAATATTAACAAGTAAATCCACATAGCTGTTGCTTAGTTGAGAATATGCGAACTTGACGATGGTCTACACATAAGTGAAAACAAGCCACTGGCAAGATATTCTACTTATGCTGTATCTTATCTCAAACTTCCGCATTCATTACTTCAATGCATCCTTGAAAACGGTGGCTTATTGTTGTGTACGATAGTTTTTATTTTCTAGGAAAACAACTCAAATGAAATAATTGATGGGACGGCCCCGGCGTGGTGGTTAACATCCGTACCTCTCACACCAAAGCCACGAGTTCAAATGACCCATGACTGTTGAAGTGACTATAATTAAAAAAAAACATTGATCACATCATTCGAGCAGTTCTCAACCACTCGAACTTTGCCGTGGATCAATATTTCGATATTTGTTTCCCCTGGAACCTTGAGTCTTATTCATGCTAAGCTAGAAAAATCTGGTATTTATTGCTTCATTTCAACGTCGTCTCGAAACTGCTCGAAAATGTGATTAATTATTATTTTAGCACTCTTGATTACTGAGAACCGAGGGAAAGGCTGAAAGGGAATCATAACCACACGCTTCTGTCTGTATAGCAGTATAAGCAGCTTATTAAATGGTCAATAAGAGAAAAGCAAACATACCAGAGCATTGAACGAAATCACTAATACACTTGTTGCTTGCGGACCAATTTGTTTAAGCTTAATTATTTGAATTGGAAAAGCAATTGGTTTGAATTATTCTATGCAATTTTTAACCGCATCATGAATAACCCTTTTTCATAGTTTTATTTTATGGACCACTTTTTATTCTCAATATCGGATTATTTAAGTGCCGTTTATATTTATACCTAGATTCTTAAAGACATAGTTTTCTGCTGGGATCACAACAATAACAATGGGCAATTAATGCCCCAGACATAATTAGATGTCTTATTGGCATTTCCAACAATAATCTGACTGCAAACTGTCAACAATGATTAAAATGCCTCACTCATTGAATTGCAATTGAAGGAATTTCAGTAGAAATAATTCGGTCTAAATGAACTGACACTAGAAAGTTTTACATACAATGAATGCAGTAAAACTAGGTCTTGTTTTGGCCCATTGATATTTCCTTTAATGTAATCGCACAGTGTGGCAGTTTTCCATTCTAGCTGGCCAAAAATATTAAACCACCCCAACTTGTCAAAGATGCTTTTTTATTATATAGTTATAATGATTAGAGGTTAAACATGGGGCCGGATCATGTTTTGGGAGGGAGGGTCTCTTTCTGAAGTAGTTTTTGATTTCGAAAATGTGTGCATTGTCAACTAATTTTGTGATTATGTTGCCGTCAAAGGATGAAGTGTTGAGAAAAGTTTAAAAGTTTATAGTATAAAAAACTAAAACAATGTACAGTGAAAGAGAAAATATCTAAATATTTTGGAGTTTGGTAACAAACGGTTATCTTCCATTTGATTCCAATTAATTAAATTTGGTATCCATGACAGATACGTATATCGACTACAATGTGCAGTCTACATCAGTGTCATTCCCCCTAAAGACTTATCGAACTCATACCCTACACGCTATTTCGATGCTGGACCAACAAGCCTGTGCCATTGGATTCGGGTTAAATTGAGAACTACGCCGCTAGAGGCGCTTCACTTTTATGTTACTTATGACGGGCGCTATAATATATGGATCATATTTCCAACATAGAATATTTCGTGATCCTGACCATATAGAAAGTTACTGTCTTCAGCAAAGTTGTTCAGGTAGCCAAGTCCTTTTGGATGGTGGCCATATTAGTTCAGAACTCTCTCACTACGTAGCGCCAGTGTGCATGTGCAATTCCTATATAAACTGTATCCCGAGAGCCTGGCCATATAGAAAGTTGCTGTTTTCAGCAAAGTTGGGCAGGTGATCAAGTCCTTTTGGATGGTGGCCATATTAGTTCAGAACTCTCTCACTACGCAGCGCTAGTGTGCCTGTTAAATTCCTACATAAACTGTATCTCGAGAACCTGGCCATATAGAAAGTTGCTGTTTTCAGCAAAGTTGTGCAGGTGAGCAAGTCCTTTCGGATGATGCTCATATTAGTTCAAAACACGCTCACTACGCGGCGCTAGTGAGCAAGTAAATTTCCTGTATAAGCTGTATCTCGAGAACCTGGCCATATAGAAGGTTACTGTCTTGAGAAAAGTTGTTCAGGTCACTAAGTCCTTTCGGATGATCGTCATATTATATCAGAACCCTCACACTACGCGGCGCTAGTGTGCACATGAACTTTCTTAATATGTTATGACTCCAAAGCTTGTCCATATAAGATGTTGCTGTGCAATGTGAGAACAGGAACCGGAAAAGGGATGACGTGTAGAGGCCGGAAATCGATGTCAGATGCCATTTTGGAATCGAAGATGGTTGCCATCGGTTCAAGAAAAACTGTCAAATACCCTACAACATGGGTATTTTCGGATAAGAGATGACATGTAGAGACCGGAAATCGATGTCAGATGCCATTTTGTAATCCAAGATGGCGGCCATCGGGTCAAGAAAAATTGTCAAATACTCTACAATATGAGTATTTCCGGAAAGAAAACGACGTGTAGAGGCCGAAAATCGATGCCAGATGCCATTTTGAAATTCAAGATGACGGCCATTGGTTCAATAAAAACTGTCAAATACCCTAAAATATGGGTATTTCCGGACGTGTAGAGGCCGGAAACCGATGCCAGACGCCATTTTAAAAACCAAGATGGTGGCCATCGGTTTTAAGAAAAACTGTCAAATATCCTACAATGTAGGAATTTCCGAAAAGGGACGACGTGTAAAGGTCAGATATACATTCCAGACGCTATTTTGGAATCCAATATGGCGGCAACATGTTTTCCATAAATAAGGCTTACCAAGCATATTGCGTATAATTTATTGTGTATAACGTATCATTGAGCAAGATCGCAACGTAACGTGGAAAATTCCTCAAAACAATAAAATGCTTTGATTTGTTTTGTTTTTTTTTTTCTATCGTAAGCTACAGATTTATTCCACATTTTATTTTCTCTTTCGATAACAAAGAACCAACCAGTGCTGTCATGTTTTATGCATTCTAGTCACTCTCGTTCTTCCACACCGTGAGATGGGTCTCGACTTCCCTTAGCAAATCTTGCATTTTTGCACTCCGTTCAACATTGCTGTCCAATGTGCAGAAACTTTCGACCTCGGAGAGTTGATTTAGTTTTGACTCGATTTCTGCCGCACCAGGTGGTGGATGAAAATATCAACCATATTCACTGTAGAGGGGTCCAGGAATAAATCTGTAGTTTATGATAGAAAAAAAAAAAAACAAAACAATTAAAAGCGTTTTATTGTTTTGAGGAATTTTCCACGTTATGTTGCGATCTTGCTCAGTGATACGCTATACACAATAAATTATACGCAATATTCTTGGTAAGCCTTATATATGGAAAACATATTTTTTAAACTAGTTCGCTTATCAATCACGTTAGCTTTACGGAGTCGATAGTTCATTGTTCTTTGTTTGTAACAACATTCACTTGATTCAAAGTGTTTTCTATGTTACTTCATACGCGAAGTTAACGATTTTCAGAGTTGGTTGGAAATGCTAACATGAAGCTTTAGTGTGATGATTTATTAGCTAGAGAATGTTCTTAAGAAGAGGGCAGGTGGATAGTTCCGTTAGAGTACGGCAGTATGAAAATTGAATAGAAGTTGAAAATGAGCGAAGGGCCATTAAAGCGACAGTTTTCAAGATAGACGCACATTTTTGCCTAGCCCGTACGATGAAGTATGTCTCCAAGTCCACAGGCAAAAATGTGCGTCCCTATTTTTGCTCATAAACTGACTGCGGCTGTGGAATAGTTCTAGCGACGTTTTCATCACTACCTAAAGCCCCACGTTGCGAGAGCATTTCCAGTCGATGGTGTGTTATAATGCAGTTCTTCTTTACCCAACTATTGTGTTGCTCCTCTCGTCATGACCAACGTGATCATCTCAGAGAGAAAGCAGTAGGGTGGTTGTTGCGTGCTGTACCATCATCAGCATTGTTAACGGCTACTCCCGCTGCTGATGATGGTACAGTTTTTCTTGAGCCGATGGCCGCCATCTTGGATTCCAAAATGGCATCTGACATCGATTTCCGGCCTCTACACGTCATCCCTTTTCCGGTTCCTGTTCTCACATTGCACAGAAACATCTTATATGGACAAGCTTTGGAGACATAACATATTAAGGAAGTTCATGTGTACACTAGCGCCACGTAGTGTGAGAGTTCTGAAATAATATGACGATCATCCGAAAGGACTTATTCATCTGAACAACTTTGCTGAAGACAGAAACCTTCTATATGGCCAGCTTCTCGAGACACAGCTTATACAGGAAATTTACTTGCTCACTAGCGCCGCGTAGTGAGCGTGTTTTGAACTAATATGACCATCATCCGAAAGGACTTGATCACTTGCACAACTTTGCTCAAGACAGTAACCTTCTATATGGCCAGCTTCTCGAGATACAGTTTATATAAGAATTGCACATGCACACTAGCGCTGCGTAGTGAGAGAGTTCTGAACTAATATGGCCACCATCCAAAAAGATTTGATCACCTGCACAACTTTGCACAAAACAGCAACTTTCTATATGGCCAGACTCTCGAGATACAGTTTATATAGGAATTGCACATGCACACTAGCGCTGCGTAGTGAGAGAGTTCTGAACTAATATGGCCACCATCCAAAAGGACTTGGTTACCTGAACAACTTTGCTGAAGACAGTAACTTTCTATATGGTCAGGATCACGAAATATTCTATGTTGGAAATATGATCCATATATTATAGCGCCCGGCATAAGTAACATAAAAGTGAAGCGCCTCTAGCGGCGTAGTTCTCAATTTAACCCGAATCCAATGGCACAGGCTTGTTGGTCGTTGGTTCGTATCATTCTATTTAAAATTATCTTTTCCAAAAGTTTGCTTATGGAAAATAGCAAACTTATTGGACCGTAGCTAGAAGCTTCAGCTGGATTTTTATCCGGCTTCAAAATTGGAACAACTTTTGAATTTTTCCATTTATCAGGAAAGTATGCCAAATGGAAACATCGGTTATTTAAATGATTTTACCAAGAAAGACAAGGTACTCTCTGGGAGTTCTTTAATGATGATATAGAAAATTCCATCATCACCTGGAGCTTTTATATTTTGAAACTTAAGAACTAAATTTAGTTATTTAATTACTATGGCTACCAAGCCTTTGGGAATTCTTCTTATTAAAGAAAAAAATGAAAAGCGATTTTTGGACAGCTAGATGAAATCTCCCTCTGTACATCGCATGGTCATGGTTCCCAGAATTAATAACAAAAACCGAATAGAACCAGTGTTTGTTAGATAAAAAAAACGAAACGCACCACTAAGGAAGGTGATCAACCCGCGGCCACCACTAATTTTACATTATACAAACCAAAATTATAACTCATTAGAGCGGAGAGCAAGAGCAAACAGTTGATAACATCTATGTACGCTCGGGTTTGTTTACCATTCGTCTAGCTAGGCTTCTGTGTCCGCGCACTAGATTACGACGACCTATCGGCTGTTTTGTTTATTTGCATAAGGCTAGACCAGTAGTTGGCATTTATTTAGCTTCATTCGGTTTGTTTTCCTTATAAGTAGTTCCAGGTTAAAAGCAAAAAAAAAAAAATACGTTTTGATTCGACTTTCTCCGATTTGCGTGAAACTTTGCATAATTGCTTGTTATGAATAATTATTCACGATTGTGTGTGTGCAAGGGGTAAACCTTAAAAAAGGCTGACTGGGCGCACGGTCGAGATGACAAGGTGTGAGGGATTTTTACCTTGAGCTTGAGCTTGAGCTTGATTGACCGCCCACGGTTGCTACTCTGTTACTGCCAGATCAGCTGTAATTACACAGAGAACCAATAGACGATGCTTGGGACTAGCAATCATCCTCAATGTGTAAAAACTGGTGATCTTAAATTAGGCAGTACCAGCGCCGGCCGCGCCCGAACACAGGTCAAGAAAGGAATGGGAAGGATTGTGTTGACATGACACTCGCTTTGATGGAAGCCGAGAACACCTCTGCACTTCCACGAGGAATCACTGGGATATTGGGTAATAAGGTTGGGTTTGCAGCAGAGTTCGTTTTGGTAAACGATAAGCTGAATTGATGTCCTAACCATCATATAACGTGAAGGAGCTTGTGATTGAACCCACGGTCTTCTGCTCAGTAAGCAAAAACGTTTACCACTAGGCAGACGAGCTCCTTTTTAATCACCGAGTTGCTGTTTAATAACCATGTAGTCATATTAACAAATAAAACGATTGACGAATCTTGAATGTTGATTGGCCTGAGATTAGACTCATGATGTTCTGCTCAGTAAGCAAAAACGGTTACTCTAAGGCCACCGAGCCCCTCATATTACATAATACCGTTGCTCAAATTTGTGTATCCATTCAAACCCGGAACCAACGACAAGAACGAGTTTCGCAAAATACACGATACATAAGCGATTTTACCATAAATCTCTTTGATATGTAAGAACCTGGGACAGCGTTTTTCTGCTCAGTAAGCAGGCCACTGTAACCGATGATCTTTCAAATCCGAAAACTAAAAACTACGAAAAAGTACTTAGGCCTTCATTAAGTTCCACTTTCACGCGACGTTCAATGACAGGGTCCTATCCAGGATTACATCTAAAAAATCCAAATCTGGCCAACGCCCACCTAAACCTGTTCTAATCCACCTGAAATGACTAACGAATGGAAGACTTTGACTACCCAGCCATGCAATAGTCTCATTCCGTGCCTTATGGTAACTTGATGATTCTATTGCGCTCATCTTTTGGCACCACCCAGGGGAGACTTGGTCCTGTACCCAATGCTTAACTTATCTCCATTCCACTCAGCTACTCGCAATTTTTTGTGATATAGTGGGCGGAATATTATTATATGAGACAATTCAATTCAGACGTCTTTCCAAATTTGGCAGATCGACGATAGTTGCTATTCAACAACTCGCAACGTCCCATCGTCAACGCCTGCTATGAGAATTTCCCATTGCAGACGCCAACGAAATGACGTCATCGAGCTATCGATCAACTACCCTGGTTATCGCGTGGTACCTTATAGCACGATGCTAGGAGGCGAACCGGAAGAATCGATGAACTACCTCTCCCCCGACAAGGTGTGTGGGATTTTTACGCCTTCCCCTGGAACTACTTGTCGTATTACTTCGGAGGGACTGTGCATCTCACTTCACCTCAGCTAACTGGCTCTTCGTTTCTCCAGTTTGTGAGCCACTTAGCTCCCGCGTTGTACTCAGCTAACCCCCAGCGGTGGATTCAGCCTACTCTGACGGGGAGTTCCCCGACTGTGGAAGTTCTCCCGGCTTCGTCTTTCACTTCGCACTTGTGTGAGCACATTACTACTTTCTAGCTGGTCTTCTCGCCATCTACGCTGCCGGCACTCCTCTCGACACATTTTTCGACGACATTATCCGCACTAAAGGCGAGCATCTCCTCTCGCATAGCATCAAATCTAGGATATTCGAAGACCACGTGCTCTGGGGATTCTTCCACATTCCCACACTCCGGACAGAAGGGTGAGGTTGTGTGTCCGAACCGATACAGGTACTTCCTGAAGCACCCATGACCAGACAGGAACTGCGTCAAGTGGAAGTTGACTTCTCCATGCTTCTTGTTCACCCAGGTCGAAAGAATCGGTATTAGCCTGTGTGTCCATCTACCGTTCTCCACTGCATTCCACTCATGCTACCACTTAGGGCCCATGCATTAATTATGTCACGCTAAATCGAGCAAAAAATTACCCCCTCCCCCCTATCGTGACGTTTTTCCTATACCTAATGCATTGCTTGTCACAAAATCTTAGACCCCCCCCCCCTCCCTCCCCCCTTAGAGCGTGAAATAATATATGCATCAACCCTTAGCCATCGACACTGTTCTCACCACTTTTCGTACTCCTCTGGTTTCTCCTCATGTAGCACTCGTTGTCTTCCGTCAGGGTGATGCCGATTGGGATCATACCGGCGATAACGCGTATTGCCTCCTTCGAATTGGTTCTGTACGCACTCATGACTCGCATGGCCATGAGCAGGAACGTACGGCTCAATTTTCTTCTTTTTCAGCGCTTCTATCTACAGGGTCCAGCAATTGAAGTGCTACATTGAAACAAACAGATAAATTGAACAAAACAAAAACATTTTAGTTCAAATTCGTTCAATTTCACTTGAAAACAAATCACTTTTACAAAAATTCACTGTTCTTGTTCAACTTGTTTACCCTTGAGTTTAACAACACGCCGCAAACGATCGAAGAACGGATCGTACGAGGCATGCAGGTGCTCTTGTGGCTAGGAGCTTCATTAAAGGTGACACACAAGGGAGAAGTGTTAGTTTGTTTACTAAAAGGAACTAGGGTAGAGAACTACTTCGGTCTAATCGCCCATTTTGGGCCTATCGAGCAGAAAACTTCAAATAAATCCATGATTTCAGAGTTAACATGTCAATTATGCGTTTGGTACGATACTTTAGTTAATAAGCTACCAAACGAAGTCAATGATAACGCGTGATATGAAGGTTTGCACCCATTATTCCCAAAAACAAAAGAAGCGCTCCGGCCGAATCAATTTTTATCTTCCTCCGATAGGCCGAAGTGAATTCATTGGCGTTTCAATGGCGTTTCAATGCGTTAAGCCAAGTTTACAATCCGTAGGCTGAGTTTGGCGTCAAAAAGCAGTGTTAGACTTTTGACAATATCTCAACGATTGGTTTCTCTTTATCAAATCTTACGGTACGTACGGAAAGGTAAATAAATTTGGAAGCAATCAGTAATAATAACATTCCGTTTGGTGCTAACCTGCGCTAGATTAAGAAAGTTTAAGTACGGGTTGTGCTTAATAGGCCGGAAATGGGGTAGTTAACCCTATGCCCATTTTGTATGACAAGTTTTGCTGTAAGAAATGCTCTTCGTGTTCATTAGCGAAATTCACATCAAAGGTTGATCAATTGCGTAGGAAATCAGTTTTGCACGGCATTTGTGACCAGCATACACCTTCCGGTCATATGAAACAGGTCAAAAACTGTCCAAATCCACCTATAAAAATGTTTGTTTTGAATTTCTGTATGGCAAAATAGTGAACTTTTCGTGAACATTAACGGCAAAGAACTCACCAACAATGTTCTGACAAGTACAGATCCACACTGAAATTATGCTAACTGACGAATTGCTTTGCAAGTTTCTGGATTTTGTTTTTGAATTTGTCATCATCATTTCACCACCTTCTTCCACCGCTGGAATAGGCTTTTGAGGTTCTGTCAAACATTTTTTGAGCTTTGGAACTCGGGTCGAAACATTTTTTGATTTTGCCGCCTACGGACATTTTTCAGATGGATCAAGAGCTGAAGATCGTCATCTATTTTAATTGAATCGAATTTAAACTCGTATTTTGGTCCTAGGCAACTCTTGCTTCAACTATAGAAGTAGTCAGAGATTCTAGACCATTATTAACATCATCTTTGGTTTGCAAAGGAATGTTTGGATTGAAGATATATTCCATAAATGTTTGATATTGATCCCAATCAGCTCTATGGTTATTGAAAGTAGAGCTGTTGGAATTGGCAATAATTTCTTGGGATATTTTAAAATATACTGGAAGGTGATCAGAACCGAAGTCAGATATATTGCTGATTTAAAGCATGTTGGGCTATTTGGTTATTGAATCGTGTAATAACTTGCACAACAATCATCAAACAGATTGTTACTATTGGCGGTGTTTTGCAAATTTCCTCCAGTCTTCCTGAAGTGTTTCCATGTCACTCAGACATGGAACATAAGGCTTGCTTTTTCTAATGCCTTAAGGTTGTTTAGTTTCAAAGACTTAATATGATCTAAATAAAAATCATTCGAAATTCCATTGCGTGAATCGCTAGGACGGGATTTCATTTTCATTTTGATTACTTGGACTGGCTCAACTCCAAATAATTATGTCAATGATCTGATCCAGGGAATCATCACTGGGCATCGATCTTGTTTTCCGTACTGAGTACCAATGCTACCTACGCCAGGAAAGCAGCTTTCACACCGGGACCGTACCTATCGACTCATGGACCGACGACCAACGGTATGACCAGAAAATCCCAGCGGTGCTGACTGGGATTGAACCCAGGCCCTTTGGGTTAGAAGAAATTACGCTTACCACCACACCACCCACGCCGCCCAAGACAACCTTGAACAGACGATCAGTTTTGGTATCGTAAAATGTGCGTTGCTTCTCAGTAACGTTTAGACGTTTGAATCCGTCCAAAGTTTCAAACAATACACGACATTCACGCGGACGGCAAATTTGAAGTGAAATCTTGAATTAAAAAGTTCCGTGCAAAGAGCATAAGAAGTCGTTATCACAAAAGGGGGGACCTTTTCCTTCTTGACATTAAGCCGGGAATGTTTAATTGAATTTTTCCTGGATGATGGATCCTTTTCAAAAGCCGGCGCCGGTGGTGTAGTGGTAAGCGTGACTGCATTTCTAACACCCCGATTATTTTTCTGAGGCATAAAAATCTCTGGTCACGTCTTCCTTCGGAAGGGAAGTAAAGCCGTTGGTCCCGGCCCATGTATGTTGTTGAATGGGTGCGATATCCTACGCAGGTGTGGAAGCTGCCTTCCTGCACATTCAATTGCCGTCAATGGATGGCAATCGATGTCCGTCGGTGATTGGCACTAGATTCCGGAACAGAGACCGACGTTAAATAAAGGAAAAGAAAAAAAATGATCCTTTTCAAGTGAATTTCATTAGAAGGGGGATCAAGATATTGCCCTTTTATTTTACGTTCAGGCGCCATGGCAGCAGAATAAAATTTCTAGAAAACGACGTCCAAGCAGATTACTAGGGGAAACGCTCCTATAGTTGCGGTACGTTAGAAGCGTTAGGTTCCTATAGTTGTGTATGGAGACGCAATACACAACTATAGGAACCTAACGCTTCTAACGTACCGCAACTATAGAAGCGTTTACCCTATAAGAATTCGAAAGATCGAACAGGAATTTTCCAAATCCATATCCAATCAGGATTACTATGAGATCAAACAAGGAACGAGGAGGAATAAGATTCGAACAACGTAGAAAATTTGCAGGTAATATTTAGCAGTGAGAAATGCTGTATAAATTGGTAGTAGCTTTATGTAGCAGTAACACATCCTTCAGCAAAAAGCAAATAGATTCGATGCCTTCATAGATGCTACGGAATTGGATATTTGGGTAGCAGATGGGTCAGGATTCACTTAAATAGGCGTTGCGACCTTAGTAATTGTTTTTGGTTTTGGAGGAACTTGGTAGTAAAGCATGGCCCACTTAGTAATGGAACAACATTATTTGGGTCGATTTCGGATTTGAAAACGGTTTTCACTTAAATGCATACTGTCGCGGACAACGCGATGGTCCAAAATACCAAAACCAAGTGTAACGTCTTGATAAGATCACTGTATCTACTCATCAACAGGAGGTCTACTTTATCCCTGAAAAATAAGCATGCTGTCTACAAACAAATCATCCTTCCCGTAATAGAATACGGGATGCCAATCTGGGAGAGTTGCGCCAAATGCCATCACCTTCAACTCCAAAGGATCCAAAACTTAGGATGGCCCAAAACAGTCCCCCGTGGACTAGAAATTCTGAGATCCACCTCCTGACTGGAATTCAGACATTAGAAGAACGGAAAGTATTCATCCTGGAAAGGTCTAAGATCAAATCATCAGATCATACATGATCTAGCACGTTAAGTTAAGTTATTCTCGTAGTTATTGGTAGGCCAGGTAGGCTTATCAATTAAAATGTTAAAATCAATGTACTATCATAATCAACAGAAATAAACATAATTTTACTACTTTACCTAAATCAGTACAAATCAAACCATTATATGAATTACACTCGTTCAATTTCCCGCCATTTCTCCGAAAGCCTTTGTGTTGCTGAGTTTAGAGGGAGGGGGTTGGAAGTCATCCCCCACTGCCTCCATCTGGCTACGTCTATGATTGTTGTACTTGCCATCTGTAGTGACAACTCGCAAAATTCGGCCAAAATGTCACCAGACCATCATGTGACTGGATGAAGGGCAGAATTTGCTTCTGGAGACATTCGGTTTTGTAAACCTCCGAGTTCATCATTTTTTCAGTGACGGAAACCTTTGTCTTCAGGCTGAAGCTGCCAATTCCTTTTTTTTAATGCGTTTATTTTTCCAGGCTCATGTGCCGTAGCTTTGCGGAGCCGATATTCATCGTTTGGGTTACAAAATTACTTAAAACTAACGTTAGTAAAGCGGGGGTCGATTACTCGCCGCTATCTCGAGGTTAGGGGTAACAAATTGTAACAAACGGATGGCAGGGTAGGGATTGAGAACAAAAGGTTTTTTCGAGCAATGTGCTCTTGATCTAGAACTAAGCGACGTACTGGAGGAAAAGACGAACGTGGGGGTACACCGATAGGGACCTAGCAACTTGAGAGAACACAAGATGACACTAACTACTACATCCTCAGATCGATCCGTTTTACACATAAATTAAATTGCAATAGTCGAGATCTCGGCTCGCCAAGATTTCTCTAACGGGCGGCTGCCAATCCCTTGCCAGATCATATATTTGCGTGCGAATTTATCCGCAAAAACCAATTTGAATCTGCTTCGAGCATTCGCCTTGTAAAATTTTGGTTCTGGAAGCTGTCCGAAGTCGACCTTTACTTTGGTTTCATCATCCATAAGTTTGCAACCACCGGACTTGGTCAGCAGGTTGTCATACAGCCAGGCATACCAAAAGTACCGCCTCATGACAGTATTCCAACGGCTGTCGCTTTCTTTTTCCTACGACAGCCTTGAGATTGAGCTATAAGCGACAGCCCACAGTGAGGCTGTTATACGACTTGCAACATGCATTTTGTTCGTTCGG
Source organism: Ochlerotatus camptorhynchus (assembly GCF_037179485.1). Taxonomy (NCBI): domain Eukaryota; kingdom Metazoa; phylum Arthropoda; class Insecta; order Diptera; family Culicidae; genus Ochlerotatus; species Ochlerotatus camptorhynchus. The sequence goes on along the minus strand of NW_027040590.1, from coordinate 153,764 downwards.
CTATGACAGCCTCGGATGGTCATTCGTAACGTTCCTCGTACAAACAACAAGCAGTCCGTCAAACTGCCGATTCGTTGCTGCTGGCTTTGAAATTTTGTTTGTATGTCGTAAGACTGCTTCTACACTACCAGTGTGGCGCCGGAGCTCGTTCGGTTGCTATCACGTTCGTGCTGCCCATTGCAAAATTTTCATCCGATATTTTTTTAAAACGCACGGTCTCCGGCGAAAAATATAAGCCTACCCGACACCAACCTGACTTCTACCAAACCCCAACCCAATGTTGGCCCGACATTGACCCGACATAAACACATAATTGACCCGACATCGACCCGACATTTTGCCGACGTCGACCGTAAATTGACCTTACATTGATCCGACATCGGGCCGACATATCTGTTCGGGATCATTCTTCTGGGTTTCTTCCATACTCTACTGCCGTATATCAATTGTATATAATGTCTCGTGACAGCCTTTTCGTGACAGCCACTTGGGTAAGCTGAGGGATGTCGTCGGTTTGTGAAGGCTGTTATGACGACAGAAACATTGAGAACCTGGTCATAAAGAAATGTATAAATACAGCCCATTCGGTTCACTACGTTCCAAGCACGATGATTTTAGCAAAGCGGGTGTAGATGCGACTGTTCTAATACAGCTTTCATTCGTTGGTGCTTGCGTTGTTGCCAATACACTTCGAATTTAGATCTGAACGTACGGTAGCAAGCGGTAGTATAGCACACAAAGCAATAGCAAAGATATTTTATTAACAAGATATCCCACAAATCAATTCCTCGAACAAGGCAATGGATACACCACCCTTATGTGATTCCAGTGCCATCTCGTGAGTGCACATTGAAACTGTTGGGAGTCCCCCGCCAACTTTACCACCAGGGCTCAATAAATGACAGGTGTCAGTATGACATATGCCAGCGTGGACGTTGATGATCAGCCGAGGGAAGAGGATGATCGATGTCATCATCATTATATTTCGATAGCAAGATTCTCACTTCGTTATGATTGCATCCATTTTCAATCATTACCACGTTATGCGCATCAGAAAACCTTGAGAAAACAATAATAAATGCAGATACGTCCCTTCGAAAAAGTAATCGAGAATTAATGATTTATGAAGCTGTTGCTCAACATAATAGGCCTTTTTAATGCAGCACCAACGTAGAGTGCACCACGCGAGTTCGAGAGGAAACGTCAACCAAACTGTTTGTTTACATCAGAAGAAGGATTTTTCCCAACGCAAATTAAAGCATTTTTCATTGAACATCTTGCCAATTTCCATCAGTAATTGTCTTATTTTACGATTTTCCACACATCTGAACTGATTTGCACCTAAACTACTCACACACAAGAAATCCGGAAGATCATAACCACCAAGGCACTATTGTAATTATCCATTTTTTTAACAAAAACATTCCTGAACACTAGCAGGATCCTTGCAAAAATGATACAGAATTAAATTTTTCAACTATGGATCAAGTTTTGGAGCATTTCAGATGGATCAATTTATCAGAAAATTAAAAAAGTGTTCCGCTTTCTATGTTTCACGGCAAACATTTCTGCTCACAACACTCTTTTTGACGTTCTCATATTCACCACCAGAGGTTGAATCGATCGCATAGTTTCTATTAAAAAGGCGTATAGAAGTTGCATAGAAGTATACATGGAAAAAACGCAACGTATCGAAATCATTGCCAAACAAACGTAATAAAATATGCCGTCTTCCTTGGCCAACGCTGCACGCTATTGGCTATTCAAAAATTACGTTGGAATAATGATTACTTTTCTATTTTATAAAGAAGGTATTTTTCAATGACGGCGAATTAAATCGTAAGCTGCCGAAGCTTAGTGATGACGATGAGTAATGACACCACTTCGTGTTTTGATTTGCACTGTACCCTCCGCTCAGTGGTGTGGGTTCGTACATGTATAGATGATGGTGTGCGTGTTTTCTTCCAACACTGCAGTTCAACGTTGTATCGCCAAAGACCTATTGGCGCTGTTATCTGTCTCTATAAATTCCAAAGAGTGAAGGGGGTCTGGCAACAGTCAATTCAGGTATAAACCAACTGTCGCGAGGATGCTGTACTTTTTGGAAGCCTGCATACAGCTTTCGAGCACGGGTTCTAGCTACGGTATTCTGCTTGAATGATCGATTTGGATTGAATGATCGATTGCCTACTGGCGCGATAAGCCTGAAAGCCTTTGCGGTAGCGAATTCGTTGCACTGTACTACGGGCGGCATCATACTTTTTACTCAAATCGCGATCGGGCATACCTGGGGTGTTTCTAATGGACCTCACGACCTTTACATGGAGCTAATGGTTGGCAGTTTCACTGTGGCGTTTACTTTCAGGCTTCCGATTCGTCGTCAAGGTTTCCTTATACGTTTTGACTATGCGCCATACGGCGTTTCTAGGAAAATTCAACACTTTAGACAGCTTGAAGGTGGACCATGATGGACAGCGCTGCCATTTATACAGATTTATCTGTATTATACAGATTTTTTAATCTTAATACAGACCCGATACAGAATACAGATTTATCGCAGATTTTTAAATTACAATACAGATTTATACAGATTTTTATAAAATGCTTGAGAAAAAAAAAATTCAAAATTTATAAAAACAAAATAACTTGCTCGATTTTATCAGCGTACCCCCTTCTCTCCAAAATTAATTGTTGTGCTAAAAACCATATTTGGTTGAGTGGTAGTTTTATCAAATATCCGAGAGTTTTTGCCCCTCCAGTGGTTGGAAAACTGTTTTTGCAGTATGGAGAATATCACAAAATTCGCGACTCTCTACTAAATATAACTTCACAGAAGGAAAACGGCGAACATGAAAGAAAACGAAATCCAATTTGGCTCAAAAGACTAGAAGAAGCTTACTCGTCGCTATGCTCCTCTAACATAAAAAAAAGTTTATGCAACATTTAATCGATTCCACTGTGCGTTTATATAGCTGCCTTTTAATAACTCATGATGACATCAAAATTTGATGTATTTTTATTTTGTTTTTTCGGCATGCATGCAATAACATGTTGATAACTAAATTTGTAATCTAAATAAAATATCCATATCAAAATAAGTTATCAAGCAGTTCTCACTAATATCAATATATGTTATAATTTTGGTATTCTTCGCATATCTTTTAGCTCTCATTTTTGTTCAGTTAGCCATCAACTCCATCAAAATGAAATCAATTTGAGTTATCAGGAATAATGAAAACAACATAATTTTTGTTTTCTTTTTCTTTCTCACCCTCTGCTCGGGAACCTATCAAATTTCCATCGACAATTAATCATGTTATGGTGTTTTTGACAGCATTCACAACCAGAGGACCAACCGCTTTCGGATGCATATGGAGCTGGTAGTAAACGATTTGAGATTGTATGGGGATTTACAGTATTAATTGAATATTTCCAATATAAGCATGTATGTTAAATACAAGAAAAGTGCCCGAGCACATTAAAATGGTACAAATACAAGTACTCGTAAACATTTTACTTGCATTGAAAATGTATTTCGTAAGAAATTGCGGATTTTCTGATATTCTCCATACTGCAAAAATGATTTTACCAGCACTGGCGGGGCGACATCTCTCGACTTTTCGGTGTAACTACCACACAAATGATGTAATTAATTGTATTCATCTATATTAAAAATATCAAATAGTAATAATCTCGTGCACTTTTTTGCATTTAAAACTGCTTATCAGGAAGATAATGAATAGAAACTAAAATCTCCATACATTTTCAAACGGCTTCATATCACTCTTATAAATAAGTACGGACGATTTCATAAATGGCGCAATTATATCCAGTATGGTTAGTACGATAGCCCGAATAGGTGGTTAAGCACTTTTTATGGTTATTTTGTATGCATTGTATTTGTAAAACAACAAAACATGATTAATTAAGAAAAAAATCGTCAATACAGAAAATACAGATTTTTTAATAGAGTGGATACAGATTTTTTATAAAACCACCTGGCAGCTCTGATGATGGATTTTCCAAGCAACTGTGCACGGTTTTTTTTCTACGCTCCTCTTGCATGGTGACTGTCTCCAAAACAAGAGCGTTTTATGAACTGAAAAATACACTGTTATTGTTATTATTGATATCAACAAATAGATGTCAAAAGCTTCCGAAAATGTCCACTAGGAGCGCTGTAATAACCAACAGAGTTTGTTCCCTTATTAAATGGGCCCATTGGTACAAGGTTCACATTTTGCGAATTTAATTTAGCAAAAAGCAATGACTAACACAGTAAACCTCTTCTTCTAATTTCAGATGACACCACGATTGATCCCAACATCAATAAAAATCGCCATGAACTCAAATCACAATCGATTCATCGGCTGTGAGTTTTAACTACTCCCAATAAAGCACCGCTAATCGCCCCCAAGCGCCAGAAATATCATCATTGACCGCTTAATTGTCGTCCAGCGCATTATCGAACCGGCCAAAATAGTTCGCTGACTCAGACTGTTCCCAACTGCAAGTCAGCGGAAAATTCCGAACATCCCGGAAATCCGTAAGCCCCGTGGCATTGATGTGACGTTTGTTGACGTTCCTTGACGTTGATGCTGTTTGATGCCGACAAATTGTTACCCAAATAATTATCAGTGTGTGTGTGTATGTGTCAATACGATCGACCGTAAACGATAGAGAGTTGGTGCAAAAAGGATACATTTGCATACGATGCAAACAACAGCATGACAGGAAGTTCCCTTCAGAACATCATCATCGCCATCATCATCACCACAATCCCATGTTTGTCTCGTTGGCTCCCGGGTGCAGTGAAATTATTTAAATAGTACCTTTCATCGTCACATCATCAAGTGCAGTGTGTTTGTGTGCGTGGGTGGGTGTGTTTTTCAGTGCAGTGGAGCTCGAGTAGTGCTCGGGTAGCCAGAAACCGGTGAACAAGTTTGACTGGAGATAAAAGTTAATTAAAAGTGATGTGTTCGGAGGAAACTGGTAGTCATCAGTCTGGCAACATGCGTCACAGCCGTCCGTCAAAAGCAACTCGATCCGCATGGCGGTCCGACAATCGAAAGTTGACGCTGATGGCTTGTGTGCTGATTGGGCTATGTGCTGCTATACCAGGTGAGTGCTAGAGATATAATTTTCGTGTATAGTAGACGTACGGCAAATTTGGCGTAAGGGATTCAAATGAAGAACAGCCATAAGTGGTGCGCCTACCCTACTGCATTGATTTTGAGAGTTATGTTGGTTTTTGTTTAATGCAGTGGAAAATCACCAATGAATGTCGGCAGTGGCGATGAACATCATAGCAATTCGATTCAAGTAGCAATACGTTCGATCGATTCGTTTGATGTACTGGAAAGCAGTTTGGAGGATGTTATGCTGTGGTTAGAAAACTGAAAATTAAAGATAACACATTTTGCAGCGGAGACAACACTTATTGAATCTAGATAACTATTTACGTTTGAACATCAATTCGTTTATGACCAAAATTTGATTTTCCAATGTGTGCATTCCTTAAAAGCGAATAATCCTACAAAACATTAAAGCACCTTCACGTGCTACGGCCTCAAGGTGGATCGGTATTTTCCTACCGGATGCACCCTCGAGCCGATGAGAAATTCCCATCCGTCCTTCACTCAATAGCATCATGCTTGACTTATCTAAGGACCATTTTATTTTCCTTTGAATTCATTGGAATTTAATTTGTTCTCGCATTGCAAACCAGTCTATTTCCCCTTCGGAAATGACAAAAACCCTACTGGGGTCATTCTGCCGTGAAGTTAAATTCAACCAGCAAGTGCAGCATTTACGTTGGCATCAGTGCTTTTACCGCCGACAGTTTCTAGGCCGTAATTTGTTCGCTCGATGTGTTGCACTTTATTCTCCAACTCGGAGGACCCCTTTCTAAATGAAGCACACTTTCCCAGTAGGTATTTAGCAGCAATATTCTGTGTGGTTTGATTTCCATGAATCCGTTGTAGCTACCGTACGAAACCGGCTGAAACTGATGCTGCCATAACAGCATTAAGCACTAGGCCCACAAACAAAGAGGCACACAAAATTTCACTCTGGACCGAAAATTGGCCAAACACATAAACACACAAATGATCAAACATGCAACCGGTGGTGTGGCTTTTAAAGGCAAACAGAGGTGTACCAGCTCGGCATGGCCTTAGCCGACGTACGGTAGGTCAGTTCGATCCACAGCTCGGGTTGGAATGGGATGATTCCGGAAAAAGTGATTTAGAGCTTCACTGGATATGAAATTTGACCTCAGAGGGCTGCTTTCGGTCAATATGTTAATCTAAAGTGCTTAATGATTGATGGTTCATTCGGGAAGATACGAAGTCATGGGGCTCTGAATTTAAGGTAGATTGAAAAGATTGAAGGTGATGGGCAGCATCATACTCTGCAGGTGGCAAAGGTGGCATTGCATGAGCTTGAGCATGAGCATGATTGGCCGCCCACGGTTGCTACTCTGTTATTGTCAGATCAGATGTAATTACCCAGAGAACCAATAGACGATGCTTGGGGCTAGCAATCATGCTCAATGTATAAAACTAGGCAATACCAGCGCCGGCCGTGCCCGAACACAGGTCAAAAAAGGAATGAGTAGGAATTTGTGGACGTGACACTCAATTTGATAGAGGCCGAGAAAACCTCTGGACTTCCACGAGGAATCACTGGCGGATATTGGATAAGAAGGTTGGGATTGCAGCAGGGCTCGTTTTGGTAAACGATATGCTGAATTGATGTCCTAACGCGAAAGAACTTGGAATTGAACCCACGATCTTCTGTTCAGTAAGCAAAAACGTTTGCCACTAGGCAAACCAATGCACAGTGGGGATTTTTGCAAGAAAAAGGCTTGAAATTGTCTGCCGCTGAAACTACACATTGTAGCATATGACTTTGTTTGGGAAAAATGTCAAAAAATGTATTCTTCATATTTTGAATTGGCGTACGCTGTGATTAGTGCATGTTTGGAGCCTATTTTGCCCCAAAATCCCATATTTTCTGTAGTTTTTTTTTCCCATTATGATACTTCATTGATTCAAATTTGCAGTACCTTTTATCAGAAGTAGTCGATGTTGATGTTCTTTATTTGTCAACTTGTCACTTCAAACACAGTTTACCCATTTTTGGGTAGGTTCAGTTTTGACCGATCTCGGTGGATTCTACCCAAATTTGGGTAGTTTTGAAATAGCATCTAGATCTAATTTCATACATTTTTTAGGTTATCCAGAGCTAAATAATAAACAACTTTACTCGGCAATATACCCGCTATTTTACGTGTGTTAAACGTCACTAATCTCTATACTACAGCTGTCAACCCCCTTACATTTAGGTTGCGGATCATTTGGTGAATTTTAATGTTATAATGTTCGAAATCTCTCTGTTGCTGATCGTGTGATTTTCGAAAAGGTGCTCGTCAAAATTGATTCCTAGTCTGCCAGGAATAAGTCTGGCACAATAGCAGGTTTCCCAGACAACCAGAAGTCGTATAACAATGTACAGACAGTATCGTAAATTGCTACAGTTTAAGTCAAAATCGCATATAAGAATGGCATACCTAGCGATATGATTAAGTTAAATCGTATAGAATGCAAATTTCCGACTTATATTCGATGACTCATTTTTCCGTCGTACTGTTTCTCAAATTAAATCGGATTACATCGTAAGACTTTTCAAAATGGATTTGTTATTACAGATCAAATCGTATATGATGTTAAATCAACTCGTTTAAAATGAAATTAAAATATGCACGTATATGGCCTCCACTTTTGTACGTATAAGCCATTTTTTTTGCATTCTATATGACTTGTTTGTTTGTATATATGTTTATATATCACGAAAACAACTTTGAATATACGTGCATTCTGGTTGTCTGGGATATTTGAAAATTTTCTATCTGTCAAATTTAAGTTAAAATTCATCAAATGGAACACAGCCAGTAGCTGGTTCTATGGGATTTTAGGTATTTGAAGCATAACTATTCAAATCGACGTATCTGATTTTAGTACCAGCTAGTAGGGGAAAGATTCCCCTGCCTGATGATGGTGTTTGTTTGCGTGGGTGAGTTAGCAGTTAAGACAAATCGTCGATTAAAAAGATTGTTTACAAAAGTAGGTACGTCAATTTGAATAGTTACGCTTGATTAGCCTTCGGCTTAAAATCTCTCAAAAAAAGGTTAAAAAAAAGTTACGCTTGATTTTTTTAGTCCACTGCCTTACTGAGAACGAAGAGGCACGCGTGAAATCGAATGTAAGAAATAATATACATAATAGGAATTCGTTTGTATAGAGCGCTAAGCGCGCCTCTTCGCTCCCACTATGGCAGCAGCCTTATACCCCGTACAGACTATGGCTTATATTATGTAATATAGGCAGGCTTCCGGAAATCTCACGCGTACACAAATACGACAGCGAGCTGTGAGACAGAGCGTCGCATGACTCTCAAATCCATGGTGTGCTACATTAATTGTACAAAAGAGAGACCAGAACGATGCGCGCGACAAGCTACACGCTCTCAACAAATTCAAGCGTTTCAATTTTTTTGTCTCATCGCATTGCTCTCTCAATGCGACGCATGTATTCAATCACATGCGACTGTTTCATTGCAACATCTCTATGCGCTTTCTCAGGGCGCCATCGCCGTGCGCTGTTTCGCATGCCTTGACTCTCGCGGTCCCATCATATGTGATGTTGTCGGGTGACGAGAGAAGGGACTGGAAGGGTTTATTCACAGAAGCTTTGTGTGCCCTATTCAAATGGGGTGAAGTTTTTAAATTGTTCCAGAAATATTTTCTAGTATAGATTCAAGCAGACTCAACACATGGTTCCAGAGTTATACTGGAATCACCGTAATATCACCACTCATGATCCTAGGAAGACGCAATTGCTTGTCGAAAGGATGCTAAAGGAAGGTAAAGGAAGACTACGTGAGCGGTGGATGGCAACCTTACGGTAGTTGATACTGGAGAAAAATAGGTTACAATGAAAAAAAATGTTTTTAAAAAAAAATACAATTTTCAAAAAAGCTATTAAGAAAAGTCAAAAAAGTTTGTCACCCTAATTTTATGAAAGTACATCAAATTTGCAAACAAAAAGTACTTTGGTAACATTTTTCTAAGATGCACCGTTTAGAAGATATTACTGATTTAATATTGTTTTTTTTGATAACTTAATAAGTTTTGGCCCTTTTCGGATGTACTCCGTGTTTTTCCAGTTTCAAAAGTATTTTTTTCGGAAAGATTTGAAAATTTTGAGTTAAAATAACACTGACAGCTTAAAGATTCGAGTGAAATTCTCTGCCTTAAAACAAGTTACAAAATCCCACTATCAGGAACAATGATTTCTTCAAATGATTTTTGGTGCGTTGTGCTGAAAACGTGCTAACAAGTATTAGATACAGGTAATCAGATACCAGTTAGCTGTACTACGTACAGTTGGTGATTGTAAACATGGTCTTTGTTGGAACTCTGGCCATAACGAGGCTAGCTCCGTCGTTGACCGTTCCTTAATAATAAATAAAAAGAACGCAGTAGTCACCTTCCATCAAACTAGAGGGCTGCCGACTGATACCTCAATCAACAACCGCCGCACTCTTTATTCATTCCAGGTGTATACAATTTACAATCTTCTTCAATAACAATATACCTACGCCAGCAAATCTACCTCGCTCCAACTCTCCAAACTCGTACCTGAAGGTTCGACGATACCTGAGCGTTCAACTCTACCTATCTTCCAACAGTCTTTACCCAGCATTCTATGATTTCTACCCGTGAGCTGTATAATAATGTCTGACTCGGTTCTGAATTCATCCAGTATCTACTAGGGAAAACCAAACAGTAAATGCAGAAAGGTTGCTAGTAGCATAGTGATTATAGTAATTTCAGCTCATAATCCTGTGTTTTTGAACGAGATCCAGTGTTGTTTGATAACATAATAATTGTAAAGGAAAGTGTAACACGTTTTGGTGCAAAGGTAAGTTTTAAATACACATTTTAATTATATGTTTTGTGATATTTTCGTACAAAACTAACAATTGGAAAATATTTTCTATGTTACAGATTACAAAATGAGTAAAATAAGATGTATTCGCCCATTCAAAGACATTCAGTGTTCGAAAGAGCTGCGATATCTCACGGATGGTATCATCCAAAAACTAAAATCAATTGGATTTTCCAAGGTATCCACACTGAACACCAAGGATTTTCGTGTTTGTTCGTCTTGCCGTCTACATATTGATTCAAGAGCTCACCTCACCCAAAACGAGGAACAAAGCGTAGCCGGCGGCTCAAGGATGCCAACTGTTCAGACCATACCTGATGTACCTGCTTCGCAAAGCTATGAAAGTTTGGTCACGATACCATCAGAGTCAACGCTAAGCACAATTAATTCAAATGAAGACTTCACGATGCCTGTAGACGTCGAAATATTCAACCGAGGAATAGCAGCTATTCGTGTTTCGCCTATAGATTTAGGTAAGGTTAAAAATGTTCACTATCCTGAAAAAAAGTGCGCTGAAATCGTCGAAGGTGTACGAAGAAATCTTTTTAAATTAGACGCTAAAACAGAAAAAGCAAACGAGTTTGATGAAGTCATAGAAAATATGAAAATTAAATTTTTAAATTCAGCCACAAGGCAAGAAAAACTATCAATTTAATCATTGTTGCCAAAATCATGGTCAGTACAAAAAATTGTAGACGAATTTAAAACCAGTAGAAATATGGCATCAGATGCAAGAAAGGAAAGAGATAATGTATTTGATTCATCTCAAGGTCCCGATAAAGACTGCAAGAGAGTTGTTTAATTGGGCAAACAAACGAAAAGAAGAAGAACTTACAAAGTTGTCATTTTGTTATTCTACTACAGAAGAATACGAAAATATGTCTTTGCAGCTAAATAATCAATATAATAATGCAAAAACAATTCAAGGAACTCTAAAATTCCACTCATTTCTTCCTCTATCAGAAAATACAATAAAGGCAAAGCTTTATTCAACCTGTCCTGACAATGATGCCAAAATATTCAATATTGTTAAGAAAGTTGTGTAAACAATAATTTTATAAAAATACAGGAATAAAAATAAACTGATGATATCCAACATATAATGTTATTTTTTATTGCGCACAATCACCATCCCTGAAAAATAAGCTTAATTCGCTCTTTTGAATCTTGCTAATTGAGGAGCTTACATTTGCAGTTCTCAAAAAGGTGTATCTCGAAATCGAGTTGTCTCATCGGTTTGATGTCTGTGGCGATGTTCGGCAATAGAGAGAAAATATGCACAGTATAAACACATCCAGTTTAAATGGATTAAACTGTTAGGCGATATGCAAGAGTTGAATGCACATTTTCAGCACAACGCACCAAAAATCATTTGAAGAAATCATTGTTCCTGATAGTGGGATTTTGTAACTTGTTTTTCAAAATACTTTTAAGGCAGAGAATTTCACTCGAATCTTTAAGCTGTCAGTGTCATTTGAACTCAAAATTTTCCAATCTTTCCGAAAAAAATACTTTTGAAACTGGAAAAACACGGAGTACATCCGAAAAGGGCCAAAACTTATTAAGTTATCAAAAAAACAATATTAAATCAGTAATATCTTCTAAACGGTGCATCTTAGAAAAATGTTACCGAAGTACTTTTTGTTTGCAAATTTGATGTACTTTCATAAAATTAGGGTGACAAACTTTTTTGACTTTTCTTAATAGCTTTTTTGAAAATTGTATTTTTTTAAAAAACAATTTTTTTCATCGTAACCTATTTTTCTCCAGAACAACCTACTGTGCACTAGATAGCATTTTCAGCCAGCTATAACATAAGGATAATAAAAAATTATTGACATGTCACTTTAAAGGGAAAATTTATATTTTAGTTCAAAACACAAATACCAAACTTTTTTTTTACCGTGCATATTTTCTCCATATAACACCAAAAATTGTCTAAAACTTCGCCCAAGACACCAAACCAATCGGACAAACCGTTTCCGAGATACAATTTTTTGAAGATATCATGTGCATTTTTCATAGGCCCTTCTCATAAGTAAGGCTAGATTCAAAATGGCGAACCAAGTATGCAAAACGGCGTTTTTCTTCCCCAAAAACTTGTATGCAAGGTTTCATGCAAATCAAAAAAGATGAAAATTACTCGTTGCTTTAATGATATGGAACCGCTCAGTAATAAATTGAAAGCTTTCTATGCCAACCAATGTATGAATCTGTATCATTACATGCACAGTGATACTCTATACCCAGGGAAGTTGAGAAAATTTCCAACCTGGGAATGGAACATACTGAGTTCTTAAGGTGATACTATTCAGCGTCCACAGGCACTATATATATATATTTATTTATATTTATTTATTTATATATATATATATTTAGAAAGAGAAAGAAGTGGTAAACTGAGAGAACATATCGCCGAACGAGCAACGAAGAATGTTCCCTGCGATTAGTCAGAACTTTTGCTACCTCGCTTCTGCTCGCTACCTGCTCATAAGCGCCCATTACACATATCAATATATTGACAATAAATTGACATACTGACAATATTATTGAAAAAGTTATATTGAAGACGATGATTGATTGTCGGAAAGCTGATTTTAATTTCACTTTGTCAATACTCAGAATGTATTGACAAAAAACCACCAATTTCGCCATCAATATCATCAATATACGAATATTGACAACATTAATGGCAATACATTAGAAGCTTTTTTATCTCAATGTATTGTCTCAATTTCCTCACACAAGAAACATGGATCAGCAAAAGAAAGTGTGTTTAGAGTTAATGTTTGCATTCGGGTCCAAATCGAAACGATGGCTGGACCTGTATGTATTGCAAATACTAGCTACACATTTAATTCAGATCACCGAAGTCGGTAAATTTTGCCGGTTTTTTGAACAGCTGAAAAAAATGGAAAAATATTCAAATGACTGTTACTCGAAAGAAATCAATAAAATCGACAAATTTGATTTGTCTCATTAAATGGGGTTGACTAAATAGGTCCGTGCATTTTCGGAATGAATTTCCAAATTTTTAAATTTTTCACTGATTTGTAAACTTTTACCGAACAGTTCCGTAGTTCAAAAATTACCAAACAGCGGAGTCCTGGTTCAGTGGATATATATAGAAACATTCCACCCAACATTCTTTTATACTTGCACATTTTAAATTTATTTTCAGGATTTTTAGAATAAAAAGCGTTAAATAATTATCTTTTCTAGGCCTATTCTTAAGTTCTCAGAATGATACAGGAACTAGGTGATTAATTAAAGCATCAAATTATATTTCTTAAATCACTGAACTCTCCTGTTTCGTTAGAACAATAATGTTACCCATAATGCTTAGTTTTATCATATTGATACATTAGCTTTATCAAGATGAAAATCCTCTTATACTTTCTGGAAAATTACTATTGATGATTATTAAAGTCAACTACTGACCAGAAGTCGTGCAAGGAAGTTAATGTAGGTAATATGTCATATAAACTGTATTAATGGCCACACAAAAACTTTATAAATTAACATAGGATATACCGTGAACGTGGGTTATTCTGCCTGAGCTGTAATACCAAATTGGTATACCAAATGTTGTAACTGTTTGATAGGACACAGAAAATACACAGGACAACAGATAACATGACTTCCAAATTGATCGAATTTAATCAAATCGAGTGTAGAGTGTAGAGTGCGCGGAATTACTACAGTCGGTTGATCTAAAGCTGGGTTTAGACAGGGCAAGTCAATTGATCAAGTCAGTTGAATTCAACTGACTTGAACGCGAATTGAACGTGTAAACCATGCCATTCAACTGACTTGATCAACTCACTTGAATTGAAAAAAGTTGAACCAGGCTCAACTGTTCAAGCCAATTGAATTCAACTGAGTTGATCATTTGACTTGTCTAGTCTAAACCCAGCTTAAATGACATACGTTCTCCCTCCTCTTGGGTAGGGAAAGAATATTGACAAAGTGAAATGAAAATCAGTTTTTCAACAATAATCGTCATCAATATTACCTTTTCAATAATATTGTCAGTATGTCAATTTACTATAAATATATTGATCCGTGCAACGATTACTTTAGCGTGTTGTCATTAATGTTGTCAATATTTATGTATTGCTAATATTGTAAGGAAAATTGACAATACGATGTTTGTCAATATAATCATTTCTCATTTTGAGATGCGACGAAAGCAAGCGAGAGAGAGAGACGATTCGGTTTTGAGAGCATCGACTGAGGGTTGATGCTGCGGAGACTGTAGCTCGTCGGAGATTCTGTTGGCTAATTTTAACGCAATCGCACGCGTTTTGAATTAGTTTAAAAAAAGGAATTTTTCGGTACACAGCAATGGCTACGAAGATCCCCGGTTCATGAGTTGATGGGTCGATAGGTAGGGTCCAGGTGTGGGAGCTGCCTTCCTGGCACGTCGGTAGCATTGGTGCTCAGCACGGAAAACAAAATCGACGGAAAAAACAAACCAAAGGAAAAAAAAAAAAAAAGGCTACGAAGCGTCACGACAGTCCTCATTTAATGTTAAGAAAAGGAATCATTGTCCTCCTCAATCTTCAATCCTCAAATGAAATGCCCTCCTTTTCAAGTTTTTGATATGGTAACCCTAATCAAGAGGGATCGATCTGTCTTCAACCGAGGCGTCGAAGAACGATAGTTATTATCCGGTTGTGTTTATATTTGACAGCTGTGGATGTTGCTTCCTCTTATTTGTTCACACGGTTGAATTCAAATATCCGAGTAGGCACGCTGCCTTTTTGATCATCGAGTTATTCCTCAGCCATCTTAACAAATAAAGCAATTCACCTTGACGACCGTATATTTTGACAGCTCGTGTGCGTGAAGTTGGATATAAACAAACCGCACACCAAATTCCACTTTTTCAGAAGACCTTTTGTGGATATTTTATAAAGTTTTACACAAATAGTTAGTGTAGCGTATAAAAGCAGGGTTTTCACAATATGTTTGTGAAAAATTTGCAGTTATAATGCCCAGTAAGTATAAGTAATTCGTCGATTTCTGGATCACAATTTGGTCAGTATGAAAAATTTACTGATTATTTTTCTAAAATTTTCTGTTAAATAGTCTTTCAACATGCAACTGATAATTTCATTGGTCCTCTGTATGATTTGAAGTTTCTTTAAATACTGCTCTTTCTGCAGAAACATATCTCCAAGATAGTTAAAAATGTAAAGCAAAACTGTGATCTGCACATCTTTTCAGGACCCGATTTATGACTACCATACCGAGAAAATGTTTTCCGAACATAGAAATTCATATATTTTACATCTTGGAAATTCAGTCAGAAGGTTATAAGATCAAAAGGACGATCAACCTTGGTCACAGAATCAACGCTGATTTCTGATTTGGTGGTTTAACCTAGAAGACAAAATAAACAACTAAATCAAGCTGAGTTAACGTTCATAGAACCATTATAAACCAACTGAAATGTATTTATTGACGTGCAGTTAGGAATATAGGTGCGTTACAACGTATACCTTAAGAATTTATTAACATCGCTTTGAATATCGTTGATCCACGAGTGTTCCAATTTCAGAAGATAAAGTATCCTGAAAAAATATAAATGTTTAGTTTTTTATTAAATATTTTTCACAGAAAAACGTCGAATTGAACGTCCGTGAACGCGAAGTTCACCTCTTTTATGATACATTATTTAATAACATTGATGTGCAACAAGCTCTTTCTTTCAACTCCTTGCAAGAATGGTTTAAACATTTAGATTTGTCAACAATCTCTGGGACATCCGAGTTGGCAACAAATACCGGTTTACTCCATTTTTAGCAGAAACTGGTCTTCAAATATCTTATAAAAAATGGTTACTAGCTTGAATGCTTCGTCGAAAACACCTGGAATAATTTGCAACCTTAAAGTACCTTAATCCGTTTAAAGCATGAAAACTCCTGATGAATGTGGGCGTCTTAGTGGAATACCTGTATAAAGAGAGAGAAGGAATAGTAATTACCATTTAATTCCACTACCTTATTTGCTTATCCTTGACAGATACGCATATTTCGTCTACAATGTGCAGACTTCTTCAGTGTCTTGTACTAATAGTCGAGTATTAGTACAAGACACTGAAGAATTCTGCATATTGTAGTCGAAATACGCATATTTGTCAAGGATAAGCAAATAAGGTAGTGGAATTAAATGGAAATTACTAATCCTTCTCTATCTTTATACATGAAAACTCGTTCATTTCTTGTTTATTTAGTGCCTTATGCAGCTTAAAGTTATCATAATAGAAAACTTTTGATGATTTTTCATTGATAATTATCCAACTAAACTTACCTTAAAAGAATCCTTCAGCTCAGCATAGCATTCTTGGACAGCCTCAGGAGAATGCGCAGCAAAAAATCACCGCGAAAATGAGAAAAATAGCTCTTTGGTCGTTTAAACTTTAGTTTTTATGCGTTTTATAGTGTATTCCTCCATCTGAGATGAATGTTTTAATGAATACGAATTTACATTTCGTTACAGCGTTTGTTTACGATTGTTTCACACAAAGGTGAAACTCACGTAGATGTCTCCAACGTACTCTCATCAAGGTGAATTGAATGGGCCTGAGATTAGACTCATGAAAGCAAAAACGATCACTCTAAGGCCACCGAGCCGCTCATATCACATCAAACCTTTACTCGAGTTGTTGTAACCATTCAAACCCGGCACCGACGAAGACAAGTTTTTGCAAAATACACGATAAACAAGCGATTTGACCATAAATCTCTTTTATATGAAAGAACCTGGGACATAAGAAGCGATTGCTAAGGCTCTGATAACACAAGATATTCAAATGAAATTACGTTCTCAAAAGTAGTCAATAATGTATCCCAAACTGGATCAACCGTGCACTCTATTTTTCTAAACATTCCAAAGCGTACACTCAAGATTTTTTTTTTTTTCCTTTGGTTTGTTTTTTCCGTCGATCTTGTTTTCCGTGCTGAGCACCAATGCTACCGACGTGCCAGGAAGGCAGCTCCCACACCTGGACCCTACCTATCGACCCATCAACTCATGAACCGGGGACCAACGGCTTTACTTCCCATCCGAAGGAAGGCGTGATCAGAGATGTTATGCCTCAGAACATCCCGGCGGCGCCGACTGGGATTGAACCCAGGCCTGCTGGGGTGAGAGGTAATCACGCTTACCACTACACCACCGGCGCCGTTACACTCAAGATTAAACAGGTTCAATTTTCTACAATAGTGGCTTGGGATAAATCGTAATGTAATACGATACCGACAGTATCGCTTTTCTTATGTTCTATAAAAACTGCAAAATAGATCACAAGCGATCGAGGTCATCCCGCCATTAAGTGGTTTTTTTTTTCTCCCTCGGATGATTTGAATATACTTGTAACGTTTATTGCATGTGCACATTAAATGCTTAGGTTTTTTCATACCTCCGAAAACAGTAAACCAATATCAGAAATATTCAAAAGCGTTCCTTGAGGCCATAGTACCCTTAATTTAGCGGTTATTGCGTCCAATTTGATGCAGCGTAAGATAGGTCTATATTATTATGGTTAGATAATGCATAAACAACTTTCTCAAGATGGAGCCTAATATTTGATGGCAAAATCTTCATTTCGTTAGCCAAAAATTGCTAAAAATTCAAAAAGCCTGTGGAATTTTTCTTCGATTTCCACATGTCTTCAAACAACTTCACAAAATATGAAAAGTCTTCAAAATGGCCATGGGAAAAAGTTTACTCTCAGAATTTGATATGTCTTAGAAATCAAGACATTCGGCAGTTCCATGTTATACAGATTCGTCATTTGGCGTGGAACGGCTCCATTTCTTTATATCTGGCTTCCCTGCCCTCAAATGTGTGTCCTTGAAGTACTTCCACAGTTATTAATTGAAAGCGTTCTATGTCAACCAATTCATGAATTTGCATATTGTGTAGCAGATAAGTCGAATGAGTTCGTCAAAGTTTCCAATCTGAGAGAAAGGAATCGAATCCGCCGCCTCCAACAAGAGAATACAGTGCCTTTGCAGACTATCTGAGACCCGTCAAGATATGCCATCGGGTTTTATAGTTTTGTCTTGTAAATCAAATATTCAAATAGATTGGTAATACAATTGCTGTTTCAGCTGTAATGATGATGGTTTGAGCCATAACATGGATAGAATGTGACTAGAAACGAAGCCAGATGCAATGTTTCCGTTAAGATGAGAGGTTAAGTGCTTATCTTAATCAGTAAATTCCTAGAATAAACCGCCCTGTATTCCAGTTGATACTATAATTAACACATTGGAACCATCAAATCTTTCAAGAATTACCCGGAAGGTTGTGTGTTTGTAATTGACTAAAGCAATTGCAATCCATTTCCCAAGCTCAGATTAATAATGCTTAGACTCGAAAGCCTGAATGCCGTTCTCTGCTTTCGTGCACAATGCTGCTGTGGTACAGCTCAAACGATCCTTGTCCAGTTGGAAATAGTCTTGCTTGAGCCTTCCAACTTCCGCCAACCTCACAAGCAATTATGCCACAACACCAGGAGCACCCATCTTAGTCTAATGAAACCAGAGAGCGGAAAATGAAACAAACGCATAAACCATTATTAATACAAGCTGAGTAATACGTATAGGTACACACAAGGCATTATGGTCTGTTGCAGAGCTGCTGCTAGACCTGAGTACATATTCCTTTGCACTCTGGATCCTTTCGAGAGCATTCTCCCTGCCAACCAGCACCAACGGCTGCCATGGGAATAGCTCTGCGCCCGGATTGTGTGGCCTGGCTGCCTGGTCGCTTGCACGTTTCAACACCTTTAGCCATTACCCAACCGACAGACAGGCTATTACGGTTTGGTTGAAAACTAGCCTCTCTAGGTAGTATGCAGAGCAGTGTGTTCACCCTAAAAGCGGTAATTATGTTTCCAACATCAACACCGACCCTCACCATCAATGACGGGCATTGTCTGCAGTCTAGTGCCAAGCGCTTGAATCTGTGGGGTCAGCATTTTAATGTTGTAGTTGCAGGTTGAAATCTTACGAATTAATAATAGATTTTTCAATTTTACGAAAATTATCAACACCCCTTGAAATCTTTCCAGAACTCAGGAATAAGCTAGCTATATTATACTATTTCCGACACTTTTTATTAAAGTTGCAGTGTATTCTGTGCTGAACGTTCAGGTAATCACCCTGTGCATAAGTACTCATCGTGAGTGTCAGAATAGGTATCTCGTCCTAGAGTCAGCCATTTTCCCTTCCTCTTTCGCCAGCCAGCTTTCTGTCACAGCACGATTGATGGCTGATTCCTTTCAGGAAGATATCCGGATCTTCACAGCTCCTATCATGGATGTCAGGTATACAGACATGTCTGTATTTATTTTTACAGACTTCATACAGCTAACATACAGTGGGAAAAAAGTTACAGATTCATACAGACATTGATTTTTTTTAAACTAGTTCGTTTATTTGGAAGGCTTAATCGCGTTAGCTTTACGGAGTCGATACTTCATTGTTCTTTGGTTGTAGCGAAATTCACAGAATTCTATGTCTAGTAGGAGTTGGGCCGAATACTCGTGGCTTAACCGAGGTTAGGTGGTACATTGTCGAGGGATAGGATCAGGGGAGGAGCTTGGGGGTAAGGTTTCGTTGTCTCATCAGAGCGTTGTCACCAGTATGTACGGTAGTGTGGTTCTAGTTTCGACTGGAGTTCGACCGGCTAGACAACAGAAACAAAAACAATTCAAAAGAGACCAAAGACAAAGGAATTAAATTCTTATACAAGACACTTGAAGAAACACATAAACCGACTGCATATAGCAGATATCGCGAGTACCCAACACGCCTCTGATAGGAACATAGAGTTGTCTTCCTTAGGCCTCGAGGATATTCAAAAGCCACTCTCTGGCGGCGTCATTATCCGTACATTGCCAAACTGTGTGATCGATGTTATCGTAACAGTTTCCACACCGAAAGATGTTGCTGTCCCCGAGGTTTATTCTATTAAGATTAGTATCTAGCGAGTAATGGTTGGACATAAGTCTACTCATCACGCAAATGAAGTCTCGACCTAAGTCCAAGCCTTTAAACCATGCTCTCGAAGAAATATTAGGAATAATTGAATGTAACCACCGTCCAAGATGTCCATTTTCCATACAGACATTGATATCCAACAACATGAAAAAATAGTTTCTGTAAAGGATTTATTTACTTAAATCATATATTTTTTGTACAGCAGATATTGCCGGAAGTCTTGGTCAAAGTCAAAGGATGCAGCGAGTTTCGTGATTTAACAAATTTTGCTCGAATTTGGGTCTTTCGTGAATTTGGCACGTGTTAGTTTCACTATGTTTAATTTTTCAGACATTCCAATCATTTCAAGAGCAAATTTTAAAATAACCCAACAAACAATTCAGAGTCACAAATAAGCATATATATTGAAGAAGCCTTGCATTACAGTGTACAATGCTGAATTAAACTGTGCTGAAGGAAGCTTAATGAAATCGATAGATTCACCTCTATTCCACTGTTTGCTGTAATCTGATTAATTTACTGTTACGTTGACTGTCTTCCCGATTCAACACAGGAAGTTCGATCTAATGATAAACTGAATAAATCTAGTTTGTGTATACATTGACGCTTTAATTCGACTGGTTTCAATTTCAATCAAATCGTATAGAATGCAAAAAATGGGTTAAACGTACAAAAGTGGGGCCATATACCTGCACTTTGCAATTCATTTTTTAACGAGTTGATTTAACAGCACATGTAATTTAATATGTAATATCAAATTTAATTTGAAAAGTCTTACGATGTAATCCGATTTAATTTGTGATACAGTACGATGGAAAAATTATTCATCAGAAATAAGTCGGAAATTTGCATTTAACTTAAACATAATGCGATGTATGTCATTCTTATATGCGATGTTGACTTAAACTGTAGCCATTTACGATACTTTCTGAACATTGCTATACGACTTCTGGTTGTCTGGGCACTCAACTTGATCTAGTTTTAAAAGTAACCGAGCATCCTTTCCTTGGAAATGGGAGAGGTTAAGAGGTAACATTGGTCTTATGTAAAGCAAATATGAATAAATTAGTCTTTCCCACACGGTCTTGAAGGAGCTAGAGTTGTGATCGAAAGTGCTGGTAGGTATTCAGAATCAAGTAAGCTTTTATTGGTTACTAGCTGAGTGTGCCCGCACAGGAGTGGAACTTCGGATCAGAAAGTGGCTCCACTTGTCATTTGCGAACACTAGCGCACCTAGCGGTAGAAGGCATCTTCTGCCTGCAGTTAAGATCGGCAGCATGCTATGATAGTGTGAGTGCACATAGAAAGCCCGTGTGGAACGCTACCACAAAACATAGCTTTTTGAGCAGAACAACGAACCACTTTTTGTTTCATCGATTGGTTTGCACTTCCCTTTCTGTTCTGTGGTGCCCGGCCTTGCTCGGGATTCAATATTACCCAAGTTACAATTCAAGCTAAACAGTAAGAACAGAAGCTGATTATTGGTTGGTTTAAGGTGCACAAAGCTGATTAACGGCAGGCTGAGCATATAGTTGATTAGTAGTACGTGAAGCTAATTGTATCCCCATAATTCAATCTCAATAAGTTAGCCGATCTAAAGATTGAACAAGCCTTATTTTAGCTTAACACTACTCCACAAATCAGCAATGCACTACACATATTTTGATAGCCTGATTTGTTAAATGTAGCCAGTGTCACTCATTGAATTTCCGGAATTTTAGTTCTTCTAACTTCACTGCTTACCTTTCTAATCCCAAGCAGCGGCAGCAGTAGAGACAAGGTAGAGGAGTGTTTTTTTTTTGGAATAGAACCAGATAGAAATGGGCTGCGACGACGTCGGAAGCATTAACATATGTATTTCTGTGTTTTGATTGCTATATTGCACTGAATCTTCAGAAAGAATGTGGCACTTAAACAGCTTCTACATGACGATCGAAATAAATCGCGCACTTATGTCCACATTGTGTTAACTACACTTGAAAATGAGAGGAATGTTTTACTATCACCAGTTGTTGTTTGCAATTCTGCATTGCTGTATAATACTATTCCGGTTGCTGTTATTCAACTTAAATTTGACGTCTTTCAAGCTAATGATCATACCTTTTGCCACAAATATGCTTAAGTGGTTCAGTAGGTATGATTGATGCCTGTGAATTAGCGACTGCCAGTTCGAATCGTGAAATGCAAAGGTAATTTTTAGACTTATAATAACGATATAAATATGTAAATCCAACTAGCTAGTCAGCACCTTGTTGCAGTTCCATAAAAAATATATAAGATATAGCATAGCATAGCATAGCATAGCATAAGCGATTGCACAAATCGTGGGGGGCTATATAATGGTCAACCAATACATTTTGTAGAAAATATCGTGTGTTGCCGTGAAAAAACACTTGGGACTAGTGGTTTTTCCCACACATTAAAATCTACAAATCAAGCATCGCATTATACACCTGACCACATCCTTACAATCGCAAGGGATAGGAAGGAAAATTAGTTCAACATCTACTTAAGAAGGTGCAGGGAACCCATACTACCTTCATAGATGCCACGGGAGGGAACATTTGTGTTTGTAGGAAATGGAATATATTTAGGAATCTCTATTCGGCAATATAAAGTAAAGGTTATGTGAAAATGTAAACAAATTTAAATTAATACAAAAAGAGAGATCTCACCAAAATTATCTGCTATAAGCCTGTCTTTCCATGTTTTCGAAGCTGTTTCATGCATCATCCTTGCCAATACTCTCCAGCAAGCGTTTTCTTTTCACACCGAAGCATTGAGACTATTCATCACTATTTCGCCTGCGCTACTGCCCTAATAAAATTGTTATGGTTATTTTACTTAACGACGTGTTCCTGGTATCATCCAAACCATTTCTAGAATAGTTCTATTATTTGGGTTGTCGTTCGTTTATGGTTATTTGTTATTAGGATGTATTGGAAGCAAACCGCAGGATTCACTACAGAATGCGCCGACCCTTCAGTATTTGGAGTACATCTGATCACCAACACCATCATATAACGATTAGAAAACCCAACAGCTCCGACGCAGGCATCGATCGCTTAACTGTGCCACACATTTCTGGTCCGGGAGTACACGCGAAGAAAATAAAACAAGTTTGCAGATAGCGACATCTCTTCTGATTCTTGCAAACACGATGAATCACGTTTCCTTCACGATTCGAAAACTTCCCAGAAAGCGAGAAAACCACCACAATCACACACGCATGACCGTCCGCCAAATGCAACCGAAAACAATCAAAGCGAACGCACGCACAAAACAGAGAGCAAACTTAAAACAGAACCGTATCCGACGGGTTTCGAAACTCGAATCATGTATGTACGCTACAAGGAATCACCTTAAAGTGAACATTTTATACGAAAGATGAGGAGTATAGAGATGATAGTTCCGTTATAGTACGGTCATAAGAAAATTGTGTATAGAAAGTAGAAAGCGAACAAAGGACAATTTTGAGGAAGGTACGAATCGGGTCGACCACCCCTTTACCAAACTCATCCGTTGATAAGGTATATCCCCTCGCCACCACTGACAAAAGGGATGATCGCCGATTCGCTCATGCAGCTACTGATGTGCGGAAACAATTCTATCGATTGTTTCACACTGAAGTCGCCATCAGACGTAAGCATCTAGTCGATAGGTTTTATAAAAAAAAAAAATATATATATATAAGATATGAAGGTCTTAAATTATTTTTTTTTTTTAATACAACCAGAAGGCTGAACAAGGGTTGGAAAAGACAGTTATGTAATGTCTTAAAAAGCTTATAATTTTTATAACTGTTAAGCTTTTGGCTGATTCAAATCACCTGATTTAGATGTTTGAAAGCTGAACAAAAGTTAACGTGGTTTATGTACAGCAATTATTCAAACTAAGGCTGAATTAAAATCGATTGAACAACACTTGTTAAGCATCAAATTGTTACCTGAGTAGCTTGAGTTTATGCGCTGATAAAAAAAGCATTTCATATTATTCGTAGCCCCCCCCCCCTCCTTGTTATCTAAGGGGCTACCTCCTATGACCATCCCGCATGGTTCAATCCACAACTGAAAAATTTGAAGAATAAAAAACAGAAAGCTCATAAACTATACAAAAAAGAAAAAACTGAAACCAATTTGCGAAACTATCACAACTTATGCAACCAATTACATACAGCCACCAACTCTGCATATGAGGACTATAACCGCAAAGTCGAAAATGAAGTCAAATCATGTCCTAAGAACTTTTTTAATTATGTAAACACGAAATTAAAAATCAGCAATTTTCCTTCGCGAATGAATTTGGATGCAAATGTAGGTGAGAATTCTTCTGAAATTTGCAGTCTCTTTGCAAATTTCTTCCAAGAAGTATACACCACATTTTCCGAAGAAGATCGTGACCGCGATTTCTTTGCATTCATTCCTGAAATTTCTAAAAACATCTCTGTCAACCAACTTTCTCAACATGAAGTCCTCAATGCACTAAAAAACTTAAACGCGTCGAAAGGGTCTGGACCTGACGGCATCGCACCCATATTTTTGAAAAACCTTTCTGAAGAACTCGCATTTCCTCTAGAGCGTCTTTTCAACATGTCTCTGAAAAATGGAAAATTCCCTGAAATTTGGAAATCATCTTATTTGGTACCTATTTTCAAAACAGGTGCAAAATCAGACATTCGAAATTATCGTGGAATTGCTATTATTTCTTGCATTCCAAAACTTTTTGAATCAATCGTAAACGGCAATATTTTTCAGCAGGTGAAAAATCTTATTACATGTAAAAGCTTTTTTAAAGGTCGTTCAACTACCTCTAATCTTCTAGAATATGTATCTTTCATTATTAAAGCGTTGGACAGTGGCAAGCACGTTGAAGCGCTATACACCGACTTCAGTAAAGCATTTGACCGCATCGACATACCATTATTAATCCTCAAATTGCAGAAAATAGGAATGGAGCCTGGACTTTTGAATTGGCTTCAATCATACCTAACACATCGTAAACAAATAGTTCGCTTTCAAAATAAACTTTCAGAACCAATTTCAGTCACCTCTGGGGTACCCCAGGGTTCTCATTGAGGCCCACTTCTTTTTATTTTGTACATAAACGACATTTCCTACATACTTAAAAAATAAAATTGCTTGTATATGCAGACGACATGAAGCTCTTTATGGAAATAAGTAATTCTAGCGATGCAGAAGAATTCCAGAATGAAATCAATATATTCCACACCTGGTGTAGTAAAAGTCTACTTAAACTGAACGTAAAAAAATGTACTGCAATAGCATTTAGCAGAAAAATTGAAACACCGCATATTGAAATATCATTAGGCAACCAAATAGTAGAAAAAAGCAAAATTGTAAGAGATCTAGGTGTAATCCTAGACTCCAAACTAACTTTTATAGAACATTATAATACTATCATTAGTAAAGCAAACAGAATGCTAGGCTTCATCAAAAGGTTCAGTCATAATTTCGAAGACCCATACACTATTAAGCTTTTATATACCACATATGTAAGGCCAATTCTGGAATACTGCCACCTAGTATGGAATCCATACATTTCCATACACGAAGAACGCATAGAATCTGTCCAAAAACAATTCCTTTTATATGCTTTACGTAAATTGAATTGGACTGCATTTCCATTACCATCTTATGAAGCGCGCTGCATGCTCATCAGTATACAAACACTTAAGGAGCGCCGCCAATTTGCAATGCTTTTCTTCATCAACGACATTATTTCAATGCGCATAGATTCGGCAGAAATTCTCGCACAATTAAATTTTTACACACCTTGTCGATATCTTAGAACACGGAATTTATTTTCAGAAACATCGTACAGAACAAACTATGCAAAAAATAGCCCAATCAATCGAATGATGCGCCTATATAATTTGCATTGCGGAACTATTGACATCACTATGTCCAAGCAGCAAATACAAACTAAGCTAAAACAGAATAGAATTAATGCATAGTATGTAAGTAAACATTGTAATAATCATTGTATGTAGTCTACACTGGCTTGACGAAATGGAAATAAATATTACCTTATAGCTCCACATGTCAAAATTGGTTCCATTTGCTTGATTAGTTCTCGAGTTATGCAGAAATTTCTGTTCCATTTGTATGGGAGCCCCCCTCCCCTTTACAGAAGGGGGAGGGGTCTCGAATCTTTCCCGGCTCCAAAAACCCCTGCATACAAATTTTCACGGTTCAGTAGTTTCCGAGTCTATAAGAGTCAGACAGACAGACAGACAGAAATTCATTCATTCTTAAAATAAATGTGATTGTGCATATGAAAAATCAAGCTTCGATCAGTGGTGTGGAATTTTTTGAGAGTATGATGTATTCTAGGATAGCTCAGATGACAAGGCAAGCGGCTGGTGATCGGAAGATACATGGTTCGAATCCCATGCACCGAACATTTCGACAGTGAGCATGCATAAGGGCGTAAACGCGATGATCGATTCTCTTCGTCGATTTTCTCTTTAAATTGTAACAGCTAAGGGAAGCTGTTTTCTTAAATTTGTCCAATACAGTGCTTTAGTTATTAATTCAAGTTAGTGGGAATGACACTTAAACATTCCGCTAACAACCTCATTTCATTACTTCACTCATGAATGTTAGTCACAAGAAATCGGTATGAATTTTGCCTTATGAAAAATAATGTTGGCAAAAAAAAAAGATGAATCGGAGCAGACTGGAACCGAATAATGCACGTTGAAATTAAACGTTTAAAGGCTTATAAAAGCTATGTTAGACGAAAATCATTCATAAGTCACCCTTGTGAAATTCATGTCTTGCTCATAAGTCGAGACTTATGATATTCTTAAGTCTGTTTGCCTCAGTCTAGAAAAAACTCATTCTCGGAGAAGCAAAGAGAGAGTGAACGAGACTTGACACCTTTGGAGCGGCAGCTCTCCAACACAAGAAGAATAAAATGTGCCACACGATTTAAAATGCTCTTCCACGTCTCTTTGGAAATGAAAGTACTGTCCCGCAACAGCGTGGGATTTACTCGCAGAAAATTGAGAAGCATCATATCGGGACGATTTTATACGAATAAATGATTTCTGTAAATCTTGCTTATACGCTGCAGTCCATTTCAAGAACTCCCATTACATTTGTTGTATGAAACATATGCACAGAATGTAATAAATTTAACCTAACCATTCACTGAAAAACAATGGTGCCTTCTGTTCGCTCTGGCGCACCATGCATAAGAGATACAAATTTGAATTAGTCTCAAAAGCTGTAGCGGAATTCTGTTGATGAAAAAAGTTAAAGGCAAATGAAACGATTGTCCATGTCTGGTAGTAAATACAAACCCACATTAGAACGGGGCCTCACAAAGAATCGATTGCTGCTCTTCTTTCAACCTCCCATATTGACCAGAAAACTGCGGAAAGTGCTTGTTTGCCTGTGCGTTGAAATAGATCCAAAGGAGTGGCAATTATCTGGGAAAATGGGTGTCCACTTTTAATAGGGAATTTCAAAGCGGAAATTATTGGAATTCAATAGAACCATCGAGTGGCAAATAGTGCAGGGATTGTTTGTTCAAAATGGAAGTGGTTCGGAATTTCCGTGCAAATATTTGAATTGCGCAACAATTTCATCTTCAACTCAACAGTGGATGCTTCGTGGAAGAGCCATTTGGCATTTAGAGTATCGAAAACCGAGAGCGCTTTTCCCCAACTTGGTTTGAGTGAAATCTTAACTTACATCAACCCATACTGACTAGCCATTTGAAACGTTCTGTTCAAACGTGTGCCGTCACCAAAGTTGCCCTAAATTTATGTTCCTCGAACCACCAAAGCAAACATTGTAAATATTCAACAACTCATCTGGACGTCGATCCGAACAGGCAACCAATATAATACTTCCGGACATTCGCTTTGATCTCTTCGCCGTCCTTCACCGAATTCGGTGGGAAGTGTATCATTTCGTGTTAAAAATAATACTTTGGCACCCCCGGTTCGTAAAACTGTCCCATCTTTTTTTTATCGGAAATTGCTTCCGTTCGACGACGGCGACGGCGACGACGATAATAGATGCCAAAAGTTTGGCCATCTCCACTGTCACATCGCATTGACTGTTTGGAGCTAAAGTGAAACTTTCGATAAGGCTGATGCTGCCGGAACGGAACTGCGAGGGGGTATCACATTTTCACAGACCTTTCCTCCAATCACCTTCCACCAACACGTGAACACACTTCATACTTGCAGGAACTGTGGGCGCTGGATGTCATGGAATGGGATTTTTTTTTATTTCCTAGAAGGGCTATTTAAAATTCCTATTAAAGTGCTACGGAATGCGTAACATTTTCTTGGATTCGAGGAAAGCGATGTACAGGGTTGCCAGCTAGGAATTCCATGAAAGAATCTCAACCCAACACCTTCATCTAGTAGCCCTGATTGGGTCTTACCTTTCATAACCCAAACACAACGAAACTCAGTCCAGCACAAAGGTGTTGTCAACAGCTTGATGAAACGAATGAAAGTGAAACCGCACCATGAAGAAATAGGGAGAGAGCGAGAGAGATGTAGCTCACTGTACGACGTTGAAGGTAGGAGACTTTTCCCAGGAACTTTCCTTTTTTCGCCATTGCGCCAAGTTTCGACGATGGACGGAACGGTGGGCGAAGTTTAGTATACAATGCCAGTTTACTCTACACGGAGAACCAAAACTACCCAACGGTTGAGTTATTTGAACTTACTTTTGAGTTGATGCCTCCCACTTTCTCTCTTGTTGTTGTCAAAAACGAAAAGAGCAAAACAACCCAAAATTGAGTTCTATTCACCCAACTCGACAGCTCCGTGCACCAAGTTAAAATTGAGTACGTTGTGTAAAATTCAATTTTACATGCATGTTTACATGCAAGTGGATGACAACAACTCTAAATTGAGTAGGCGCACGGAACTTCCAACCTGGGTGAAAAGAACTCAACATAAGGTACTTTTTTTCTTTCCGTGTAGGTAACCGTTTTTGTGTGCCTTGGATGAGGAGAGTGGATGTTTACATTCAAAATTTTCCCCGTCTCAAAGCCTCGGCCGACAGTTCACTCCACGGTGTGTACTTATTTTAGAATCAACTTTCTTATGGCCCAAGGCTGTTGTGGTTAATTCTAGTTCGTTGAAGTGCCGTTGCCCGGTGGGGTAGAGATGAGGGCCTCTTTGAATGTTCAATTTCGAAGAAAATCAATTCCGTTGGTGGATTTACCAACGAACGGGGGAGGTGATTTTGGAAGTTCTTCGTGAATATTTAACTGATCGAGAACTTAAACGATTGATTACTCCCATTTTATGGGTTGCTATATTGAACGCTGCTTAAAATTCATGTAATACTGTTTTTTGAACGCACCTCCAATGTAGAGTGTGAAAGGCGAGCACGGGAGGAAATGTAAATCAAATCGTTTTTGTTTTATATAATATGCATTTTTCACACACTTTAGTTACACGCACATTTGAATGCATAGCGTTAGTGATGAATCATGATGAAATATAATGATTATTAATAATCACTAATACTGAACTTTTGAGAAATTAATCACTAATTATTAAGCTGAAGATGCCATTTTTAAATAACAGACTAATGTGGTCATTTTTATACGATAGCTGATGAGATGGGAGTATAGAGCTCATAGTTTCTTTAGAGTACGGCAGTGTGAAAATTGTGTTTACACGGTAAGAAAAAAGTACCAAAAATTCAGTAAAAAATAACCCAACGCTGGGTTCTACCACTTGAGGTCCACCGTTGAGTGATTATCAAAAATGTTCTGGTTAAAATTTACTCTACTAATAAGTAATATCGAATGAACTTAAATTTGAGTTATTTTTCTGACGAAATTCAATCCAATGAACATAATTTATTGATTTTTAATTTTCTTATAATATATGTTTTTATGCATGTTTGTTAAAAGTACACCATCAAACAATTGTAAAGTTATCTCCCAAAATATTTCTCAATATATTTTTTTCAAATCAATAGCTTTGCGATTTGAAGTGAAAATAAACTCAAATTTTAGTTGAAATAACTCAATGGGAGTGTTTTCACAGTGGGATGAATGGTTGAGTACTTTAAACTTATTTTTGAATGTAAATTGTAGCAGCACGATGGTCGGTGCTGCTGTCGTTGCTGGCAGTTCATTGTTTGCGTTTGCCTTAGTAGTTCACCTACAGTTAAAGTGATTTTTCGTCCATGTTAATGGTTGAAAAAAAGGCTGGATACTTGGTAGATTGAAGGTAAATTTTTATTTATTCTGTAATGTGAATACTCCCAAATTTATTATGCTGCATCGATCCGTACAGGTTCTAATCGAAGAGCTCTCGAAATGGATCGAATAGTCCGAAAATTCCCGACAGATAACACCGCTAATCGGCTGAACATCCTGACGTGATGGATTTCGCCCGGTCCTAAAGGGGGCGGTTTTCGTTTCGTACGGCCAATCGAATAGCCAAGCGAAGATCTTCACAGATGCAAACAAGTGGATGGTGCACATCAAAACGTCCAACGGATCCATACAACTTTGGACATTGAGCAGTATTCGTGTCCGAGGTCGTGCGAGAGAAGTGGGAAGATTGTGGTGTATCAACCAGTTTGTTCAAACCATCCATCAGCGATCCGGGATCTCGTTGCAAAATGTAGATGTCGGATTTCTCGCTTCTCTTCATTTTCCTCGCTGAACACTAACGGTGGCATGAGAGGAGCATACAGTAGAGTTTGCTGAACTATGCCAAGAAGAGGGAGTGATCATCTGAAGTACTGTCCGAGGTACTGTTGTCTAGATTTGATTTTTGAATAAATGCATTAAAATATATGTTCTTTTCCACAACGGGAAACTATTATTTCATTGCTAACATTCTGACATTTTTCTCCTCCGAAGGTTGAGTAAATTCCACCTATTTCGTTCGATAATCAAGTAGGTTGTTTTCACCCATTGAATCCCAGATAAAAAATACCCAAATTTGAGTATCTACGGATAACTCAATTTTGGCTAGCCCAAACGCAGCACCGAGTTGGGTGAAAGTCACTTAAAATTGAGTATATATTTTTAACCGTGTAGATAGTAGAATGCGAGCAAGGGCAACTTTGAGGAAGGTATTACCTCTATATACAATTTTCACACTGCCGTATTCTAACGGAACTATCAACTCTATACTTTCATCTCCTGATCTATCGTATGAAAATGACCACTTTAGTCTGTTATTTGAAATTAGCATCTTTAACTAAATAATAAATGATTAATGTCTTAAAAGTTCAACATTAAGATTCAGTTCCTTTGAGATTGACTGTTCTTGCAATATCAGAACCTGGATTTGAAAGAGTGTTGCAAATTCTGAGGAGGGTTTCAAGAGAAGTCAATGGATTATTCAAATAAAATTTTAAGAAGAATTCAAAGCGGATTTGAAGCATAATTCTTTGAGTTTTGTTTGGAGAATACTTAAACAATACTTATTATAATTCTCAATGGATTTGTGAGAAAAATTTCAGACGAGTTTTAAAAAGAAATTCAACGGAAATCTGATGCAAATTTTATTGGAGTCACAACCGTAAAAGTTCTGTCTACATTTCAAGTTTATTTCGAGGAACATTCTAAAGTGAAGTTCTAAGGCTAACTACTAAGTAATTCTAAGCAGGAATATGAAGGAATTCTGAGTATAATTCGATGAAAATTCTGACAACTGTTTCAAAGAAATTCTAAGCAGTATTCATATTGATATCCGTGTGGAACTTCAAGAGAATTCCGATGTAAAGAAAATTAAATGAGAGTTGCATAAGATTTCCGATGAGGATTTTAAGGAATTTCTAGAAGCAACCTTATGAAATTCTGAACAACATGTAGAGGGATAATCCAAGATAATTGTTATTCAAAATACCGAGTATATTGGTAATTCAAGGGGTTGAATCCATGAGTTTTATGGAAAGAATTCCTGTTCGAATGACTCCCCTTAGACCTACGGTTGGTCAAAAAATGTGCCGGAGTATTATATTTATGCATAAAATCGATATTTTCCCAGATTAAAATTTTTAAGTTTAAGTTTTAAATTTATTAATCTATTACCTATTAATGGTTCATAAGGCTGGAACAAATCACAAGTTTTTCATTTGTCACTCGATGCTCGCACCAGTCGAGGAAGGGGGGAGGGGGAATAAAAAATATAACATTCAAAAATCGTTTTACATCACAACTAAACCGTATATTTCAAACGTTTACATTACTGCTTAGCCTTCGCTTCAACCTTATGTTTGACACTAATGCATAAAAGGAGCCACAAATGTTGACTTTATTATGTGTACCCAGGGAATCCATACACATAAAGCAACCAACGATACAGACAAAACGGTTGCTACGACTACCATGACAAACTCGCTCTGTAACATAGCTCGATCGGAGTGGTAGAAGGATAATGATATGTTGCTTTATGAAGAGATACGCGTATTTCGTCTACTACTTGCAGACTTCATTAGTGCCAAGTACTCAACACCACTCAAAGCTCTTCATAAAGAGATTCCGTTAAGAGGTTCGACAAATTTAAAAGATTGATTTGTTGCTTGTCTGCTTTGTTGAATTAAACACGGATGAGGACATAGTTTGATCTGAATCGAGAAAAGATATAACAAAAATTCCCATTAACACGCGTGTATCATCTTTGGCTTTACTTCGTGAAGCAGCTTTCATATAATTTGCTCGTTTCTTCTACCGCCCCGAGTGAGCTGTGTCGCACGGGCTGCTTGTCATGAAAAAAAGAAGAAGATTATATCATTATTGCTTTCCACTTCTGACATAGTGTTATCATTCGGTTCGTTGATCGCTTGTCATTTTGTCATTTGGAGATAACTGGCGTCAATTTTAAAAAAAGGTCCTAAGTAATAAATGTGAACGATTCGAGTTAAGCGATACAAACTATTGCTTTTATATCATTGTATGTGAAAGTAAAACACCCATCCAAATTTGCTTTCATTTATTTAAGAAAATCATAGGTCAAAAATTATCCAATGTACAGTTTGAAGTGATGGATACATGATTGTTACTTGCCGGGTCGATTTATCAGATTCAGTTGGATTCTACGATGTCGTAATCAAACTATCGAGCCAGATCGTGCAGAGTTCTATCGATTGGGAATGTTTTATATAGATAAGATAGCTTGTGTGGATGGCTATCGGTCATAGACGACAAGACGTGTGAAATCCGATTCTAGTACCTATGTCACGGTAGTAATACGTATGAATTCAGAAGTTCTATAAAATCTACACATATTTTTCAAAGGAAGGAGCCGAAATTTAACTTGGCTGAACAGGCTGGAAATGCTCTCGCAAACGTGGGGCTTTAGGTAGTGATGAAAACGTCGCTAGAACTATTCCACAGCCGCAGTCAGTTTATGAGCAACAAGAGGGACGCACATTTTTGCCTGTGGACTTGGAGACATACTTCAAGTCCCCGCGTACATCGTACGGGCTAGGCAAAAATGTGCGTCATCTTGAAAACTGTCGCTTTAATGGCCCTTCGATCATTTTCAACTTCTATTCAATTTTCATACTGCCGTACTCTAACGGAACTATCCACCTACCCTCTTCTAAAGATCATTCTCTAGCTAATAAATCATCACACTAAAGCTTCATGTTAGCATTTCCAACCAACTCAGGAAATCCAAATTCCTATAAAAATATGTACTTTTTACAATTCAAACCCAATTTTCTGACACATTGTGCAAACTTAATGTACCATCACGTTTGGATTCAGCAATGTCGATTCTATAGAATCTAACCCTATTTTTCAAAGAAATGAGCCAAAATTCAACTTTGCTGAACAGGAAACCCGAACTTATATCGACATTCCGTTTTTTTGTGAATTAAAACTCGGTTTTCACAATAATTCAAAAATTCAACCCTGACGTATGGATTCAGCTAGGTCCATTCTATCAAATCCAAGTCTATTTTTCAAATATTGGAGCCGGGATTCCACTTGGCAGAACAGAAAATCAAAGTTTATATGAAAATACATACTTTTGTGAATATAAACTAGATTTTCTCAAAAATTGAGAAACTCAACTATCACGTATGGATTCAGCAAGTTCTATTTTTTTTAAATACAAGCCTATTTTTCAAAGATAGGAACCCAAATTCAGTTCGGAAAAACAGAAAATTAAAATTTCTATAAATATTAACCAGGTTTGTCCTTCACGTATGGATTCAGCAAGTTCCATTCTAAAAAATCCAAGCACAAATTTCAAACGATAGTACTGAAATCCAACCTGGATTAAAAAAAAAACCACCATCACGTATGAACGTAAAACGTACTTTTGTGGATGTATATACAGTTTTCTCAACAATTGTGCTTGCTTAAAAAAATCTACCATGAGGTATGAACACACGAAGGCCCATTATTTAAAATATCAACCTAATTTTCAAAGAATGTGAATCTCATAAGAACGAGGAAGGGGTTTAGGGGAGCGCTAAGTTAAAAGTTAATTAAATCACTTCAGGAATGCTCAGACTAACATTAAATGTAATTCAACCACTCAACGGAAAAGTTTAGGG
Organism: Ochlerotatus camptorhynchus; assembly: GCF_037179485.1. Lineage (NCBI taxonomy): Eukaryota > Metazoa > Arthropoda > Insecta > Diptera > Culicidae > Ochlerotatus > Ochlerotatus camptorhynchus. The sequence continues at coordinate 119,195 of NW_027040590.1, read as the reverse complement.
AGTGGAAAGTATTAAACTACTTCAGAAAACTGGGACTCCGTTTGGGAAATTTAAGCTAAAAGTGTCGGTTCGTAAAATTCTCTACACTTTTATAAAAGCTAGATGACCTAAATAAGATTCTGTCCTTGCCAAATGCCAAAGCAGTTAACAAACATCTGAGGCGTAATTAGAAAAATGTCAAACCCGGTCTGACAAGTTTGGTTTCAGTATGGAAAAAGTTAAATCAATGCAGCAAACCTTGGATTAATTTAGGAAACAGATTAAATCTGCTAATGTGGCCTCATTCCAGAAAATGTGAAACCAATTCTTTAAAGCATGGCTTCGGGATATATTGGATCACTTCAGGAAAGCTTTGACAACTTTTAAAAGGATTGAATAGCATAACTGAAAAGTTTAGACTCAGTTAGAAATGTGTTAATGACTTATTCGAAAGTTTGAACTCACTTCAAAAAGTTCATTCTTAGTTTTGAATCTGCTTTGAAAAGTTTCACCGCAATAAGGAATTTCCTGCATTGCTTCTGATTTGGTCTCACTTCTAAAAAATTTAAACCAATTTTGAAAAGATAGGATTTAGCTCTGAAGCTGTTGAATCACTGTATAAAAGAATTGAATCATTAATTAGCATTGCAGCAGGTTTGTATAGTAAAAATTTAGATCGAATGTGAAAATCGGGCGACATCCGCAGACGATATTTTTTATGTTTGAAGATCTTTAGAGACATGGCGAAAGTAAAGATGGCATTTGAAGGCTTTTTAAATTTTAAGTAGATATGTGGTGATTTTTGCTATTGAAATGTATATTTAGACTTCCTATTTTAAGCTCTGTTTTGAACCTGTTTATAATTAAACATCAAGAGATCAATTAAAAACTCCATGATCAACGTGGCAATCTGGGAGAATCTCTGAGGGACGCCATTTGAATCTTTGAACAGTTGAAGATTATCACAATAAGACAATAATTCAGCCTTACAAGATATCTACGAATTTAATTAAAACCCTCGATCAGATGGAGATACTTTCTGACCCACCTGCCGTCTTGAGAGAATATCAGAATTCGCCATTTGAACTTTTGAAAAGTTGAAGAGCTTCAGAACCTGAAGTTTTGAAAAATTAGCCGGAGAACTGTATTTAAATTTATGAACAGCTAGAATAAGGCCTGTACCCGAAAAAAAATGCACCAGACAAAAGTGTTCACCAAAAAAATATTTTAATTCGGATTTTCTTGAAACTTTTAGGGAATGAACTAATACATATGGATTATGTTTCGGCATGATTACTTTATTCAATTTCCTTTCCATCGTTGAAAGCCCGCACCTTTCCCTTAAGACCCCTCATTACATTTTGTGCAATGGTGGAGCCGACCTTTTTGGTCACTTTCATCCATTCTTTCTTCAACTCCAGCTCGTTCTGAAACACCTTGGACGATTTTCGAACTTTGGACTTCATTATGACCCAACATCTTTCCACCGGACGAATCTCTGGTGAATTTGGGGGGTAGGCGGTTTTTGGGGTCGAAAACAGCGTTATTGTCTCTGTACCAATCCAACGTCGATCGCGCGTAATGGCATGATGCCTGGTCCGGTCAAAATAATGTCTCGCCTCCGTGAGACCAGACAACCAGGGCAACAGACGCTTCTGGAGGCACTCGGTGCGGTAAATTTCGCTATTGATGGTACCCATTGTGATGTACGGTTTACTCAGTTTACCGCATTGGCATACGGCCTGCCAGAGCAAGTATTTTTTGGCGAATTTGTCGACTTTCTTCTTCCTTATGTCTTCCGGAACATCAAACCATGATTTAGCAACGTAGAACTATAGCCTCGGTATCTGCTTTGCGTCTGCCTTGATGTAGGTTTCGTCATCCATAACCACACACATCGGTTTCGTTAACCACTCTCGATACAGCTTCCTTGCGCGGGATTTTGCCACCGTGTTTTGTTGATCACGCCGGTTTGGTGCCTTCCGGACCTTGAATACACGAAGCCCAGCTCGTTTCATGGTTTTCTAAACGAACCAGGCGGAACACTTTGCCTTCAGAGCCGCGTCGTGAATCGAAAGGTTCGGATTACGCTTGATATAATTTAACACCTTCCGGGCCTTCACAGGGTCAGCTGTCTTTAATTTTCTTCCACTTCCAGCCCGCCGCTCGGTCGTCTGGGACTCCTTAAACGATTTTACCACCCGAGACACAGTTGTATGGGTGGTTCCCAGTTGTCTTCCGATCCATCTCATGGTCGCAGTCGGATTTTCCATGACGGCGCGCAAAATTCTCCGGCAATTTTCTTATTTCGATGACATCTCAATAATTACTGAACCGATTGTTATGAAATTTTGCACATGTAAACAATTCACTCCAAACTAGTTAAACCAAGATTTTCATAACTTTTTACCCACGGATAAAATTGTTACACCCGGGTAAAAAATGGTGCATTTTTATCGAGTACAAGCCTTATCTGGAGATCAACCTGAAGCCTTGAACAAAATATCCGGACAACTTTATTGAAATCTTTGATTAACTGGAGATCTTTCAAATACTTTCTGAACTTGAATTAATATTTTGTACACAACATGTCTTGAATACTTTTTTAAAAGGTCCTAAGTAACCAACGTAAACTAACCGAGTTAATCGATGGAAACTACTGCTCTCCTATCGTTTGATGTTCTCCAAAAACATCACTTTAAATTTACTTTCATATATATAAGGTACACACTTAAAAATAACTATTTTCACACGAGACGTAATCCATCTTTGACGTAAATTATGGAACGTAAACAAACATGTCATGTAAAATTAAGTGCTCCCAAACCGAAACATACGCAACTCGACGAAAAGTGCGATTGATTGAATTTATTTTCTCGTTTCTTTCAACTGATTCTTATGTCATATGGTCCGCTTGCATGTGTCGGTCTCAGGGCACGGAAATTTACATGACTTTTTGGTAGTGTGTAGTCATACACAGTTAGAACAATTCATGTAAATTTAGGTTATCTGAGACTGACAAATAATTGTTTCATAACAGACGTGAAATCCAGCTCAATTAAACGTACTTTTGGTGAAATAACAGACTTTTTAGTCTCGGTGCACTTAATTTTACATGTGTGTTTACGACTAATCCGTTTTGTCAAAAATGGATTCCATCACGTATAAAAATAGTTATTTCTAAGTGTGAAGGTACACATTTGTGCAATGTACGGCTTAGAATGAAAGGTGCTTGATTGTTACTCTTGACATTGTGTCTGCCTAGCATGATTGGTGCTCATTTGCTATAGGCGGGACTTGGAAAACAAATCTATAGTTATAAGTAAGCGTACCAGTCATTTTCCCGGATTTAGCTACTCTATTCTGAAGTCTGTGAAAGGGAATCATAGTGATACAGAACAAAACGTCCAATATCACAGTCATCAATCATGTCGTTGAGAAAAATCGTCCAATATAACATGTCCGAAGCACATCTTGACAAGTCCTATGCGTTCTTATAGATGAGCGGTTCCACGAACAAGTGGGAAATTTTTCCAGTTTTTATTTTTTGTATTTTTTGATTTGCATGAAACCTTGCATACAAGTTTTTGGGGAAGAAAAACGCCGTTTTGCATACTTGGTTCGCCATTTTGAATCTAGCCTTACTTATGAGAAGGGCCTATGAAAAATGCACATGATATCTTCAAAAAATTGTATCTCGGAAACGGTTTGTCCGATTGGTTTGGTGTCTTGGGCGAAGTTTTAGACAATTGTTGGTGTTATATGGAGAAAATATGCACGGTAAAAAAAAAAGTTTGGTATTTGTGTTTTGAACTAAAATATAAATTTTCCCTTTAAAGTGACATGTCAATAATTTTTTTATTATCCTTATGTTATAGCTGACTAAAAATGCTATCTAGTGCACAGTAGGTTGTTCTGGAGAAAAATAGGTTACAATGAAAAAAATTGTTTTTTAAAAAAATACAATTTTCAAAAAAGCTATTAAGAAAAGTCAAAAAAGTTTGTGACCCTAATTTTATTAAAGTACATCAAATTTGCAAACAAAAAGTACTTCGGTAACATTTTTCTAAGATGCACCGTTTAGAAGATATTACTGATTTAATATTGTTTTTTTTTTGATAACTTAATAAGTTTTGGCCCTTTTCGGATGTACTCCGTGTTTTTCCAGTTTCAAAAGTATTTTTTCGAAAAGATTGAAAAATTTTGAGTTAAAATGACACTGACAGCTTAAAGATTCGAGTGAAATTCTCTGCCTTAAAAGAATTTTGAAAAACAAGTTACAAAATCCCACTATCAGGAACAATGATTTCTTCAAATGATTTTTGGTGCATTGTGCTGAAAACGTGCTAACAAGTATTAGATACAGGTAATCAGATACCAGTTAGCTGTACTACGTACAGTTGGTGATTGTAAACATGGTCTTTGTTGGAACTAGTCCACCATGGCCACGCTGGCCATAACGAGGCTAGCTCCGTCGTTGACCGTTCCTTAATAATAAATAAAAAGAACGCAGTAGTCACCTTCCATCAAACTAGAGGGCTGCCGACTGATACCTCAATCAACAACCGCCGCACTCTTTATTCATTCCAGGTATATACAATTTACAATCTTCTTCAATAACAATATACCTACGCCAGCAAATCTACCTCGCTCCAACTCTCCAAACTCGTACCTGAAGGTTCGACGATACCTGAGCGTTCAACTCTACCTATCTCCCAACAGTCTTTACCCAGCATTCTATGATTTCTACCCGTGAGCTGTATAATAATGTCTGACTCGGTTCTGAATTCATCCAGTATCTACTAGGGAAAACCAGCAACAGTTTACAGTTGATCAACAGTAAATGCAGAAAGGTTGCTAGTAGCATAGTGATTATAGTAATTTCAGCTCATAATCCTGTGTTTTTGAACGAGATCCAGTGTTGTTTGATAACATAATAATTGTAAAGGAAAGTGTAACACGTTTTGGTGCAAAGGTAAGTTTTAAATACACATTTTAATTATATGTTTTGTGATATTTTCGTACAAAACTAACAATTGGAAAATATTTTCTATGTTACAGATTACAAAATGAGTAAAATAAGATGTATTCGCCCATTCAAAGACATTCAGTGTTCGAAAGAGCTGCGATATCTCACGGATGGTATCATCCAAAAACTAAAATCAATTAGATTTTCCAAGGTATCCACACTGAACACCAAGGATTTTCGTGTCTGTTCGTCTTGCCGTCTACATATTGATTCAAGAGCTCACCTCACCCAAAACGAGGAACAAAGCGTAGCCGGCGGCTCAAGGATGCCAACTGTTCAGACCATACCTGATGTACCTGATTCGCAAAGCTATGAAAGTTTGGTCACGATACCATCAGAGTCAACGCTAAGCACAATTAAATCAAATGAAGACCTGTAGATTTAGGTAAGGTTAAAAATGTTCACTATCCTGAAAAAAAAGTGCGCTGAAATCGTCGAAGGTGTACGAAGAAATCTTTTTAAATTAGACGCTAAAACAGAAAAAGCAAACGAGTTTGATGAAGTCATAGAAAATATGAAAATTAAATTTTTAAATTCAGCCACAAGGCAAGAAAAACTATCAATTTTATCATTGTTGCCAAAATCATGGTCAGTACAAAAAATTGTAGACGAATTTAAAACCAGTAGAAATATGGCATCAGATGCAAGAAAGGAAAGAGATAATGTATTTGATTCATCTCAAGGTTCAAGCTCTGGAAAAGCTTTGAGTAATGAAACAAAAGAACTGGTTTTGAATTTTTTTTGAGGACGATGATATAAGCCGTGCAATGCCAGGCCAAAGAGATTTTGTTAGCGTAAAGACAGGAAATAAGAGATTAGCTGTTCAGAAAAGATTGTTAATGATGACATTGAAAGAAGCTTTTAATCGCTTTAATGAAATGTACGTCAATGTAAAAATAGGGTTTTCATCATTTGCAAGCCTCCGGCCAAGGCAATGTAAACTATTGACTATCACAGGAACACATAATGTTTGCGTTTGCACTACGCATGAAAATGTCAATTTAATTCTACATAGCTTAAAAAATACAATGTCTTGAATGATCTAAAAACATTAACGAATAGATTACTTTGCGAAAATAAGACAACTCATTGCCATCTACGAAGATGTAAAAACTGCCCAGATACCTCAGTTTTAGAAGACAGTTTATTGAAACAACTGGAAGAAAACTTTGTTGAAAAGCTTTCATTCGAACAATGGGTTACCACTGACAGATGTGATTTAGAAACTATTGTAAAGCAAACACCGATGAGTTTGTTTCATTTTTCAGCTCAAAATTAGAAAGTTTGATTCCGCTTGATTTTGTAAAAACCGAACAATCCAATTTTTTGAAAACTACAAAACAAAACTTGCAAGATGGTGAATTTTTAGCTATTTGTGACTTTTCTGAAAATAACAGCTTCGTTTTGCAGGATGAAGTTCAATCACACCATTGGAACGTGCAACAGGCCACAATCCATCCTTTCGTAATATATTATACTGAAAATATGCAAATTAAACATTTTAGCTTCATTATAATTTCTGAAGAACTAAGACATGATTCAGTCGCTGTCAATTTGTTTATTGATAAAATGATAAACTTTTTACAAATTGATCAAAATAAAAACATAAAAAAAAAAATTATTTTATGTCAGATGGTGCTGCTTCACAGTATAAAAACCGAAAAAACTTTTCTAGCCTTTGTAAATTTAAGTCAAAGTATGGTATTGACGCTGAATGGCATTTCTTCGCAACATCGCACGGAAAAGGTCCATGCGATGCTATTGGAGGTACGATAAAACGCATGGCTACCAGAGCAAGTTTAGCCAAAGAACGCGAACACCCGATAAAGACTGCAAGAGAGTTGTTTAATTGGGCAAACAAACGAAAAGAAGAAGAACTTACAAAGTTGTCATTTTGTTATTCTACTACAGAAGAATACGAAAATATGTCTTTGCAGCTAAATAATCAATATAATAATGCAAAAACAATTCAAGGAACTCTAAAATTCCACTCATTTCTCCCTCTATCAGAAAATACAATAAAGGCAAAGCTTTATTCAAACTGTCCTGACAATGATGCCAAAATATTCAATATTGTTAAGAAAGTTGTGTAAACAATAATTTTATAAAAATACAGGAATAAAAATAAACTGATGATATCCAACATATAATGTTATTTTTTATTGCGCACAATCACCATCCCTGAAAAATAAGCTTAATTCGCTCTTTTGAATCTTGCTAATTGAGGAGCTTACATTTGCAGTTCTCAAAAAGGTGTATCTCGAAATCGAGTTGTCTCATCGGTTTGATGTCTGTGGCGATGTTCGGCAATAGAGAGAAAATATGCACAGTATAAACACATCCAGTTTAAATGGATTAAACTGTTAGGCGATATGCAAGAGTTGAATGCACATTTTCAGCACAACGCACCAAAAATCACTTGAAGAAATCATTGTTCCTGATAGTGGGATTTTGTAACTTGTTTTTCAAAATACTTTTAAGGCAGAGAATTTCACTCGAATCTTTAAGCTGTCAGTGTCATTTTAACTCAAAATTTTCCAATCTTTCCGAAAAAAATACTTTTGAAACTGAAAAAACACGTAGTACATCCGAAAAGGGCCAAAACTTATTAAGTTATCAAAAAAAACAATATTAAATCAGTAATATCTTCTAAACGGTGCATCTTAGAAAAATGTTACCGAAGTACTTTTTGTTTGCAAATTTGATGTACTTTCATAAAATTAGGGTGACAAACTTTTTTGACTTTTCTTAATAGCTTTTTTGAAAATTGTATTTTTTTAAAAAACAATTTTTTTCATTGTAACCTATTTTTCTCCAGAACAACCTACTGTGCACTAGATAGCATTTTCAGTCAGCTATAACATAAGGATAATAAAAAAATATTGACATGTCACTTTAAAGGGAAAATTTATATTTTAGTTCAAAACACAAATACCAAACTTTTTTTTACCGTGCATATTTTCTCCATATAACACCAACAATTGTCTAAAACTTCGCCCAAGACACCAAACCAATCGGACAAACCGTTTCCGAGATACAATTTTTTGAAGATATCATGTGCATTTTTCATAGGCCCTTCTCATAAGTAAGGCTAGATTCAAAATGGCGAACCAAGTATGCAAAACGGCGTTTTTCTTCCCCAAAAACTTGTATGCAAGGTTTCATGCAAATCAAAAAAGATGAAAATTACTCGTTGCTTTAATGATATGGAACCGCTCAGATGTGAGCGTTAGTGGAATACCTGTTTAAAGAAAGAGAGAAGGATTATTTAATTTTACTTCCTTATTTGCTTATTCTTGATCGATACGCTTGTGCAGACTTCTTCAGTGTCTTGTACTACTACACGACTGTCAAGGATAAGCAAATATTAAATGGATGTTACTAATCTTTCTCTCATTCGTCCTACGTGATTTTCTCTCTCTCCCAGATCTCTCTGCTCTCTCCCAGATTGTGCTAAGCCCTTCTGGAAACTTACAAAAATTCTTAAAAACAAGCCTAGGCCCATTCCACCACTGACCCTACTGGATCGTCCCGGAGACCCAGTGGTTCATCTGATAACTCCTGAAGAGAAGGCTGCCGCGATAGGTCAACACTTCGTCAGCTCCCATAATCTCGGACAAAACATCGTCAGCCCTCATGAATCTAAGGTTGCTGAAAATTCAACCAATCTTCTTCAGATTCCTAACATTTTTCCAGAGGAATCCGAGATTACGGCTGACGAACTGTTGGCCTATATCAAATCATCTAAAAACATGAAGGCCCCAGGTTTCGACAACATCCTCAATCTGGAACTCAAACACTTGAGTTCCAGATTCTACAACCATCTGGCACTGATTTTTAATCAGTGCCTCAGACTGGGAAGGATCCGTCCTCTCCTTCAAGTTATCGACCAATCAGCCTTCTCTCAGGGTTATCAAAACTGTTCGAAAGAGCAGTCTACCACCGGCTCCTAACATCTGCCGATGAAAACAACTTGTTACTCGAGGAACAGTTTGGTTTTCGGAAAGGTCGTTCGACCGTCCACCAGCTGACTCGAGTAACAAACGTTCTCAGATGGAACCAGTCTGTTTCGAAAACATCTGCCATGGCGTTCTTGGACGTTGAAAAAGCATTCGACAATGTCTGGCATGATGGCCTGGTGTTCAAATTGCAGCAGTACGGTCTTCCAATCTTCCTAGTGAAGATAATAAACAACTATCTATCAGACAGGACGTTCCGAATCTCTCTGAATGGCATCACATCGGATGCTTTCAACATCGGTGCCGGGGTTCCACAAGGAAGCATCCTTGGCCCCATCCTATTCACCCTGTTCACCTCCGATATGCCGGCTCTCCCTGATGGTGGATCGTTGTCTCTGTTCGCAGATGACACATCCATCGTCTACAAGGGTAGGGTCATCGGAGCTCTGACTGCCAAACTTCAGAGAGGCCTAGACGTCCTGTCTGAATACTTCAACAGCTGGAAGATCCGTATCAACGCGGCAAAAACCCAGGTCATTATCTTTCCACCAGTGTTTGGAAATCTGTCAACATGCCATTGAACTACCGTGTGTCAGGTTCGTTACTGTTCATGAATAGATATTCACAAATGAGTGAAGTGTCAGACACCTTTGCCGAATAAGAGTATTCAGTTTTGTAGCACCAAATGAATGAACGAAACGAAGAACGATGGTTGAATACAATAAAACGATCACAACAGTTCTTCGAATGACGCGTTCAATGATTGTATACAACTTTGAACTGCACATATCTTCTTTTTGTATCTACCGCACAGATAAATACAAAGCAGTGGATGATACATAAGGAATCTCAAACGTCATCTTTCTGCCGCACCAACTCTGGCAGTAGCAAAGCGCAGCTACACAGTTCGAAAAAGTAGTGTAAATTTCTGTCACTATGATGCACATAAATGGAGCGTCACATACGATACAAATTCACATTACGGATCGTGTAAATTTATGAGTCATTTCATGGAATATTTTAAATATTGTATGCAACCATCCATCTTTGTAAGTAATATTTCTTGCAAGTTGCTAGTTTACGTAAAAAGGAAGTTTACATGCTTCAATTTTAGCATGCATGGATATTTACATCACCATTAAAATTCTTATTTTTTTGGTGTGTAGCTACATAAGAAACATTCCTTCGTCCTGCGGTACGTTCCGAGCGAATAAGGGAAGCAATAATCGAAGAAATGGAACGTGGATAAGTTAGTTAGTTAAGATTTATTATGAACACGAATCAATCGAACTAGTTGGACTCATGGTCGGTTTATACACAGCAAAAAAATAATTTTGATATCACATCAAAGTGGATGCACTACAATCATGTCGAAAATTTCATGTAATTTTTATGACCACATAAATAAACAAATGCAGTAAAAGCAGCGTAATGTCAGTTCATGCATTGTATTAATGATAATTTTGTCCTTTTTAGCAAAAAATATTACACCATATTTTAGACATGATTGTAGTGCATCCACTTTGACGTGATTTCAAAATTATTTTTTTGCTGTGTAATGAATGGAACTAAATTTATATACAGTCAATAAAACTCTGATAAACTCTGATTTTAAAGTTATATGTAGAGATAACTTCCTGGTGTCTGCGGGGAAGTTGTTAATTGTCCTCTTCTTGGTACAATTTGTCTTCCAGCTGCTCTGTAAGATCCGAAACATCAATAACAGTGATAAATTCATGAAATTGGAGTTAGAGCTGCGCAGTTTTTAGCGGAAGCACTTATTGATGAGGTTTAAGAAAAAATATGGGGTTTTGGCCCACATCTATACCCTGGAGGGCTAAGGCTGTTCCATTGAAAGATCCGGAACATGCGTAAAAGTTGTCAATTCATTTAACTGGTTCTAGAGCTCCATGGTTTTTTGCGAACACACTTGTTGATGTGTTTTTAGAATTAATTTCACATTGTGGCCAGCATATGGACCCTGGGGATCACAGACTGGTTCTGCGGAAGATACGGAACATCCATAAAAGAGGTAAATTAATTGAACTGGTCCTACACCCAACCGGTGGATGTAAGATTCGCTTACAATTATGTGGGATTCATCATCAGAGGATGTTAGTGGAGACCGCAAGAACCGAGGATGCGATATACCTAGCTGCGGTCCGATGTAAGAAAATTGGAGACCGAAAAATGTGGAGTGTATTAGTGAGTGAAATTAATTATGTTGAAAAAAAAAATAGAAAAAAAGGTTGCCGACTGGACTTGAACCACGGACGTTGCGACTATCAAACCTGTGCTTTTTCCGCTGCTCTCTCCATGCTTCTGAATATGGATAGCCTAAAAGCAAACATCAAGCGCTCATTTTCTCGCATGCTGGACTTCGTATGCTTTTTCTGCTGGAGATATTCGAGACAAGTGTGTGCGTCGTTCTACAATGTTCTACAATGTGCGTCGTTCTACAAGCTTACTGGTATAGTCGAAAGCGTAGATGGAACACGAAATAAAAAAAGACAAAAAACCATTACACCGCCTGCATGGTCAATTCCTAACATTCGTTGCGATGTTCATGAACAGAGAATGATAGGAAACGGAACTAACATTCATTGTAATAGATTTTTGGTTTGCGTGTATAGCTAAATGATTGTGGCCAAAATATACAGCATATTGATCTTCTTTGAGATCCCGAACATCCGTAAAAGTGGTCAATTCATGACACTGGTCCTAGTGCTCCATGTTTTTTTTTTGCGCAAGCACTTTTTGATGTGTTTTCTGACTGAATTTGGCGATAAGGCCAAAGTATACACCCTGGAAGCCACAAACAGGTTGTCCAGATGTTCCGGATTATCCATAAAAGTGGTCAATCACGCTTGCGACAACGTATGAAAAAACCTTTGAAAGTTTTCATATTTTTTTTTGGACAACTTTGCAGTGACCTTGGCTATCTGAACAACTTTGCAGTGAACAGTTATTTCCCAGACTTCTTGAGATACATGCACAAGCTCTTACATACTTGGTTAGCTTACCAACTATGTAGAACACTGTATTTTCCTAGTAAGTCAGATCAGGTTCATAAGATATAAATAGCACATAGTAAACCTCATATGCCGCCTACTGACTGAACTCTCTGAACTTATACACGCAAACCAAAAATCTATTACAATGAATGTTAGTTCCGTTTCCTATCATCCTCTGTTCATGAACATCGCAGCGAAGGTTAGAAGTTGACCTTACAGGCGATGTAATGGTTTTTTGTCTTTTTCATTTCGTGTTCTTTCTACGCTTTCGACTATACCAGTAAGCTTGTAGAACGACGCACATTGTAGAATATTGTAGAACGATGCACACATTTGCCTCGAATCTCTCCAGCAGAAAAAGCATACGAAGTCGAGCATTTTTATTTCGTGTTCCATCTACGCTTTCGACTATACCAGTAAGCTTGTAGAACGACGCACACACTTGTCTCGAATCTCTCCAGCAGAAAAAAGCATACGAAGTCGAGCATGCGAGAAAATGAGCGCTTCATCTTTGCTTTTAGGCTATCCATATTCAGAAGCATGGAGAGAGCAGTGGAGAAAGCACAGGTCTGATAATTGCAACGTCCGTGGTTCGAGTCCAGTTTGGCAACCTTTTTTCTATTTTTTTCGACATAATTAATTTCACTCACTAATACACTCCACATTTTTCGGTCTCAAATTTTCTTACATCGGACCGCAGCTAGGTATATCGCATCCTCGGTTCATGCGGTCTCCACTAACATCCTCTGATGATGAATCACACATAATTGTAAGCGAATCTTACATCCCCCGGTTGGGTGTATGTGCACTATCCGAAAGACCTTAGTCACCTGAAAATGTTTGCCGAAGACAGTAGTTTCCTATGTCGCCGGGATCACGGGTTATTCCATTTTGGAAGCAATCAAATCAAATTCCACATGCTACGTGTATTCCACGCGATTCACTCGTGTAATCGGAATAACTCTAGAACAACGATGTGGCATCATACAACATGCCAAAAGATCATGTAGATGTAATGTGGCGTAAGGCGAACCTCGACAAGCTTTTTTACCATGCTAGCGGATGCCACTCCACCGCCATATCAGAAAATACCTTGACTAACATCATGTTTACGTTCGCCTCATGCAATGTTTCAGCATAATGTTTTGACATGCCACATCGCCGCCACAGTAGTGTGGCAGTGGGTGTCTGACATTAATCGAGGTGCCCACTCGTGTGCATGTTTTGCGGCGTGAGAGGAATGTTGTCATGATGTTTTGACATGCTAGCACAAGCCACACCATGGACAGTGGACGACGCCTTAACATCCCGACCGATTAAGAAAATCCAGTCAAGAACATGGGGGTACTAGGCATTATGTTTTGTTGGAATTCCTCTGAAAAAGTTTTCAGGAATATAGTATTTCAATGGTTATACTTCTTAAGAATATATACGCAAAATTAGGAACCTGTCAATACAAAATCTCCCCCAATAACCCACGTAATTCGATGTGAAAAGTTAATGTTCACTTTATGCAACAGCTTTTGACCATCCATATTCAGTGTCATTATATGTTGCTGAATATGAACCATTCGCTAGTGTTATACTGCTATACTCAGATGTATCATGAACAGAAACCGTCTGTGAAACAAAATGATACCGTCAGTAGTAAATCGTTTATGTGACCGTATTTGATCATCGATGAAGCAAGATTTATTTTTCTCTATTTCTTTATGTGCCATGAATCGTCGTCTCGCCGATAAAAGGAAATCATTTTAGTTTACTGAAACAGGGGGGTCCAACAGTTACGAAAATACACGTGAATTATTCAGTGAACAGTGAAAACTTCAAACACTGCTTTTCACACTCTAAATCTCCCAGACTTGTTCCGTCGGAGAATAACAAGATCTGCCTGAACGGCACAGTGGTGGAATGGTTCAAAGAAGTCATGTACCTCGGGCTAACACTAGACAGCAAGCTTCTTTGCAGGGAGCACGTTGACAAAACGAAAACCAAGTGCAACATCTTGATAAGATCGTTGTATCCACTTATCAACAGGAAGTCAACCCTGTCCCTGAAAAATAAGCTTGCTGTCTACAAACAAATCATCCTTCCTGTAATCGAGTACGCTATGCCAATCTGGGAGAGTTGCGCAAAATGTCATCACCTTAAACTCCAAAGGATCCAAAACAAGATCCTTACGATGCTTTTAAACAGTCCCTCACGAACTAAAAAATTCTGAGCTGGAATTCAAACATTAGAAGAACGGATAGTTTTCATCCCGGAAATGTTCAGAGACACCTGTTTGAGATCAAATCATCAGATCATACGTGATCTAGCACGGTAGGTTAAGTTATACTCGTAGTTAGGTAGGTTATCACTTTTTTCAATTCAAATAAAACAAATCCCCAATGGTGTATTCTGTAAACTAGTTGAAAAATGCAAATATTAAATTAGAATATCAAATTAAACAAAGATGAAGAACCAAGTAGGCTAATCAATTAAAATGATAAATCAATGTACTACCATAATCAACAGAAATAAACATAATTTTACTACTACTACTAAACATGACAAGTCCTATGCGTTCTTATGGATGTGAGCGTTAGTGGAAAACTTGTATAAAGAAAGAGAGAAGGATTATTTAATTTCACTTCCTTATTTGCTTATTCTTGACAGCTACGCTTGTGCAGACTTCTTCAGTGTCTTGTACTAATACACGACTGTCAAGGATAAGCAAATATTAAATGGAAACTACTAATCTTTCTCTCATTCGTCCTATGTGATTTTCTCCATATTGTAGCACACAATTCAAAATAAAAGTGTGATCTTACCATTTCTGCTGAATGTTCACCATTATTATTCACTGACTACGGAAAACATAGTTTTGTTAAACATATTTTATCTAAACAGTTTAAAATTATTCTGTCGTTCAATTCAATGGTCAATTACTTTTACAGTGTATATTTTTTCTCAAACAATTCGCGACAAACTGTCTTTAGACATGATTTACAATTAAAAGCTTTTTAAATTACGTTTTTTTTTCTATCATAGCTTCCATGAAAATAAATATGACGCTCCAGCTAAAGTGGTCTTATCCTTCCTTCTGAAAACATAGTCAAAGTTCCATTGAAATTGGAAGGATTCACGTCAGATTTTTACATTTCAGGAAGATTTCCTATGGAACTGATGAAATAATTTGAAACAAAAGACGCGACGGCTCCGATTCGTTGCATTATAAACAGTCCAACCAAGTGGTCATCTCTTGGCATTCCTTGTCCCCCCACTCTCCATTCCAAGAATATCCCAGCAACCTTCAGCTGTTAACATTCCAAACAAAGCACAATAGCAGTCCATTCGGTACCCATTAGCACCGAATTCCATTTTATTGAATATTCATGTAGCATAAACACAAACCGAATGAAAGCAAACCATGGGTTATCGCCCGAAACGATTTCAACCCCCACCCCAATTGGGACGACGACAACGACGGACGTGGGCAACTTCGGGTCACCCTCATCCCATTATGGTGTATTCAGTCTTTCCAACGCCTGACCACCACCCTCACCCTTACTGATATGGTCGGTGTTATCCTTCTCTGAGTATTAGCAGCATTCGCAAGGGATAGGCCAAGCGAACGGCAGCAGCAGCCGGCCAACTTTCCAGCGCTGTTGAATGGTCACTTGATGCTCAAAGTTGTTGTTGGATTCCCCCACTCGCACTCTTTGATGACGAGGGTGAGCGAGTTCCCCCGGGTGTTGACATCCTGTGGCCGATTGATTGATTTAACCCAAGTGTATAACGAGATTTATTCATATTTCATCAAAGCGGTCGTCTGCTCCCACGCTGCTCGACGAGAGACAGATTGTTCGCCGTTGTTTGTCGGTAGAGGTGTAGACATCGACCGTCTCGCACCGGAAACGCCGGAAAGGTGGTGTGCCTTGACGTTCACGTGCCGGTCATCGGATGACATGAAACGGAAGTGGAGACCGCGGCCAGGAGGGGCGGGCATTTCCGGAATGTTTCCTGGATGAAAAATTGCTTTGGGGAAAGGTGATGGTTTGTGATCGGATAGACTGCCGGTGAGCGCAGCATGGGCGTGGTAATTATACTCAAATTTTGATTGAATTTATTTACTATATTCACATACATTTTAAAACATTTAACTTAAACTTTAAAGTCTAGTATATTCTGCACACTACAAAGTCCGAACAATACTGTATCCGTTTCCATTGTTTCGTATCGCTCCGGGTGTAATCCCAGTAAGAAATTGCCAACATTTTTCCACTTTTCGCCTTTTTATTTCAATTTACTCCCCCTCACAGCCAGTGTCGCCGCCTTCGCTCAGTGATTCCTACCTTCAGCTCTCTTCAGATTTCTGCTAATTGCACCCATAAAAGAGTAGGACTGGTGAACTGGCGGTGCTCGTTTAGTAGCATCGAAACTGCCATCCATTCGAGGAAGACTATTCTTCTGGATAGTGTAGCGAAAGAGACGTATTTTTTCTTCCTTGCAAAGTGAACTGAAACGATAGAGATAGTCCGCCCTCCCATCACATCCGGATGGTAACTCGCATTAGATGGTGAATCCGGAAGAACGAAAACGGAAAGTTTCCCCTTTTTTCGCAGTTTCCGCTTTTGAAGTTTCTCGATGCCATTTCCGGCGAAGTGGCTAATCTCTGTAAGTGAACAAATGGATACCGTTTTGCTTCCTGCATATGTGGATCCTTGGCCGAATCTGGTTGGGATGCTTTCGTTTCGGTTTTTTCCTTGCGTGTGGCTGACACGGTGGAAAGTCTTATTTTTCATCTTCCGATCTTGGTGTGATTTTAACACTTAAGAATCTGGTGAAGTAGTGACGATTGTCTACACCAACCTCCCCCCCCCCCCCCCATCAAAAATCACCTGCATAGCTTATGAACAGCTCGTTATTTTAAATGATCTCTTTGCTAATCTGATCCTGTTGTTAGATTTAATATCATACTCTGTAGGTACTGTTAGGTTCATTTGAACAAAGAAACAAGTTCACCTCGAGCGAGACTTGCACATCCGTACACGTTTTGTTTACTCATCCATTTTTTTTCCCAAACCGAAGGGAGCATTCATTCACTCGTTCGGATGAAGGGTTGCCGAGATTTGCTCCATAAACATAAAATTTTACGACCCAATGGCACGCATATGAATCTCCACTGGCAAGGTGGGTGGGCGTTCCGTGCCGTTTCTTTTCCCCATCATGTGCTCACAAAAGTAAACCCAAATCTCAACTATCTTCCATTTGAGATCCACACACTACCAGGGAACGGCGTGAGCTGATACGGGCTATCTGCAGAGGAAAGATTCCTTGAAGTTCCTTTTTTTCATTTCCTCTTTTGTCAGAATGTATTTCAAACTTCTTTCTCACGAAAAAGTGCCACAAGGGTTTTCTCTTTGCTTCCTTCGATTGGCTTTTTTTTTTCTTTTCTTTTCCTGAGCTACCGGAATCACTTCCCTGAAGTTTAGACCAGGAATAATATGACCGTAATTTGAGCCTTACTCACTGCCTGGCCAACGGCGACTGAAGACCCAAGCCATAATCTGGATTCATATGGTGGTAAGTAGGTACGTATTAGAGCGGTACGACGAGAGGCCGTGATTGCGAACGTTAAGATTTACGGTGGGTGGGTGGATGGATGGATGGGGCAGTGGACGCTGCCATCCCGAAGGCTGGCTTTAATTAATTTTTTATTGTACGGGCAATCACAATTATCCGTGATTATGGCTTTGTCGCACGCTGCCGCCTTCAGCGATTATGTAGCTGGACCCGTGGCTGGTGGCTGGTGGGAATCGTGATAATGGGGTGGAAACAAGAAACAACGATTGGATTCCTTTCACAGCAAGGACAATGGTATTCCGTGCGTTGATATCCCGATGGGGGTGACATCGAGAGAGGTGATTATCCCACTGATGAGTCAAGTGAATATGCCAAGTGAGTTATGGCTTCTCTAATTTTAAAGGACTTTATGCTCTAGCTCTATTCAATCTTAGAGAGATTTTTTCCCTTGATGTGTTTTCCGTGGATCTTGTTTTACGTGCTGAGCACCAATGCTACCGACGCCAGGGAGGCAGCTACCACACCTGGACCCTACCTATCAACTAATCAACTCATGAACCGGGGACCAACGGCTTTACTTTCTTTCCGAATTAAGGCGTGATCAGAGATGCCTCAGAACATCCCGGCGGCGCCGACTGGGATTGAACCCAAGCCTGCTGGGGTGAGAGGCAATCACGCTTACCACTACACCATTGGCGCCACTATTATTAGAGAGATGATTACTGTCCAATGGAGGGAAATCAACCATGGTGAAGGGACATTTTTGTTTTTTGTTTTCTAATAACCATTTAAATGCTCTTTAAAATCTGTCGATCTGTCGATCTGTCGGCCAAAAACGCGATTATCCGTTTCAAAAGGAATCAAACCATCTATGTATGCACAAGAAGCCCTGCGAGAGTTGCATCCCATCCTCACGGGATACTAGCTGTACTGACTGTGATTTGCCGCTGACATACGGTTTCGAAAACGAAGAGGAACCTTTATTGGAACCAAGATATTCCATTGTTCGTCGTATTCGCGTCAAGAAATTGCAAGTTGCTGGACCTGATACTTGGCTACTTTCACTCGGATCCACCAATCGACTAAAGGGCGAACACGAAATAATTGCGACACCGAAAATGTCATGTCAATTTTCTTATAATGTTTAGAATCAAACCAAAATTTTAGGGTAGTTTTATACATATATTTACTTCAAAAATCAAAAGAAAAGTTAATCGATGGAGCCTTGAGTGTAAAATTGAACGCTTTTTCGCTTGATGCCCTCCATCAAAGTCTTTACAGTGTCATCCGGTACCAGTTTCTCAGTTTTTTTTTTTCCATTTTCTTAACATGTTCTTCTCGTCTTTGACTGTCTTCTTGCTCTTCCGAAGTTCCCGCTTCATTATTGCCCAGTACTGCTCCACCGGGCGCAGCTCCGGACAGTTTGGCAGATTCATGTCCTTTGGAACAAAATGGACAGAATTGGCCTCATACCACTCCAGGACACTTTTAAATAGTGGCATGATGCCAAATCTGGCCAAAATAGCGGAGCTTCGTCGTGCTGCTGCAAGAACGGCAAAAGGCGCTTCTCGAGGCACTCAGATTTGTAGATCTCGCCATTTATCGTGCCCTTTGTCACGAAAGGTTCACTCCTCAGTCCGCAAGAGCAGATGGCCTGCCAAATGAGATATTTGGAGGCGAACTTCGACATTTTCTTCTTCTTAAATTTGTCGTCCACATCGAACTTGCTTTTGCCGGTGAAAAACTCCAACCCCGGAATTTGCTTAAAATCGGCTTTTATATACGTTTCGTCGTCCATCACACAGCAGCCATATTTTGTCAGCATCTTCTCGTAGAGCTTCCGTGCCCGAGTTTTAGCCGTCGATTGTTGCCGCTCATCGCGGTTTGGGAAGTTCTGTACCTTGTATGTATGTAGTCCAGCTCTCTTCTTTGCATTCTGGACGTAGCTCTGCGACATGCCGATCTTTTTAGCCAAATCACGGCTTGAGACGTTGGGATTTGCTTTAATCATCCGCTTCACCTTTCCCTCCGTTTTTTTGTTCTCCAGTCCCGGTTTTCTTCCAGCTCCTTTGCCGTGGTCCAACGTCAACCGCTCCTGGAACCGCTTCAACACTCTGGAGACGGTTGAATGGTGAATGTTCAACATTTTTCCCAACTGCCGGTGCGACAGGTCAGGAAATTCCAGGTGTTTGGAAAGAATTTGTTCTCTCAACTCGCGTTGGTTCACCTCCATTTTCGTTGAATCGAAAAACACGACTTCGAGTTTGACAGCATGTACACAATACACATCAATGAGAAAGTGTGCAAAATTTGGTTGATTTTTACCCAATGGTAAAAAAGTTATGCCCTGTTGAATGTGTCGCAATAATTTCGTGTTCGCCCTTTACAACCGAATATATTTTACCCCAAGCCGAAGGATCGCTACATTTGGACACTTCAAACTGGTTCTACATAAGACGGGACTAGTTTATGTTGATCCCTGTGAATTCATTTGGACTAACATGGTGAGGTCGTATCCGATTTTATCTATTTAAACTAAATTTACATGATTCTCATAAATTTGACAAATTATTAACGGAGTATTCTCCACGCATCCCATTTTTTGTGTCTATGAAATCATCATTGAACGCCAAATGGATTGTCTGCACATTTTTCAGCATGTGATGGAACATTACTGTAAATCATATATGTTAAAACATTATATCAGCTTAAGGGAATCAAAGCATTTGTTGACTGGACAAGGGTTCGTGGATTTGCCAGTCCCTTGTCACGTGATTACAGATGGCCATCTGGTCGTTTTGTCCAAAGGTCTTCAATGAAACTGATTCACCCTGCTGCAACAAACCATCAGGCAGAACTTTACAATCGGTAATATGCAGACATTGGTAATCCTTGCACTGATGGTGGGTTCCATTCACATCACATCATAAGAATCTATCGATCAAAGATTGTCCCTTTTTGGATCTTGTGAGTGACTCAAAAAAATCTAAACAGTCGATTCGTGTGATTAAACCAGGCCTGTCATATATTCTGTTATGGTAGAATGAAGTACACATATACGTTAGCGCCACGGTACTTACTTACAGTAAAATAGTTGTTTTTCCCACGGAAAAATCCGCAGAGAATAATGAGTTTCCTTGCCAGAAGTTGTTTGTGCCAAAAATACGGTGGAAAAATAGCATAAATTCGAACAGTTGTTTTCTTGCGATGTGTACGTTAAACCTGTTAAATCTGCGCAATAACTCAGTCGTTAAGTCGGATGGCGACATGACCGTTGCGGATCTCGCGAGCCTAATGCAGTCTGAATTGGCTAGCAAAAGGCTGACTAAAAGTAAATTGGTACGCACAAAAGACCTGTAATTCGTGATTCAATAGGTTTAAAAAGTCCATTCATGGTTGCTATACAGTACTTTTATTAAAACTTCAGAGTTACAGTATTAGATGGTTACATTTCTCCAGTTCGAACGAAATCTCGAACCTTCCTCTTGGACACGGAATCATCGCATTTCTTCCATTTTGTCCGCATTTTCTGGATGTCTTTGACTGCGCCGCCGCTTCGGCGAAGTCGCTGCTTTGAAATTGCCCAGTATTTTTCGACTGGTTGAAATTCCGGGCAATTTGTTTAATTTTGAGGGAATGGCAACCTTTTTCGAAAACATCAGCTGGGACGTTAAACTCCGAGATCGTGCGTGAATGCTGCCTCTTCTATTTTCTCGAATATTGTCGTGTATACGATCAACCAGTTTGTACCCATGACAACTCCACCCATATCTAGTAACCCTCCTTGGACCAACCACCGACTCAAGCGGCTAAGGTCGTCCAAACGAGCTGCCTTGAAGACATTTTGTAAACTTCGAACGGATGCATCGAAGATGAAGTACAACCTCGTTATCAAACAGTATAATCAGCTCAACAAACAGCTTTATCAAGATCCATCAGTGCCATCTACAAACTAAACTCAAAGCAAATCCCAAGAGCTTCTGGAATCATGTGCACGATCAACGGAAAGAATCGGGCTTACCTTCTACCATGTACAATACGGATCAAGAAGAATCCGATACGGAAGAAATCGCTGACCTGTTCATGTCACAATCCAGCAGTGTCTTCGTCAAAGAAAATTTACCTAACGAGCCGCATCCGCCTATCTCGACTGATGATGTTCGTAGAGCAGCTTTCAGCACTGGCCCTGACGGAATCCCTTCCGCGGTTATTAATAACTGTATTGTCGCACCTTTAGCATCCATCTTCAACCTCTCTTTGGATTCTGGGATCTTTCCCGACTGCTGGAGGGATTCTTCTGTTTTCCCTGTTTTCAAAAAAGGCAATAAGCAGTCGGTGTCCAACTACCGTGGTATCGCGCTTCATGTGCAATCTCAAAGCTTTTTGAACTATAGGTGCTAGATTATTTAAAACACACATGCTCTAGTTACATCGCGACTGAACAACGCGGATTTATGCCGAAGAGGTCGACCGCTACAAATCTCGTTCAATACACATCATCAATCATACGCGAGATCGAAAGAGGTCATCAAGTGGATGCTATCTACACCGATCTTTCTGCTGCTTTTGATAAAATCAATCTCGATATTGCAGTGGCCAAACTAGAGCGACTTGGTTTTCACGATTACTTTCTTGATTGGCTTCGCTCATTCCTCACCGGTCGACATATGTCAGTGAATATTGGCGATCATTGTTCTCAACCGTTCGCTGTTTCTTCTGGTGTACCATCTTATCTTAACTCATCCGTATGATTAAAAAACTGTGAACACAACAGTTTAAGGAAATTAATTGGGCTTTTTGTTAAAAAATACTTTCAAGATTGAACACTCACGAATAACATCTTAAAAGAGTAAAAATTGCTCAAATTATGCGACAAGTGAATTTTTATCTCGAAAATAACAACTTTGGGAAATTTATGTATTATGAGCTTTTTTGTTGTAAATTTAATGTGTTTTAATATTAACACTTTTTTAAAGATATTCGATATCTATCGGTAGTATTTTGGAAAATACTTATTTCTGCAATAATTCATAATTTTTTTGTTTATGATTTGCCCAGCAAATACACAGTGTCAGTAGGTATTACTTTATCTAAACTACAAAATAAATATAAAAAAAATAATTAAAAAAAATATGCAATTTGAGTAATTGTAATTTTTTTGATAATTTTGATTTTTTTTAGAGTATAGAGAGTATATTTTTTCTTTAAAGGCACAATACTTGTCCGCAACTTCTTCGAAGACACCATCTCAATCAAACAAATCGTTCGCAAGATAAATGTTTTTCTATTGATGCGTATCATTTTTGCATAAGCCCTTTTCAAGTGTTAGTCGTGTACAAAACTAGGGAACCAAATATGTAAAATGGCATATTGGACAATAACAAACAACTGTGCAAAGTTTTAACATAATCGTAGAAGGTCGATCAAAAAATTTAAAAAAAATCCTCATTTGAAATGGAACTGCTGAACTATACTTCGTCAACAAAGATCGAAGTGATGTATTGTTTGTTCAGCAGTAGCTGGACGTTTTTGCTGTTTTGTGTGACAAGAACAGGATGGTATTAAATGCTTCTAAATGTGCCATTATAGCGTTTTCTAGGGAAAAATCACCTTTCTGTTATGCTTACAGCCTTCAGGAGCAAATATTAAGCCGTGAATCTAACATTAAAGACATAGGCGTCCTATTTGATTCACAACTCACCTTCAAGGACCATGTGGCTTATGTTTCTGCTAAGGCACCTTCTCAACTTAGTTTCATTTTTCGTTTCGCCAAAGACTTAAGAGTCATTTTCTGTTTAAAAACACTCTATTGTTCGCTAGTCCGCTCCACATTAGAGTACTGTTCTGAAGTATGGGCTTCTTTTAACCGCAACGGGGTGAATCGTATTGAGGCCATTCAGCGAAGATTTGTACGTTTCGCCCTTCATTGGCTACCATGGAGTGATCCTTTCAATCCCCCTAGTTATCAAAGTCGCTGTAATTTGATGTCCCTACAATTACTTAGTGTTCACCGAGGTGTCTCTAAGGCTACCTTCATCGTTGATCTCCTACGATCGGACATTAATTGCGGTTCACTTCTGCAGCAGTTGAATGCCAATATCAGACGCGTAAATTTACGTTCTTATTATTTTTTCAACTTCCCGGCTTCTCGCACAAACTACGGCGCTAGTGAGTCGTTAACTAGCATGTGCAAGATTTTCAACAAATGTTATAACTGCTTTGATTTTAATATCTCCCGTGTTAGGCTCAAGAATCGGTTTTAATATGTACTTTCAATTTCCTGACGGTTTCTCTTTTCTGTTTTTAAATTAAGTTAATTATGTTATCATTAATATCTTTTTATATGTTTAGGACTTAGCTCAAGCAAATGTGTCTGTAGGAGTCCATGTTATCTGTTGGTACTGAAATGATGAGGTTTTGCGCCCACTAGTGAGGGATTTTCCCTCCAAATAAATAAATAAATAAATTCGGAGGATTCATTAGCTTGGGGACAAACTTGATCTTGTTGGCAGCATACCACTCCAGAAAGAAATCGAGCCAAAAGATGACTTTGCCCCTATGCTAACGAATGAAAGGCAATACACGCTTTTTCAGGCATTCTTCGATGGAAACTTGGGATGTCATCGTCGAGGATGTGACTAATGGTTCCGTTTTCAGGCCACAACTGCAAATCGCTTGCCAAATCATGGCCTTCTTCGCGAACTTGTTGGCAAACACGAACTTGAATCTTCCCGGCACATCCTCACGTCCAGTCGCGATGTAAAACTATTGACCGGAAAGCTCTGGGGGCAAGACAGCTGTACTCAGAGTAAATATATTTCCAGCGAGTAAATTTGAGATACTCATATTTACTCAAAAATGATCAAAATAGTCTCGATTTTCTGATCAAAGAAAATATCGTCTGACAGCATATTTTGTTTGAAGCATCTGTTCGCCCATTTGACAGATCGAATCGCTCGTTTAACCAATCGTGTTGTGGACAAACGAAATGCTCCTGTGGTATTTTGACTGCACGACGGTCTTGTCGTTTGTGTGAGGATTGACACGGCCTAGGACCAGAGTTGCGACCTATCACAATCACGATCATCAAACAGCTGATGGTAGTAACGCTTTGTACATTCCTATCAACAGTAGCGTGCACAGGAATCTTGATAAGGAGGGGCATTTTTTTTTCTATGGTGCATTTACTCCAAAGTGCGTGGTGGATGGTGCTGTCCATCCACCACTGTTTCCCTACTGTTCAATTTAGCTAATTTTGTTAATTTTTTGCTCCGGTGGTGGTTCATCTTCAGCAATGCAAACTGTTTTCAGACAGCCAATGGAATTGGCAATTAAATCCCATCGACGATGTCGATGATGATCGGTTCGTCAAATGGTTGCAATAATAACCAAAATGATACATTTGCTGCAATTTTGTTGCCTTGGTGGTTGGATTCAGCTGAAGTCACGTTAGATGGTGGTGATAGCACCGACAAACCGACATGAATGACCAATAAGAATCACATTCTTCTTTCGCATGCACACTGCGTCGACAAGTACAAGGTTCAAACAGTTCGCATAGCAGTGAACAAACAGTATATTGCTCTTGATCAATTCAATCTTGATCAGTGGTGTTGAGTACTTGGCACTGATGAAGTCTGCAAGTAGTAGACGAAATACTCGTATCTGTCAAAAGATAAGCAATTATAACGGAATTAAAAGGAAGTAAACCAACACACTCAAAGCTCTTCATAAAAGTATATTGCTGTTTTTGTCCTTGCACTTGGCTTGTACTCTAGCAGTGCTGCTAGCTATTGTGCTAGCACTGTCAAAACATACTGCCATCAACTGCTCCCAAGAAATCTGCTGTCAGGACCTCAGAAATGCAATGAAGATGGTCGTCGCATCTGTTTTCAGCACCCGTCTCACACCCACGAATGTTACCGTCGGCCGATCATTATCAATTATACCTGATGACAATTGTCAACTGCTCGTGGTGGCCACAATCGATCGTCTCATCTGCAATGATTGAGACTGGTTTTCCTCGCAAGGTTTTTGCAATGTTCAGCAACATTACATTGTGTAACGACGTAATCATGTCATTTTGAATAGAGCTTTTTGACGTTTAATCGGCACACACTACTGCACAATTTAAATCGAACGAGTGCGAGCAAGAGGGAAACAGATTAGTGGGAAAACAAACCGTCCATTCATTCATGTGTGATAGATAGAGAAAAACGATTAAACGTCAAAAAGGTCTATACGGTTACTTGTGTACTGGCAATTTATGGCACCTTCCGCCAAGTGTTTTTCAGCACAGGATCGTAGTTAGCCACCAACTGGGAGGCACACTTTCCCAGAATGTTCACGAAGTGGTCGGCCACCTTTGCTAAATATGCGCACAATATCGATGAAACGTTCCATTATATAGAGATTTTGTAGCCGCGTTGCCTTATACCCCGTTTAGACTATGGCCTATATTATGTAATATAGGCTATCTTGTAATGAGCACTCATACATCTAGTTTTCACTGGAAATCCTATATGTGAGTGCTCATTGCAATACAGTCTATATTACATGATATAAGCCATAGTCTGTACTCGGTCATTTTCAGCAAAAATTGTAGTTCTATTTTTTTCAAATTTTAACCTAAATGCCAAAAGGTTCAAAAATATGTAACGATTGGAACAAAAGCGCACAAAACTATTTACCGCCAGTCGGGGTGACAGGAAATGATGCCTAACATTCAACATAAAGATGATATAATGGACAATCCCGAACTTATTGCAACGCACAGAAACAGCCGTAACTTTTCAACCACGGTAACAAATGTCTTGAAATTTTCAAACAAGATTCTTTGACGAATTCTTAGTAAGGCAACTAGAGACCAAGGTTCAATGGCAAACTAATACCTACTTTTCAATAACGGAATCCAAAAGCTGTCTTTAAACTTTGTACAGTTGCGAATAATTCCATCCTCAGAATTCCTTGAGGTTCTTTTCGAAATTTTTAGAACTCTATGAGCTCTTTTGAAATACTTCTCAATCTGAAATTATTTTTAGAACTTCTTGACTTTTACTCACAACACCTTGGAACTAAAATTCCCTTAGAGTTTCAGAAGAATTTCCTCAGTATTATCCAGAAATTATTTCCGGAATGAGCTAGAAATTATCGGTACTCCCTTGAAATTTTCCTCAAAATCCTTTTGGAATTACACTCAAAATTTAATTTTCTCGGTATTCTTTTTGGAATTATCTTGGAACTATCAGGATAAACTAGAAATTATTCGCAGAATTTTTTTTGAATACTCCTCAAAAATCTTTTGGAACTGTCCTCAGAATGCAATATTCTTGAGGTTCTTCTCAGATTTTTTTAGAACTCTTCTAAGAACTCTTTTGAAATTATTCTCAGAAGTCCACTGTTATTATACTTAGAACTCTTCGTGTTTTTTTTTCAGAACACCTTGGAACTTAAATTCCTTTAGAGTTTCAAAAAATTTCCCAGAATGAGCTAGAAATTATCCTCGGAATTTGCTTGAAATTTCGCTTAAAATACCTGTGGAATTTCACTCAAAAATTGATTTTCTCAGTATTCTTTTTGAAATTATCTTGAAACTATCTGCAGGATGCACTTGAAATTATCCGCAGAATTTTCTTTGAATTCTCTCCAGAAATATTTTGGAACTATCCTTGAGATACTTTTCGGAATATTTTAGAATTTTTTTTTCCTATGAACACCTTGGAACTTAAATTTCCCCAAAGTTTCTGAAAAATTTCCTCTGTATTCTCCAGAAATTCTTCCCTTTCCCTTGAAATTTTCCTTAACATCCCTTGGCAATTTTATTATTATTAATAAATTGGATTCTCTCGGTATTCTTTCCAAAATTATCATGAAACTATCTGCAGGATTCACTAGAAATTATTCGCAGAATTTTCATGAAATCATCCCCAGAAATCTTTTCTTTTGGAACTGTCCTCAGAATTCAATACCCTTGAGGTTCTTCTCAGAAATGTTCAATAAAGCTTGCCCCTCCATTCACAAGAACTGTGCAATTTTTACATAAGGAATTTTCAATTCAACTTGCCCTTCCATGCAGCAGATTGTTGCAAATCTTACACCAGAAATGTTCAATACAAACTTGCCCTCAGGTAATTTTAAACCAGAAAATTTCAATTGACCAGAACGATGCAAATTTTTCACCGGTAATGTTCAATAAAAATTGCTTTTCCAATCTTCTGCTGGGTGCAGATTTCCTTTTTTCATTTTAACCAGACATTTTTAATATAGCTTGCATCTCCTATCATCATAATGTTTCAGGTTTTCCAACAAATATTTTCAGATTTTTCATCATAAATTTTAAGTAAAGCAGTTTCCCTCCAATCATCATGGTGCAAATTTTAAACCAGAAATTATTATTGAAGTTTGTTTCTCTATTTAGCAGAAGGATGCACATTTAATAACAAAAAAATTCCTAAAAGTTTGCCCATCCGTTCACCAGAACGGTGCAGATTATCCACCATAAATTTTCAATATAGCTTAATTTAAAATAAGACTTGTGCCTTAATTTACCATACCAGTGCAAGTTTTCCACCAGAAATATTCTGTTCTGTTGCTCCTCCATGCACCAAAAATTGTCAGTGAAGTTTGTTTCACCATTGACCTTTGTGGTGCAATTTTCAGGCTTTGTCTCTTCATGCACCAAAATGGTGCAAATTTTCCACCATAAATTTTCAAAAAAGCTTGCATTCATCAAAACGATGCAAATTATACACCAGAAAAATGAATAAACCTTGCTTCTACATTCACCACAGTGTTGCGAACTTTCCACCAGAAATTTTCAGTTAAATGTGCACCTCCAAATTTTTAGCGTGATTTAATTTTTCCACCAGAGTTATACATTTTGATTAGTCCCTCCATGCAACACCTTGATGATATTTTTACACCAGAAATATTCAATAGAAAGCTTTTTCTTCGATTTACCACCACGAGGGTGAATTTTTTCAACCTCAAATTTACCCTCTTCTTTTAACCCTCCATAAACACCCTTGAAAAAAAAAATACACCAGAATTTTTTGTTTTCACCACTGTGGTGCAATTTTTTAACCAATAAAAAAATTAATCGAAGTTTGTCCCTTCATGCACCTTTGTGGTGTAATTTTCAGGCACCATCTCAAAGGAATTGACGCAATTAAAGGTTTCCAGTGCCCTTATATTATGTAACGAAATTAATTTTACCTTCAAATCAAGTTATCAAGAAAGTTATTTTATATCATAATTTTGTAAACGTGAAAATAAAAATCTTATTTATAAAAGGTGGGGCAATTGCCCCAGTATGCCCCACCCTGTGCACGCCAGTGCATTCAAGTGTGAAACGGCATCATCTAAGTCCTTAGATGCAATGCATAACACAGTATCATCTGTAAAAAGATTAATGCCGCAAAACCGTAGAACACGTCGCAAGTCATTAATATACAAAATAAATAACAGGGGCCCTAATACACTTCCCTGGAGCACTAGAAGGTTATTCCCCACGGGACTGGAAACAGAATCATTGAAAACAGTCCGTTGAGTTCTGTCAGGCAAATAGATTTCAAACCATTTATATGCAGTACTCGTAATTCTAAAGCCTTGATTGATCTTATCAATAAGGACATAGAAATTATTTCAAAAGCGCGTTTAAGATCCAAAAAAACAGCAACAATCGTATCTTTACACTCCAAGTTATTTTGCCACTTCGCTTATACCAAATTCAACGCGGTTTCACAAGAATGACCTTCCTGATATCCCAATTGTTCTGGTATCAACAAACTATCACTATTTAAATAGGGTTAACTACCCCATTTCCGGCCTATTAAGCACAACTCGCACTTAGTCTTTCTTAATCTACCGCAGTTTAGCACCAAACGAAATGTTATTATTACTGATGGCTTCCAAATCCTTTTACCTTTCCGTACGTACCGTAAGATTTGCTAAAGAGAAACCAATCGTTGAGATATTGTCAAAAGTCTAACAAAGTCAAACTCGGCCTACGGATTCTAAACTTGGCCCAACGCATTGAAACGCCATTGAAAGGCCAATGAATTCACTTCGGCCTATCGTATAAAGATAAAAATTGGTTCGTTCGGAGCGCTTCTTTTGTTTTTGGGAATAATGGGTGCAAACTTTCATATCATGTGTTCTCATTGACTTCGTTCGGTAGCTTATTAACTAGAGTATCGTACCAAACGCAAAATTGACTTGTCAACTCTGAAATCATGGATTTATTTGAAGTTTTCTGCTCGATAGGCCCAAAATGGGGGATTAGGCCGAAGTCGTTCTGTACCCTACTCCAACAGCTGGCCTTAAACAAAAAGTTCACAAGTTTTTTGATGATCAAAATAATTAAATTAAAAACATTGAACGCCATGTTGGATCTATGATACACAGGTAAAATTTTGTCCTTCACATCCCCCCATGGAAAATCCATAAAATATCGGTAGCACACAAAATTCCCTGCTGGAAATAGGAAAAGCTTCAATAGCATTGAAATTCTGAGATCTGAAGCATTTAATCATATTTGTTCAAAGTCGGTGTTTTCTGAAAAGTGTTTGATGTCTACTTGATTCCTTTATTTAACGTTGGTCTCTGTTCTGGAATCAAGTGCCAATCACCGACGGACACCGATTGGTATCCATTGATGACAATCGAATTTCAGTGAGGTGGCTTCCGCACCTGGGTAAATGGCTGGGACCAACAGATGACCAGAGATTTTATCGCCTCGGTCGGGATTGAACCCAGACACGCTGGGGACCGAAAGCAGTCACGCTTACCACTCCACGACCGGCGCCGTGTTTGATGTGCACAGCTGGTTCCCAGCGATTCAATATCCTTTGAATCGATTCTTTCTTAAAGTTACTCGAACGCAGCAGAAACAACTTGAAAGATTGCAGCATTGAATGGTTTCCTTCTTATCGATCCTTCCCCTTTCCAGACTGTACGATAAATAGAACAAAGAAAGTCCGTCCTTCCAAGTAACACTGCAATATGAGTATTACATCGATAAAACCTCTTCCCAGTGCAGCGATAGCCCACCCAGTGGACCCCGAGCACTTTCTGCCCATCGCTACATCGGGGCCAGTAGGAACCAAAAAGGAATCATAAATCATGCTTCCAATCAAGCGGAAAAGGAGAATTTAAACCTTCACATCGATTGACGTGGTGCCGATTTGTGCCAAGACCCAACCTTTCAATGCCGTCGCTCCCGGTACCCTTTAGGGACTCAAAACACAAAAGTATAACTTTCCCAGTCACACAAACGGTGAAATTCAATTGAGCTATTGATTTTCATCTCCGTCACGTACTACAAGCTGGTTCTACTGCAATGAGAGGTTGGGGTTTTTTCGTCACTTGCTCGCCCTCTACCTACCTAGTTGTTCAAGTTTAACACACAATAAATGTATTGATTTTCCGCCCATCGGAAATGAAATATTCCAGTCATACATCAAGAAATGGACCCATCCGCATCGATTTGCTTGCGATACGTATTTTTTTTTCTTCGATCGGCCCCTGCGTTGAACAATTCGATCTTGGTCCAATGGTTACCACGACAGTTCCGGGAAGGCTCGTTTTGGGGTTTCGATCCCCGTTCGCCGATTCCAATCCAAAGTGAATTTTCGATGCCGATGAAAGGTGAGCAAGGACAGGGGAGGCATTTTCGATGGAATGCAAAATGAAGGCGGTATGTGGTGCATGATAAATGCCATACATACGACACGCGCCATGTAATCGGATCGGTTCTGTGAAGGGAGCAATTTTGGCATCTGTATCGGTGGAGAATATGTGCTTTGAATTTCCGGCAGGGTAAATTCCAGGTGGAATGCAAATATGATTATTGCTGTAATGATTGAGATCAGGTAGGGAGCAGATAACGGAGTTTATATTAAATCGAAGGAAATGCTGATGAATGTGGGCGTCTATAGTGGAGTACCAGTATAAAGAATGAGAGTCGGATTAGTAATATAAATTTAGTTCCACTACCTTACACGTGACACGTGACGCGACGCTATGCGAATCGCGTCTACCCTGGCCGTACCCTTTAAGGCCCAAACGCAATGACAGCGGAAGCGGAACGGCAGTGGCAGCGGAAAAGCCCGATCTGAGTAAGCCTACTTGTCGGATTGAAAACTAGTTAAGGCTGGCGCACAATAGATACGTTTTCGGGTTTTTTGACAGATAATGCATGGGTTAACTGTCAAAAAACCCCAAAACGTATCTATTGTGCGCCGGCCTTTAGAATCAAATCGACTTCGGTTAGGCATCTTGATGTCATTTGCGACAACTGTCAAACTTTCCGTTTCCGTTCCGCTTCCGTCCACATTACGTTTGGGCCTTAGGCCGATGACATAGTAACGCGGAGCGTTGAGCATAGCATTGGGCGATCTTGATGCAAGAATCAATCTAAGTGAATCGATTAATTTTTTTGAAAATAATCGATTCACCTATTTTATCAATCATTTTGGATCGATCTTTTTGAATCGATCTATTTGAATCGATTGATTTTTAAAAATAACACATGTTTCAAATATAACGGTTCATAAGAAAGTTGGTGCAGATTAACGCCAAGTTCGGTCTAAAGTTGATATTACGTTACATAAGCTATCTTGGTATGACATTTCACTTATAATAGTCATTTAGTGTGATGATTGATATCATTTAGATATTATGTAGTACGTACGCAGTAAAATTTGTGAGTGTAACATACATACATGATGAGAATATAGTAAATGACTATTTTGATTTCATTTGAGTGATTGAGCCATGCGTTTTGTATTGAGCCGATTTCGATTCTGTGTGGTTTCACCAGTTTTAGAGAATAACCTCTCTGACTTGCTCTCTGACAGAGTGAGACGTTGAACGTTCTCGAGTGAAAGACAGAAGTGGAAGAGAGTTCGAGATACTATTCGAGACCCGTACAGAGAGACGATTAAAGACCTTTCTGATGTTTAATCGGCGCACATTACTGCACCAATGATGAGCGCGAGCAAGAGGGAAACAGATTAGTGAGAAAACAAACCGTCTGTTCATTCATATGTACTAGATAGAGAAAGACAAATAAACGTCAAAAAAGTCTATTAACGTCTCTGGAGCCCCAAACTTTCTCTTTCTCGTTCTTGCCAGAGACGTTGATAGAGAAACACAATGAAAATTCATGTCAAAACAGCAGCACGGTTTTTGAGGGATCTTTTGAAATGTCACTGGCAACCATGTTTCTTCCAGTGGCTTCAAATGACTTTCATACAGTGCCGAAATGCTGTTAAGAAAATTTGAACGTTCGAAAGTCAGTTCCTACTGAATAAAAGTTAAATGTGCGGCAACATTTTGCAAAAATAAAACGAAGACGCAATCATTTTTATGACCATAAAACTTAATAAATTTTTTTTGTTACTAATAAATGTTGTTTTTAATTGCATCCACAATAAATAAATAAATAACCGATACAGTCAACTTTCGCTCGTTGGACTAAACCCGTAGCCCACTTAGTCAAAGACTTTCGTTAGTTAGGCTGAGCTGTCTAGCTATAAATTGGTTGAGGGATACACCGATTGTTTATTATCATCACAATTCTTTAGCAACTAACCAAATTGTTCATACATGAGCCCCTCGAAAAAGAAATAGCACTGTCAAAAATGCCGTTTGACTTCGATTTAGGTGGGCTACAGCCCAACTAACGGGAGCCCAACTAAAACATAGCCCACCTAAACGTGAACATAATTAAACACTTTTGTCATCATTGAGAACAATACTCCTTTCTGGTGAATTGAGCGAACAGTAATGTTTATTTACTTTGCTCGTTTGGTTCAGCGTTTGACGGTTCGTTTGGTTCTTCTTACTTCAGTCTATGCGTGTCTCCATTGACCGTCTCTGATTCTTGCCAACTGAACTGTCACACTGGTTGTTTGCAGAATTCATGTTCAAGGTAAATGATGTGCAAAGGTGAAGACAAAAAAAAATCAATATTAATTTGCAAATGCAAATGCACTGAAGATTTTGTTTTGAATCGGAACAAAAATCGAATGAAAAGGATCGATCCAATCGATTTTTGTCGTGTTTGAGAGCGATTCAAAAAATCGATTAATCGAACCAAAAGAATCGATCTTTTGTGTTTCGATCCAAGATTTGCTGAATTTCAATAAAGCGTCGAGTGATGCGTGCTATGACATACTCAACGCGTTTTTGAAAGCGCAGCTCGCATTGTTTTCAGTCAAAATAACTGGTCTTTACGCTCATTCTAAACTACCCAATTTTCAGTAGGATCTACTCAAATTTCGTCGAAACTAGGGCTACTCAAAATTGAGTGCTAAAAGTTGGTACTAACAAGATGACAAATGAACATTTAACATGTAACAATTAACAATTAACATTAAACATGTAACATTTAATATTCAATATTTAGCATTAGACATACACATTCAGCATTTAACATCTAACATTAAACATTTTACTTTAGCAATTAACATATAACATGCACATTTAACATTTAACAATTAACATCTAACATGTTTACAATTACCATCCAACATTTGGCATTTAACAATCAACATTCATCATTTCCAGCATTTAACCAATTTAATATTTAACACTTTACATTTATCATTTATCATTTAAAATTAACCATTTCGAGTTTCAAATTTAGCATTTAACATTTAATATTAAGCATTTAAAGTGATACATGTTAAATGTAACAATTAACAAGTAACATTTAACATCTAACATATCACGACCAACAATTAAAATGGCCTTAACTCCATTTTGTAAACAAACCTTGTCAGGCCATGTTCTCGCGAACCGATCACTTCATTGGCAAACCTAAACCACAATCGAGTAGAGGAGAATTTTCCCTAGCTGTTCATAATGTTGGTTTGCCTTTGCGGACTTCGGTTCGCGAGAAAATGGCCTTACAAGGTTTGTTTACAAAATGGAGTTAAGGCCATTTCAATTGTTGGTCTTGAAATTGTATTTAGTATTTTGCATTTAACCTTTAGCATTTAACCTTTAGCATTTAACCTTTAGCATTTAACCTTTAGCATTTAACCTTTAGCATTTAACCTTTAGCATTTAACAATTAACAAATAATATTTAAAATTTCACATTTTACATTTAAAAATTAACATTTAACAAAAAACAATAAACATTTAACATGTTACATTTAACATTTAAAATTTAACATGTATGTAACATTTCACATGTAACATATAACATTCAACATTTAACATGTAACATGTAACATTAAGCATTTAGCATTCATCATGTAGCAATTAACATTAAACATTTTTAATGTTACATTTGAAATTTAGAATTTATCATTTTACATTTTACATCTTACATTTTACATTTTACATTTTACATTTTACATTTTACATTTTACATTTTACATTTTACATTTTACATTTTACATTTTACATTTTACATTTTACATTTTACATTTTACATTTTACATTTTACATTTTACATTTTACATTTTACATTCTACATTTTACATTTTACATTTTACATTTTACATTTTACATTTTACATTTTACATTTTACATTTTACATTTTACATTTTACATTTTACATTTTACATTTTACATTTAACATTTAACATTTAACATTTTACATTTTACATTTTACATTTTACATTTTACATTTTACACTTTACATTTTACATTTTACATTTTACATTTTACATTTTACATTTTACATTTTACATTTTACATTTTACATTTTACATTTTACATTTTACATTTTACATTTTACATTTTACATTTTACATTTTACATTTTACATTTTACATTTTACATTTTACATTTTACATTTTACATTTTACATTTTACATTTTACATTTTACATTTTACATTTTACATTTTACATTTTACATTTTACATTTTACATTTTACATTTTACATTTTACATTTTACATTTTACATTTTACATTTTACATTTAAAATTTTACATTTTACAATTTCTTATTAACAGTTTGCTTAACATTTAACAAAACAAAAATGCCGGCTATATTTTAAATTTTCTTAAACTTCTAGACGTCCGATCTACCGATGCTATTTATAAAGTAATTATTCACATTCATTTTATAGAATACGACCGAAATCTCAGTTACCTAGTCGATCACCATTTAATTTCAATGGTACTATAACAGTCTTTTGCGTGCACGCGCGTGAAAACACTTCAAGGAGTGCTTTGACGCTATTGTCGACGCATCGCAACGCTTTTACTATGACAGGTGTAAGCATTTCACCAAGAATGTTGCATGGACGCTCATCAAAGCAGCTCAGACGCACATGCACACGCGCACGCTTCGCTAAACGCGTTGCTATGTCATCGGCCTTATACTTCTCTTTTAAGCGTGAGAGCAGTCGTCTCTTTGGCAAACTTAAGGTTTGATGGTCGGCAATACCTGGTTGAGAAAGGTCGGCAATACCTGGTTGAGAAAGGTTAGACAACGGCGCCGGTGGTGTAGTGGTAAGCGTGATTACCTCTCACCCCAGCAGGCCTGGGTTCAATACCAGTCGGCGCTGCCGGGATGTTCTGAGGCATAACATTTCTGATCACGCCGTCCCCGGTTCATGAGTTGATGGGTCGATAGGTAGGGTCCAGGTGTGGGAGCTGCCTTCCTGGCACGTCGGTAGCATTGGTGCTCAGCACGGAAAACAAGATCGACGGAAAAAAAGAAAGAGAAAGGTTAGATTAGGTTACGTTAGATTAAGTTTATTAGTTAGACTTACCTGGTTGAAGAAGGATGCGGATTTTGAAATATTTTTTACCTTTTGTTGATTCTTTAATCGGAACAATAGATGTAATAAAAGAGCTTGCATCCGATGTGGTGCCATCATCTTCAGAAAATATTTCCTTAACCCTCCGTTACTCGCGCTGTTGTACTTTGTACAACACACATGAGATTTCCATTGCCATTTTGTTGCTGAGTTACCAATCGATCTGAAACCGACGAGTATTCCTCAAAAAACTTGTTTTGATCTAAACAAGCTAAACTTTGATTACAGTAAACACCTAAAAAATGCGGATAATAGGGAAAATGTAAATGGAAACCGCGAAAACTGTGACCATACTACGTGGGATTTTACTAAATTGATTACAACATGGAATATATCGAGATCCTGACCAGATAGAAAGTTACTGTCTCTGACAAAGTTGTTCAGGAGATCATAGCCTTGTTGCTGGTGGACAGTAGTTCAGAATTGTCTGACTATGTAGCGCTAGTATACATGTGAGATTCTCGCATGTTATATATCTCGAGATAATGACCAGATATAGACAGTTACTGTCGTCGACAAAGTTGTTCAGAAGGTCAAGGCCTTTTCGTTGGTTGACAGTAGTTCAGAGTTTTCTCGCTTCGCGGCGCTAGTATACATGTAAAATTCTCGCATATATAAAATATCTCTAGATCCTTACCATATAAAAAGTTACTGTCTTGAGCAAAGTTTTTCAGGAAGTCAAGATCTTTTCGTTGGTGGAGTAGTTCAGAAAATTCTCGCTACGTGGCGCTAGTATATACGTGCAATTTTCGCATATACAATAGCTCGAGATCCCGAGCAGATAGAAGTTACTGTCTTCGGCAAACTTGTTCTGGGTGTCAAGTATGTTTGGCTGGTGGACATATGTTCAGAATTTTCTCACTACACGGCGCTAGTATAAACCTGAAATTCTCATATAAAATATCTCGAGATCCTGACCAGATAAAAAAGTTACTGTCTTAGGCAAAACTGTTCAGGAGATCATAGCCTTTTTGCTGATTAACAGTAGTTCAGAATCTTCTCACTAGGTAGTGCTCGTATACATGTTAAGTTCTCGCTTGTGATACATCAGTAGATCCTGACATGATAAAGAGTAAAAGAAAGAATATGATCTCTAGAACAACTTTGCCCAAGACAGCAACTTTCTATCTGGTCAGGTTCTCGACATTTTCCATGTTGTAACCAATTAAGGGGTTACGCCTACCTGCAAGACCGAAAAAAAGCGAAAGTTTGGATTTTTTTTTTCTCGAAAACGACGCAACATATTGAATGATACATTTATCAGTCGATGCTGTAAAAACGAGGTCCTGGTGCCCCGCACGGCTGCTTCCCATGGACGATGTTCTAAAAAACGCTTATTGCGGTGCCAACTGCGGTTTGTGATGTAATCATCTGAAATAATAAAAAAAAAAACCATGCCAAATCGTTAAGCATGTGTTAAACTAGTCCTTGATCGTTCGGTTTTTTTTTTTAATTTTTTTGACAAAATGGCGGCCTTGCAAAGTTGGAGTGCCGATTTTTGATCCTTAAAATTTGTCTTTGATCGGCTGAAGAAAATCGAAATTAAATGATAGACGAAATCCGAACGATCGTGGACTGCACAAAATAGTACTGAACAGAAATCAAAACGAATCGTACGAATCGAATGTATACATTTCGAGAAATTTTTGGCACCGGTTTTGAAAATATGATTCCGAGATAATCGCGTTTAAAGTTTCAAGTTGGGTTTAGTCCACTATGAGTGAATATTTTTGTACGTCGCATAACTTTCACAATTTTCATCGGATCAACTTGATCTTTTGTGGAAATATTCTTGACTTTATATACTTTCGATAAGAACAATAAAAAAATCGATTTTTTGAAAGTTTGCAGGTAGGCGTAACCCCTTAAGTCAAATCCCACGTAGTGCGGACACCGTTTACGCGGCTTCCATTCACATTTTCTCTATTATCCGCATTTTTTGGGGGTTAACTGTGATAAAAATTTAGCTTGTTTAGTTAAAAACAAGTTTTGTAATGAATACCCGTTGGTTTCATATCGATTGGTAGCTCGGCTGCAAAATGGCAATGGAAAACTCACACTGTTGTACAAAGTACAACGCGCGAGTACTCGTGTTACAAAAGTTGGCGCGAGTAACGGAGGGGTAAACTCACTCAAATTGCCTGTTCCATCGCAGCAGTACTTTGCAAAGAGAGTCACATTCTTAAAATCTTCATCTGTGAAGGTTTTCAATGTTTGACAATTCTTGACGATGTGTGGTTCAACAACACTTGGAATGTTATCTCCATTTCGGTTTCAGTAACGGTTATGGCTTCTTGTACTGGGTAGCATCTTTCCTTTGCCAGCAGAAGTTTCTTGTACGATGGATACAGATCAACGTTTCGTGATCTGGCACCTGATCGGAGCTTATTCCACTGAGCCTTCGTTAATCCGAGGTCAAGCAACAATGCTAACGCTTCATCTGGAGTGTAGGGTACGACGATTCCTTCAGACGATCAGGGATAGTCTGTGTGGCTAACTGAACCAATGAAGCCTAATCTGTTTTTCCCTTCCTCGCGAAGTTTCACAGATGTGGCAAATGCCAGCGTATCTGCACTGTGACCTGTCCTTATTCAAATAGCCTGCCTCGTTAATCACCCGATCCTTGTTTCGATTGTATTTCACCCATAGTTTTGCAAATTGTTTGCTCAATTCATAGTTACAGATACAAAACTGATTTTAACGATGTCTCCACCAAAAACTTTTATATCTCAGCAGTTATAAGAGCTAGAAAGTTATAGTCTTCAACAAAGTTGTTCATAGTAATGTTCTCTACAGGTTTGCTCTTCACAGTTATTTTGTATCTCATCATATTAAATAAATAAATTTTGCACCTTACTTTAAGGAAGGAGTGTTGTAATTCGAGAAACTTCTCTTTAATCAACCATTTCAGCGTGAATAAAAAAGCGCGTGTTTTGATACCCTTGGCTACCCACAGCATGAGCTAGATTTTATTTGAGCATCTTAATACAAACTGTTTGAAAAGTTCAATCTTCCGCCAAAATTGACACCATCACCCAGAAAATTCCCTACTCATCGTTGATATCCGATTCCGCCCCAATGGCAAATAGCAAAATTTGTATAGAATGATTCTCATAATCAGATCCTATGACTCATCGCCCTTACACACGGTTTGACTTATTGGTCATCCAGGCTGTCACCCTCGGCATGTCTTTTTGTCTAATCTTTTGTCATCTTCCTCTTTGATGTTTCATCCTCCCCAGCTTCCCTGTTGTAGCTTCGAGCCAGATCGATAAACACGATTGATTTGTTTGAAAACATTGACCCCTCGTCCTTTCCTCTTTTCCGCAATCACTTTGACTCATTCGGAGATGCATCCTGGGGCTGGTTCGGAAAAGTCACTCCTAGTAGGAACAACGCTCACCGCCGGTTTGCCGAACAGGAAATTAAGTTGCTTTTACTACCACTTGCCGGGTGGCAAGGGACATGCCGCACGTTTTAAGCTAATTGATAGTTTTTGCTGCAGGCCTGCCATTTGTCTGAAAGGAACTACCCTTGGAATACGAACGGGGATGATAGATGATGCTTATGCTAAAAGTTTGTCCCTTTTTATGAGATAGCGTTGAAAATCGAAATCAAGTGATTTGATCAATTGGTAAAAGTATAAGGCTTCCAGCCATGGATGGATGGATGAATGGATGAACGGAACGGATTTGCTCTGTTTTTTCCCCCGCTAGATAGAGTGGAAACAGTATGAAGCCATGATTGTTTTCAAAGTTGCGTAAATAAATGAAATTCAATGGAACAGCGCAATTGATTGCCATATTTTCATAGCATTTCCTGATTGCATATCTCGTTTTGTTTTCGTAGAAAAATAGGAATTTATCTCCGATTTTTCAGTATTGGAACAAGGCAAACTTCACAATTCCAGTGTTTATACATCCAACTAGATTGGAACAGATGCAGCCGATTGAATGTAATGAAAATGAAATTCTGCGCTTCCGGTCGATTCAAATATGCAAAGGAAAAAAAAAAAAAACGACGAAATCCATCAAATCACTCATTTCCGCACCCCCAAAACGGCTGAGACTATTTCCACCGGCACCAGCTAAAGAGCACTCTCACCCGCGCTGCTTAAAAGCCGTCGATTAACAGCTCATAATGACATAATCAACCGTTCACTCTAGATCAACGATGAGATTAAATTTCCTGCTCAGGACCCAGCGAGAGTGGCAGGGGGCGAAAAATACAACCAAACGTGAAAGGCCACACCTTTGCCTTGCCTTGCCCAGCTATGCCAGTCAACACCCAGTTGTATATAGCTAGGTACGTACGCAGTTTCCAGTCCGGGGTGAGCAGGGTGCTGGCATAATTAGTACCAAAAATAAACAATCACCCATTTGGTTATGATGTTCCGATATTTGCTTGCCAAAGCATGCTCAACCAATGCGCACCACCACCCACCCTGAGGGAGAATTGGCGGGAGTTTGATTTTCTACTACAGCTGGCGCAGCTTGTTTTCTTTTTCAGTGTAGAAAATGCTTCCAATCCTACGTCGTACCTTCCCACGCTGCATCCGGCTGCCTACACGTGGCGGAATAGTTTATGCTGTCTCATTTCGGTTCATTGGAACCGTTCGAACGTGGGCCCACGCTAGGGGATCTTTCTCCTGTGATTAGTCGCTATTATGCGATGTGATGGCCAAAGTGGCGGGTGTGGTGTATTCCTGGAAAAAGCATAAAAATTTTGGATGCTTATTCGCGAAATGGCTTATTATTGAAAGGCGGTGTAGAATTGGGGTGACGGGTTGGATTGCCGGTATAGAAGAGAACACTCACACCATCAAAGCATGTTGTCTGTCTTAACTAGGCAACACTAGTTTTACTACCACAAGGCTCGGCAGTATTCACCAAGTAAAATATGTTCTTCTCATTCTGGATCTAATGATCCATTTCTGTTCGGTTTAAACCGTGGATCATCATATGCAGTCTGCATTGTTTTGACAGTTCCAGTGAAGTGTGTAAGACCCCGAAACCGTCATATTTCCCTTCCAGCGTCTCATCTATAGGAGTTCCTTGTAGTTCCGATGGTTTGTAGATTATCGGCATTATTTTCGCTTTTTCATGAGTTATCAGAGTCCCAATGTATACCGGAGTAGCAGGAATCTCGGTCTCTGGTGTTCCTTGATTTATGTAAAATTCTGCATAGGGATGATGTATATATTATGTCACGCTCTAAGAGAGGAGGGAGAAGGGGTCGTGTATAATTTTGTTAAAAGCGTGATGATAGGGAGGAGGAGATCGTATTTTTTCCGCATTTCAGCTTGACATAATTAATGCATGGCCCATAATGAAATGAGACTCCCGGGAATGGATAAAGGGTTGTTGTATCGGTTTTACTTGTACCGGTTATACCTGTAATACCGGGTATTTTTCTGGTACCGAAATACCGGTACTGGCATGTGCAAATTTCGGTATTTTCAATAATGGCCATTAGAAAAATGCTATAGCTAATTTCAATTTTGTATGTCATTGTTAAAGTATTTTAAGTAGCACTGTCAACAAGTATTGATTATCAAATATTTTATGTAACGCCGTGAACCAATAAGCTGCACAAAAAAAAAGTATCTTATAAGGTCTATATCCACATTACTGCGGACGCATTGAAATCACTGTAACTTTTGAAATATTGCACGTAGGAGTGAAAAAATTCGCTGAGGTATAGCTGGGAGTTATTGACGAAAAAGACTATGATTGGGGTTCACATTCCATGTTTGGTGTTCAAGATGGTGACGAATGAAAAACTCGTGTGCGATCGGATTTTGTACGGACGTAATGAAAATCCTGACTGGTCAATATAGGGAACTTGCAAAAATATTGGATTTACCTAAATCCACTGT
This sequence comes from Ochlerotatus camptorhynchus, assembly GCF_037179485.1. Lineage (NCBI taxonomy): Eukaryota > Metazoa > Arthropoda > Insecta > Diptera > Culicidae > Ochlerotatus > Ochlerotatus camptorhynchus. The sequence continues at coordinate 76,983 of NW_027040590.1, read as the reverse complement.
TCACGGTGTGCTCAAATCATTTTCGGAACGTTTGACGGTCGAGAGGAAACCGAGAAGTGATAAAAACATTGGACGTGCTGATCCTGTCATGTACCGAAAGGTGAAAAGTATATTGAAGGAAATCCGGAATCTCTAAAATAGGAATGTCACCTGGTTTTAGCGTTTGGGGCGGCAGTCATATTAAAAACAGTTCCAAATCGCAACGACAAATAGAATTCAACAGTCAAATCACGGGCTCGACGTTTGTATTGTGAATATTTGTCGAAGTTATGGACGATGAAACTTATGTCCTGGAGGATTTCAAGCAGCTTCCAGGGCTGAATTTCTATTCTGCTATGTCCAAAAATGAGCTGAGTATTTCAGGACGAAGAAGGTATCGAAATTTGCCAGAAAATACCTTATTTGGCAAGCAGTTTGCACGTGTGGCCGAAAGAGTAAATCTTTCGTCACTACAGGCACAATCAACAAGGAGATTTACCAGAAAGGGTGCCTGCAGAAGCGACTGCTACCCTTCATCAAAAGCCACAAAGGATCGGTACACATTATTTCAAAACTTTTCCAATTTGGGTAGAATCCGACCAAATCGGTCAAAACTGAACCTACCCAAAAATGGGTAAACATGCATTTACTCAAATCTGGTTAAACGTACATCCGACAGAAACTATTAGTTGATATGACCGCTGCAGTAGCTCTATCAAACAAAACCTCACCCACTAGCTCCTCCAGTCTGCCATTGATTGTTGAGATCGTATTGTTGAAAAAATATACAACTATGCAAAACGACATTGAAATACCCAAAAAACGATACCGTTACGAATGCTAACGATTTATTGAGATTTGATTTTACATGACTTCTCGCAGAATATCTCTTTATTTATATAATGCGTTTATTTTTCCAGGCTCATTTGCTGCAGCTTTGCGGAGCCGTAGAATATCTCGATAACCTAGAATTAGGAGAATGTTCAAAGTCCAGAAACTAACAATATACTTACTAACTATAGCTGCTGGTAGCATTCGCCATGAAAACAGTTCCATATCTGTAATAATCTGTAATTAGTATCAGATTTATACATGTTGTGCTTTATTCACTGTCAGCGCAAAAATCTTTATTTTATACCTGCACCATTTTTTTTTACTTTGGGAAAATTTCGATTTGAATTATTTTTGACTTTACAGATTTTGACAACTCCTTACTGGATACAAGAATGGATGCCATCCATCTAGTCACTGAGTTGATTCATAATAGCGTGTATATAGAAATGAACAAGAAATAATAATAATAAGTGTGGGTAATTCTTGTTTGAATATGAGTAAGTTTATGTTTGGCGTGTTGCAGTGGCTTGGTTCAAAAAACATACACACATGCATGTACATCAGCGTTGCCAGATATACCGATTTATCGGTATTTATACCGATTTTTAAACTAGATACCGATACACAGGAAAAGTTCCTCAGAATATTTTTTTTTGGGATTTAATTCTGATTTGTACCGATTCTATTTAAAGAATTTTATTGTGAGAGACTTGTATGTTTTTGAATATCTAAAACTTGTTCTGTCATTAAAGTTGTAAACAAAAATTATCTCTAAAACTGTCTTATGCTTGATACTTTTTCGACTAATGTTTCCATTTTCTCACCGTTTTTGGCTACTCATTGATTACATTGAGACACAGTCGATGGCTCTTTCCGATAATTCCTTTGGAATCGGGAAATACTTTAAAAACATTATTTAACTTCCCGAAGTTTTTATTCATTTATTAAGCTTCCTGAATTTTCTTCCAACTTTCCCCTAGATATTTCTTCCCCATAACACCGTAAGATATTTTTTGATTCCTCCCGGAAACTAATTTGGACTTCCTTGGAAGCTTCTTCAGCCTTCGCTCGAATGATTCTTCCATCATCTCCCGCCAGTTTTTTCAACTTTCCCGGAACTTCAGGAATACTTCCAGATTCTTATTTCGGATCCACACTAGCTGTAAGAACCTTTAAGAAGTTCTGAAAGTTCAGAAAAGTCCAGACTTTTGAGTAAGTTTCGATAAATTAAAGACATTTTCATTAACTTTTGTTAACATTCAAAAACTCAAAAATTTAATGAAAGTCCAGTGCATTTCAGTAAACTTAAGGAAACGTCATATATATTTTCTAAACTTCACAAGGGAAATAAAATGGTTTTCAGAATAGTTCCATTTGTTTCAGGAGAATTAAGGAGAGTTTTAACAAGCTCTGAGAACATCAGGACCGATAAATTAATTTTAAGAAAATTGCTGAAATTTCAAACGAGTTCCAAGAAACTCAGGCAATTTTCTAAAACTTCAGCAATGTTCCGAGGGAGGCATACAAATTTAGGAAACATAAGTGAAATAACATGAACATTAGAACGTTGTGAGAACATTTTATGGGAAGTTCCGTGCTTTTGTAATACAAGTGTCGATATTCAATGCTGATGTTACAATAAATTCAAGAAATTGTGAGAGCACTCAAAAAATTTCGTAATCTTCAAGGAAGCCCAGAGAACTTCAAAAATTATTAGCGATATTTTGGAAGTCCCAATATAATCAGGGAAGTTCCGAGAACTTCAAGGATGATCAGCCCAATTAACTTCAAGAACATTACAAATACTTTTAAGGAGCGGAATTGCGGGGTCTTCAAGGATGTTTTATGAATATCAGGAAAATTTTCTGGATCATTAGAACATCCTCCAGAAGCTCTTTCTTCCGGAATTATGTCCTTGTTTCTTTCGACTGTTACGTAAGCGCTCTTGCTTTCGACTTTCTCCAGAAGTGTCTTCCAATCTACCTTAGGAAGTTTCTGCCAACGTGTCCATGAAGTTTCTTCCGTCTTATCCAGGAAGTTCAATTAAACTTATCCCTAGCATCTTCTGGCTTCCTCTGGAAATGGCTACATCTGGAATATACTTCCGATTTCCGAAACTTTTTTGGCTGTATTTGGATGTGACATTTTATTTATTTTTTTTCCATAAGTTTCTTTAAATGGTCGCCAGGAGTTTCACAGTTTTTGTCTTGGCAGTTCCTCAAATGTTAATCCGATTTTTCTTAGCACTTTCCTCAAACATCCTCCAGGAAAGCTTCTTTCTTCTTTCTATGGATGTTTTTCCAGCTTCCTTCAGAAGCTAATTCAAACATTCCCCGGAGTTTTCTTCCGGAATTTTCCGACCATTGTTCAAAATTTAAAATTTTCACTTTCAGAAAATGGCAAAAAGGTAAAATTAATTAAAATAGTAAATACCGATAAATAATTTTTTTTTAAACCTTTGATACCGATAAGCTTTACAACAATCTTGCAACGCAGATGTACATGAAGGGTGATACGCTCAAAATTTGGTCAATATCAACTTGACGTATTTCTTTCAATTTTGCATTTAAAAAACCTGAACACCCCTCATTTTGAAGGTGTGTGTGTGTAGAATGTTGCTCCTATTTCGATTTTGGAATTCACTCTTCAGTTGTCAAACTGCCGTCCAAGCAAGAAGAGCAGCGTATCAAAATTTTGCTCGCGCATCGCGAAAATCCGAGCTACTCGCACGCAAAGTTGGCAAAATCGCTAAAAGTTGCCAAATCAACCGTAACAAATGTAATTAAAGTGTTTGGGGAACGTTTGTCGACAGCCAGGAAGTCTGGATCGGGGGGAAATCGAAAACCGGAAGCCGCTGAGACGACAATGACAGTTGCCGGTAGTTTCAAGCGAAACCCTAACCTCTCTCTCCGAGATGCCGCAAATAAGCTGGGTGTATCGTCTACAACCGTGCATCGAGCCAAAAAACGAGCCGGACTATCGACTTACAAGAAGGTAGTGACTTCAAATCGCGATGATAAACAAAATACGACGGCCAAAGCGCGATCCCGGAGGCTGTACACGACGATGCTGACGAAGTTTGACTGCGTGGTAATGGACGACGAAACCTACGTCAAAGCCGACTACAAGCAGCTTCCGGGACAGGAGTTTTATACGGCAAAAGGAAGGGGAAAGGTAGCAGATGTTTTCAAGCACATGAAACTGTCAAAGTTCGCAAAGAAATATCTGGTTTGGCAAGCCATGTGTACCTGTGGCTTGAAAAGCAGCATTTTCATAGCTTCCGGGACTGTCAACCAAGAAATTTACGTGAAAGAGTGTTTGAATAAACGTCTGCTGCCTTTCCTGAAGAAACACGGTTGTTCCGTACTGTTTTGGCCGGATTTGGCATCTTGCCATTACGGTAAAAAGGCCATGGAGTGGTACGCCGCCAACAACGTGCAGGTGGTTCCCAAGGACAAGAACCCTCCCAACACGCCAGAGCTCCGCCCAATTGAGAAATACTGGGCTATTGTCAAGCGGAACCTAAAGAAGACCAAAAAACCTGCTAAGGGTGAGCAGCAGTTCAAGGCAAACTGGCTTTCTGCGGCGAAGAAGGTGGACAAGGTGGTTGTACAAAATCTGATGGCAGGGGTCAAGCGTAAGGCCCGGCAATTCGGATTTGGAAAAGCGGAAGCCTAACTGAATTTTTTTGCTGAATTTTATACTAATTGAACTTGCAAAATAAATTTAATTTGATTTTTTAAATAAACGATTTCACCGATTTACACGCGTTTTCCCTTGACCAAATTTTGACCGTATCACCCTTTACAAACAAACCAGGCAAGGCTAGATGCTTGACAGTCTGGGATGCTTGACAGTCTCGAGGTAGTTATTTGACCATTCTTTGAGCGAACGGTCGTGTTTACATTTCGTTCTTGTTGAGGCTGGAAACCTCGGTCAGGTCACGACAGGCGGTAGTACGAACACTTAACTATTTACATGGTATTTTGTCTTCTCTTAGATACTAGGTAAGGCACAAAGCAATTCAATATCGATCACAATATTCTACTTTTCAAAACATAAACAAAATATTGAAAACATTCAAAAACATCTACAAAATGGAATGACGGATAAAACACTACAACTGCAGAACAGATCGCTACTAGAGAGGGTCTAGTATAAGAGAAGAGCGGATTCAAAACAATCTACCTTGACAACCTATGCTTAGGTGATTTCTAGCAACACTGCCAATGCAATCAAGATAGGCGCTGCTCGATTGGCTCTGGCTTTGGCAATTTGTTTGACTCAAAACCAGCCAGTCCGCTCCTCTCTTATACTATACCCTCTCTAATCGCTACCATCATTCTGTTTCCACACTCGTATTCACCTCGGCTTGTTTCGCTTGCTAACGTCAAGATCCATCTTGATAGCACTCCCATTGAATGGTCAAGTGAAGTAGTCTACCTTGGTCTCACCCTCGATAGCAAATTGCTATTCCGATCCCATGTGGACAAGACATCCACCAAGTGTAACATCTTGATCAGGTCGCTCTACCCTCTGATAAACAGGAAGTCCACCCTGTCCCTCAAAAACAAGCTTGCTGTCCACAAGCAAATCATTCTGCCGGCTATTGAGTATGGTATGCCAATCTGGAAGAGTTGTGCCAAGTGCCACCACTTAAAGCTTCAGAGGATCCAAAACAAGATCCTCAGAATGATCCTTAACAGTCCACCGCGAACTCGTAATTCTGTGATTCACCACCTGGCCGGTCTTCAAACACTCGAGGAGCGAAAGACTTCCACGCTGGAAAGGTTCAGAGTCGCCTGTCTGCGATCAAACCACCAGATCGTGATTTGGCAACCTAGTTTAAGTAGTTAGGTGCTCAAGTAGGTAGGTTATCAAATTTTTAAATTCAAACCAAAACAATCCCACAAAGGGCTGTAAATTAGCGCTAAACGCAATCATCACATTAGAATAACCAATTAACTAGAACAAAGATGAAGAGCCAAAGGATAACCAATTGAAATGTTAAATCAAATGTTGAAACCTAAAAACCCAGAAAATAAACGTAAATTTTACTACTAATCGCTACCATCGGAGGGGGTTTGTTGCTGCTGCTATAAACTTTCAAATGTGACAGAGCCCGACGCCGATGGTGTGATCCAATAGACACAAGTTTTTGAAAAAAATATGGATGGTTGTCCATAATAAACAATTATGCAAAGTTTCATCCAAATCGTAGCAGGTAGAGTCAAAATTTTTATTCTGTTGCCCTGGTATGTAACATTTTTTTTTATCTAGTTCGTTTATTTGTAAGGCTTAATCGCGTTAGCTTTACGGAGCCGATAATTCATTGTTCTTTGTTTGTAACAAAATTCACTTAATTCTATGTCTAGTAGGAGTTGAGCCGAATACTCACGGCTTACCCGAGGATAGAGGGGTACATTTTCGAAGCATAGGAAAAAGGGAGGAGCTAGGGGGTAGGGTTTCATTGTCTCATCAGAGCGATGTCGCCAGTATGAACGGGAGTGTGGGACTAGATTTGGTATGTCACATCTAAACTAGAAATTTGCCTAAACCTCATTTTGAGTGCAATGATGGCTGAAGCAAAGTAGCCGAAAAACATTACGCAAATAAGTGCTGTTTTATTTTCAACGGCTCCGAAACATAATCAATCTAATAAATTAAAAAATCACTTGTAGCCAAATTGACGTTTGGCCAAATGGAGGTTTTAGCGAATGGAAAATTCGTTAAAACATCCATTTGGCCAAACGTCCATTTAGCCAAAAACAATTATGACAAACGTCTATTCGGCCAACTGTCCGTGTGCCGAACTTGAGTGTCATTGACTTAAGCTGACATCACACTATGTGACAAAACCTCAAATATTTGGCAAATTCTGATAAATGTATTTGACCAAATATTGCTATGGCAAATATTTGGTTTGTATAAGTCATTCTATTTATTTGGAAATTTGCCATGTTTTGCAAAATAAGTTTGCTGAAAACGGACAAATAATTTATTTGATACTCTTGAAATTCCTGAGAAGCAAACAACATCAAATAATTGTCACTTGCTGTGATCGTACTTGATGTACTTTTATCTCCCGAACACGTTCCTTCAGAGTCGATTTTAGATCAAGTCCAGTAGAGAAAAAATTCCACACGAATTTTATATGATAAATCGTAATTGTACCATTAAAGCTTCCTCTCGGGTGCCGGACCGGTTCCCCTGAAATCTGTTTCGGAACAAATAAACTGGAGTAAAGGATTTATTTAATGCAAACAAACCGAGCTTGGAGGAGTTCATAGGACTTCTAGGATAGTTTTTTTTGAATTCACTGGGATATCCGTTGGGCTTCTCAAGGGAGTTCATAGGACTCGAAGCTTCCCATGATTAACGGGGAGATTCCCTCCTTCACTTTAAACTGGTTAAGCAACTGACCCTCTGGTTAAGCATTTTCAGAATGCTCGAAGCAAAACTATTGCATATAGAGGAAATGCATGTAATGTCGGCCTAAATGCTCCTATTTGGGCCCATACATAATCAGCAATCGACTAAATTTTCAATACTTACTTACAAAGGTGCAAAGGGTCAAAGTGAAAGACTTCCATCCCGGGCGGCTGCTCGCTTTTGCCTTGACATGGGCCCAGGTCAGATTCCTATAGACTTGCTTAATTTCCTTATTGAGGCTTCGCCGCCATGAACCCCTGGGTCTGCCTCTGCTGCGATGTCCTGCCGGATTCCAATCCAGCGCTTGCTTGCAGATTTCGTTTCCGCCCCGTCGAAGTGTGTGGCCGACCCACCTCCACTTTCGCTCTCGAATTTCTGTTGCTATCGGCTTCTGATGACATCGACGATGGAGCTCGGCATTCGAGATCCAGTTGTGAGGCCACCAGGCATGAATTATATACCGCAGGCATCGGTTGATGAAGACCTGCAGCTTTTGAGTGTTCTCCGCTGATACACACCACGTCTCGCTGGTGTATAACAACACAGATTTCTCGTTCGATTGAAAATTCGGATTTTGGTGCGTTGAATTATCTGGTTAGATCTCCGTACGTTTCGTAAACTCGCAAAGGCAGCCCTAGCCTTCTTGATTCGTGCACCTATGTCGCTCTTGGTCCCGCCGTCCGACGCTATTTGGCTGCCAAGATATTGGAAACTTTCGACCTTCTCCACTGCTTGCCCCACTACCGTAAAGTTGGAAGGGTTGCCCGTGTTGATATCCAACGATTTGGTCTTGTTGACGTTGATGGTGAGACCCACCGCAGAGGAGCGTTCGGCTAGGTCATTGAGCTTACTCTGCATATCAGAGCGCCGTTGTGCTAGTAGAGCAACATCATCAGCCAAATCGAAGTCGTTGAGATGCTCCATGGTGATAGGCTGCCAAAGCCAAGGTTCGGTACACGGTCAATTGCACCTACCATGATCTCGTCGATTACGATGAGGAACAGTAGCGGTGATAGTATACATCCTTGTCTCACACCAGCGACTACCCGGATAGGGTCGGACAAGGCTCCGTTATGCAGAACTCTGCACGTGAAAGCCTCATACTGCGCTTCGATGAGGTTGACGATTTTATCCGGGACTCCCTTGCGTCTCAGGGCGCCCCACAGATTCTCGTGATTGAGATGGTCGAAAGCTTTTCGTAGTCAATGAATATCAAATAAAGGAACTCTTGGAATTCATTGACCTGCTCTAGGATGATGCGGAGCGTGACAATATGGTCCACACAAGATCTTCCAGCACGGAATCCTGCCTGCTGCCGTCGGAGAGTCGCGTCGATCTTCTCCTGTATCCGATTCAGGATAACTCTGCACAGAACTTTGAGAACAATACACAGTAACATTAACATTAACAGTAACAGTAATTTTCAATAGCGACCAAAAATATTCACTAGTAACGTCTCAATGACGTGTTCATCTAGATACAATTAATAAATAGCAGATTTTTAGCGATGGGGACAATCTTAGATCTATAGGCCAACATTAGAGCCATTTCCCCTACCAGTCGAACAAACTATTAAATTATTTTCAATGCTAATTATGTTTGTACCCGGTGGCATCCAGTTAGTTGAATTTGATACTTACTATCATTCCCTGCGAAATTGAAACGAAAATTGATTTTGATATCTGCACCGGCAATAGTGGCATTTCCCCTGACTTTCACATGAATGGGACCGATCCGATCGTACACATTCAGCGTAAAGGCCATGTATGCGACCACCAGAACCGGACGAGCATCGGACCCGGAAGGAGGCCCTTCATCTACGGGGGCTGGGTGCGCTCCGGAGGTGTTCTGTGTTGTGTCGTTGTTTGCGCTGTCGATTTGCTGATTTCATTCCTTATTCATGCGACTAATCTATGCTGGAAATCGCTAAATTAGAACCCGTACCACTCAGCCAGTCGGAAGCCGAGAGAGAGAGAGAGAGGGAGAAGAAAAACAGAAGTCACAGGGACCGTGCCCAAAATGGTCGTGTTTCCGGACTGTGGAAAGAGGTCGATTGCATTCTCGGGACAGATGGCGTGTGACCCACCCCTGGCACTGGCTGATGGAACGAGGCGACGCGAAAGGTGACCGAATCAGGAAAAACAAATTTATTAATTTGTTATACAAATGGTTTCGATTTTCTTCTGGGGACTTTCTAAATCGTACAACAAGGGGTTGTGGGTGCGAAGAAAAAGGGTGGGGGGGGAGGGGGTGTTCGTTCAGGAATGTATATATTAGCGCTTGCGAGTACAATTTAGGGTGTTAATTCACCAGTGAATGTATTTGATGTAATGAGGTGCTGGAATTTGTTAATAAATCAACTCAGATATAAATCATGGCCTAAATGTGATGATTGAATAATGTTGGTGGAAGTATGCTGTGTTTATTCAACACTGTGATTGTTCCCAAAGCTTGATGCATGACATTGCTTATGGACTTGAAAGCAAACTGCACAGTCAAACAAGCAATCATATTTGAACTACAGTCAACTCTCCACAATTGGATATTCTATAACTCGATATTTTCTATACCTTCATGGATTTGGTGGTCCTTTCATTTTCCATGTTTCATACTCGCCATAAGTCGATGCCTCCTATGGTCGATGTTCTATAGCTCGATATGTCAAAGGTAGAGCTTCTGAATTTTGTGATTTTGATGTTGAAATCAAAGAGACTTTGAAAACATTATAACTGGTGGGCAAATTGCGTAACAAGAACCCATTAGCAGAACATGTTTTTGGTGTGCTTGGAAAAATGGTCCATCTTTTTCATCCTTATAGAAATCTATCATGAGGCTAATAAAATTGGTGTATTCAGGGCAAAAGTGCCTGATGTTTTGAGAAAAAGTCTTAAAGGAGATCAATTAAGTGTCGTACTATGTCCTCAGAAAGAAGGGATACAGGGTGAATGTTATCCCTAATAATTTTTAGTTTTTTTTTAAATTTCGGAAGTCCAAGAATCTTGAAAAAATTATAATTTTAGGTTCTTACTACACACTTACAAAAAATCATTTAATTAGTTGCCCTTAGAGTGACATACACAAGCGTCAATTTTGACATAAATTTGAGTCATAATAGACGCGAAATATAGCTTAATCTTTAAACTTAATATGACATGACATGTTTGTTAACGTCTCATCTTTTATGTCAAAGACGTATTCCGTAAAAAATTAGTTCTTTCAAAGTGTGTAGTAAAGCTATGTCCATTTAGAATCCGGAATAATTAAATCATCTGTATCTCGGTAACAGATTGACGTACGAATAGGGTTAATACATCAAAACAAAGGTAATTCACTGTAGTAATATCAATACACATCATTTCTCTTCGTTTCTAATGAAAATTCGCACTATCTTCTTTATTCCTCCCATCAAACGCTGCAAACCTCCGGAGTCAACTTCCTTGGCACATTTGTTCCACATTTTGGTCATCTGAATCGCGTCCCGAGCTTTCGCTTCATTATTGCCCAAAATCTCTCGATGGGCCGGAACTGCGGGCAGTTGGGTGGATTTATATTTTTATCGATGAAATCTACGTTATTATCGCGGTACCACTGGATGACTTCCCGGCTGTAGTGGCAACTCGCCAAAACTTCACGGGACCTTTATGGGCTTTAATGAAAGGTAGTACGTGGTTTTTGAGGCATTCTTCCTAGTACAGCTTTGAGTCCATCGTCTTACCTTGAGGCACTCGATCCACGCTCTTTCGCTCCCTGAAACGTTTGAGCACATCATACACGGTTGATTTGGCGATTTTCAAGGTTTTTGCGATTTTTATTGCGGACCACGTTGCATTATCAACGTGGGTGTGCAGATTTTTTTCTCTCCATCTGGAATAATTTTTGACTCACTGCACGAAACACCATATTTATACCACAGAAAGTGGGCGCCTAGGTAAACAAACCACTGTAAAATAATTATTGCAGCGGTCACTTCCCGTGCCACTGCTGCAAAATAAGTGATTCCAGATTCTAACTGGACAGCACTTTATTTAAATATTTAAAGCACATTAATGTTATTCCCAAAGCTTTCAAAATTTCAAATTTATTCAAATTTCATATAAATTTTTCGAAGTCTGTAAACGCTCTTGAAATTAAAGCTTGCCATATACACGAATTTTATAAATTGAAAAAAAAAATAATGGTTGAAATTGCTTTAGGCATTTTAAAATTGAAATAATTGGGACAAATTTTTAAGAATTGTTTGATTGAACAATCTGTGACTGTGAGATTTAATGAAAATTTCAATGAGTCAGATTCCTAAGATGCTGAGAAAAGAAATCTTCGTAGGGCTGAAGAAAATGTTTAATTCCTGGATATTAACAAAAATAATAATACAAGATTCTGAAACCACAAATTAAATGTCCGATTTTGATTTTTTTTTCAAGATCCCAAATTTGAAAACAAATATCAATATAATGGATCTTAGCAAATTTTAAAGAGTCATGGATATCAGCACTGGTGGTGTAATGGTAAGCGTGATTGCCTATCATCCGAAATGGCCTGGGCTGAATTCTAGTCGCCACCACCGGGGTTTTCTGAGGCATAAAATCTCTGATCACGTCTTCCTTCGGAAGCAAAGTAAAGCCGTTGTTGGTCCCCGATCCATCAGTTGATGGATCAATAGGTATGGTCCAGGTGTAGGTGCTGCCTCTCTGGCGTCGGTAGCATTGGTACTCAGTACGGAAAACAAGATCGACGGAAAAAGAATCAAGGAAAAAAAAAAGGGACATGGACTTGATTCAGGCATTTCGTGGTATCTTAAAGAGAATTCTATTGAGTATTCCAAGGGTGTTCTGACATGAATTTCAATTTATTGTTGAGGTGGCTTCCAAGGTCATTCTGAAGACCTTTTGATTCTTGGTAAATGCTCAGGAGATTTCCAAGAGAGTTTTGAGAAGAATTCTAAAATAAATTCAAACGAGAAGAGCTTCAATTTCAGTCCAAGTAGAATTCCAAGGTGAGAAGAAAATTCAAAAGATTTTTTAAGCATAATATCTAAGCAAATGTGAAATTAATTCTTAGTTGATTCTGAGAAGAAATTCAACGGGAAATTGAAGCATTATCCATTAGGAGAAAATAAAAAAACTTAATGTATGACAAGGAATTTTGACTAGGAATGATGAGTAGAATTGCAGGTGAATTTAAAGGAGAATTTTAAAAGAATTCTGAAGAAAATTCCAAGGGAGTGCTAACCAGTGATGGGAAAATATCAAAAAATCAAATCTCACCAACGCCCAAGATCACGCTTGATTTTCGTAGACATAAATCAACAAGCAAACAACTGCGGTTGATTTTGCAAACTGTGATATCGCAGCTCGGAGTATCAAGCTAACAAAACTCACCAGCTGCAAATTTCAACAAACTGTGGTGAGATTGAGTTTCATGATTTTTGCTTTACACCCGAATGCAACCGAAACTTCCATAACGGCTGGCAGCAGTCACTTCGTGTCTGCCATCGGTGAAGAGTAAAAAGAAATAGCAAACTATACCTTCTCTTTCTACGAAAACGAGGTGCAACGGAATCATTTTTGTGTCGAGTCAACTCTACGCTTGATTTCTGAACGTTGTGAATAATCTCGCAATATCAAAGGAGCTTGTAAAATCAATATAAAGCATGATATTTTGTTCCAATATCACGCGTGATATTACGAGCGCATGAGAGTGGAAAAATATCAATTGATTGCTGATTTTGCCAACACTGGTTCTGACTATAATTTATGAGAAGAATTCAATGAAATTTCTGAGGACATTTCCAAGGAAATTCTTAAGAGAGCCTTAAAGGAATTCCATGGAGTATTCCATGCAATTTCTATGAGAATTAAATAGAAACTAAAAGTGGCATTCCATGAGAATTCTGAAACATATTTTTAGAAATTCCTTAGCAGATTTCAAAAGTAGTTTAAGGAATAATTGCATCGATGCTTTGGAAAGATATGTACTAAGAACATATTGATGAAAATTTCAAAAGAAACAGAAGTATATTAAGAAGAGTTTAAAGCAATTATGCTACACTCATTAGAAATTCGATGTAAATTGCAGAGTGAATGTAAAGTTTTCGTTTTTAAGAGTATTTTGATGAAAATTATGTGTGAGCTGGAGTTCCAAGATGTATTTCTTAGATCATTAAAAAAACCAGAACAAATCCCAAAAAAATCCTGTGAAAGAATCCACGATAAACCTGAACTAGAAAACCAGTGATGTCGCTTCCACATGTGCAACCTGTGCACGACACAGGTGCAAATAATATAAAATGATGTGCTTAGATTTTTATTGATTTTATGGTCACATTATAGCTATACTTCTACACTCCAGACCACAAGTGACCATGAATGCAGTTTTTAATAATGTGATTAATGAAATCTTTGACCTTGGTTTGCTTCAAGAAGTATTAAATTCAGTTTGGAAGGTCTGCACTAATGTACTGATTGTTGCTATCACTACCAGGAATAAACTCGTAAAATAATGCTTCTAAAAGCGAGCTTTTTTTGGTGTCAGGCTGCAAGTTTATGAATGGTCAAATGCCTGATGTTGAGTGATTGCCAGACCTTCCATTACCTGGCGATAAAATTAAATCATGCTTGAAAAATACCACAAATTGTCCAAAATTTAAGGCATGGATATGGATGCATTCGATCTGATTTTGAATCTAGTGACAAACAAGATAATAAAAGACTGGACCAACTTTAATCAAGAACCTATTCTACCTGGTGAACGATTGATTACTCTGTAACGGCGTAGAACGTTGAATATTGTACACATTCAGATCATCAAGGGTTCTGTTGTCCTTGTACACAAGCTTGTGTACGAGACTTTGCATCTCCTTTCGAAATTCCAGTTTTTCTCTTGGATTCAGTTTTTTCACATGTGGCAGGAGGTTTTTGAAGATTGCTTCATCCTCATCGTCGTCACAAGCACTAGACTTATTAGTCTTTTTTTTTTCCAGAAGACTCAATTTCCGGGCTTCAATGTCAATCAGCTGCTGTTGAACACCTCACTTTCCAAGTCTGTTGTTGCCTCTCCTCCCAGCTTACAGGAAACTTGTCGCCAAAGCTTATCGACAATCAACCTGTTCCGGTACTGTTTCAATGTTTTGTCTCACAGTGCCTCCCTCGTAAAAACGAGAACAATCAGATTTTCCGAATCGATATCGAGGTCCATTTTTCCTCAATCGAATCAGTCCACTTGCGTTCGCAGGCGTCAAAACACAACACGAACAGCTCTGTCGCTTTGCTGAACGCTGCACATCTCTTCGCATCGCTTTCACTAATAGCGAATTTGTTTATTATCCAGGTTGGAACCAGTTCCAACCCGTGCGAACCCAAGCTTATTGTCAGTGCGAACCTCAACCCGAGCCAGGTTACAAAAACAAACGTTCACACTGACGTTTGACAGACAACAAGCAGAACCAACTTTGATACCCGATCCAGGTTGGAACTGAATCAAAAACAAATTTGCTATATAACAGGTTTGAGCGATTCCCATAGAACGCTCATAGAGGGTGCTTTCACGCAAGCGCTTCGCTTATTGCCAACGCATCGAATCGATTCAAATCGCCTCTACTATGTTGTCGGCCTAACTCTATTGATTAGTTAATCTTAGTAGGTTAATTAATGGCACCAAGAAATGTGCAAATATTGCTATGCAATCAATTATTATTTTGCTCGTAAATCGAATCTAAAATAAAAGTCATGTGAAATGCTAGCTTCTAGCAAGGGTTGCAAGATAATTTATGTAAAAACCCCTGCTGCCGAATTGTCTTTTGTTTTCTCCGCCCATCTCTCTCTCTGAGTATTTCTGGTTGCGCTGGTTGCGTCTGTCAACAAATAAGAGCTGTTTGTGGTTCATTCATGTAGTGTAGTTCTAATGAATGAAATGTTGATTTTTTTTTCAACTTTGCTACCAAGGGGACTTCATGAATTTTCTCTAGATATTGACACTGTCTTGTAGCAACAAATATTTTCGGAAGTGGTTGATATATATCCTTTATAACACTTTCAAATCTGGCATCACTGACTCAGGGCGATAGGGCAACAGAAGTGATTAAAAATAGTCGCGAACTAACACCCGCTGTGCGGTAGATCAAATCTTATTCATATTAAATTATAGGGGAAATGGATGTAATGCCGGCCTAAATGCCCCTAGTTTGGGCCCATACATAAATTCAGCAATCGACTAAATTTTCAATAGCGCCCAAAAATTTCCATTAGTACCGTCCCAATGACACGTTCATCTAGATTGATAAATTTAAATTTTGATTTAAATTTAGATTGATAAATTTAAAATTGATAAATAGCTGATTTTTATTCATGGGCCCAATCTTAGATCCAAAAGCCAACATTAGAGCCATTTCCCCTATGTGATTATATTGAATAGCATACACATCCAGCATTTTTTTGGGCAACATTGGGACAGATAGCCAAACCTTTCATGCGACAAATTAAATTTTAAGAATTGAGAGTCCTATGTGCGTATTTTTGGTCATATTGGCTTAATATTTTAAAATAAATCCTCAGATTTTTCTTAAAATTAACAACGAGCAAAAACATTTTAATTGTAATTCTATAAGTCGATAATTCTGTAACTCGGTGGTCCCTTAAATATCGAGTTACAGAGAGTTGACTGTATAAACAAAATCGGATTCTTCTCTTTTGAAGACCGACCCTAATCCCTGTTGTCTTCTAATGACCGATAATAAAGATACCTTCAACTCAGCACATTTGATTAAACCCATTTTTTCGGGCTCAGCATCAGAAGAGACCATAACTACCACGAAACCCCCAGCTGATGCACATTTGCTATGCTCTATTATCCCGTTAAAGTATCGTCGCTGTCTGTCTAGTGCATGCAGACGACACACGACCGCCGCTGAGGACGGCAAAATTTGCATTCAAATCACTTCATCGGCACCTGCTGGATTAGAATCGCTGGCTCCCGACGATCGCCGCAGTAAGCGTAAAGTGCATACGACTGTGGCGACGGCGGCGGCGGCTTGCATCATCAGCACCATCACCGCCGTTATTGTCGTTGCCGTTTTCTGCACCGAGTGGAAAACACGGCAAATAGTGGCATCAAAATCCATGTGCTGTCTGGAGGGTTTTCCTGGGAGTTTGCCGCGAACGTGGAGGAAGCCTGCTGAGTGCATCGAATGCGAACCGGGTATAGATGAATTTTGTTTATAAATATAGTGTTTCGCTTCTATTTGCCGGGATGCATGCAGACGGATTTAGACTGGTCCAAGTAACTAGCCAGCTCCGAGGGCTTGCCTCTGGATGCACGAGTCTAACCTGATGTCCCAGTTCAAGCTCGAACCCGTATCCGTCTACTGCTAGAGTAAAGTTTTTCCCCCAATTACCAAAGCTGCTGCTGCTACTGCCACCATCACTTGCAGCTCAGCCCCGGTTCCGGTGTTTGCGTTGTCCCGATTGCTGTCAACATTAGTTAGCGAAGTAGTGTGCCAGCCGACGTTGTTGCTTTGGCGAAAACTAATTAGCAGAAAATACGATCGATGATTTGATTCTCAATTAGATTTTCGATCGTGTGCCATTTGCACTCGGTGTGAACGTTTGCATTGTGGGTGTGTGTGTGTTTGGGTGTGCTAAGCATGATCATCGGAATGTGTGCGGAATTAGATTTTATTGCTTGAATTGGAGTTGATGTTTGATTTTGAATTTTCCTTTTCTTTTTCAGGTAAGCTCTTAGCTTCTCTAATGCCGATATCTGTGCACAAAGAAGAGTGTTCTAAAACCAGGTGAGATTTCATTTAATTTATTTGAATATTATGAAGTTAATAAATAGGATTTGTTATTCAAATGCGTTTTGTTCGGTTTTACTATCAAAGACCACTATAAAGAAATCAACAACACTAACTAGTTTCTGGAATTGTCATTCATTAGGTGAAAATAGGGCGTGCATTTGAGCAATATCAGGATTGTCACGTGCGGGTTTATGCTGTTATTGGAATCCATCGATATAGGTTTGAATGTTCGTTGTCTATGCTATTGGGTTCGGAAGTGTTCCACTTGGAGATGCTTACAGCGAATGAAGTTCGCAGTTTGAATCTGTCCAGAAATAGGCAGCAGCATCAATTTTAAATGTGCCCGTATACCACTCTAGAGCACTGGATTAGAGTAGTGATAACTGGCTATATCCATCATGCAATCGTCCGTACAGTGGATATTGTTTCTGGTTATGCTGATCTTCTGGATAAACTTTTCGTCGAAAGTACTGTGAATTTATAATAGGAAGATCTCAGCATGTATCATCAGTAGTTCTCAGAATCTTTAGTTGCGTCATGGCATTAAACTGCGCCAACGCTTACGCAAACTCAGAACATGAGCATTTCATACACCTGTTCCGCTGTAGGGGAGTAGAAGTTCATTCGTTAAAGTACCCTCCCGTTTTGCCTGGGATCGGGTTTTAAAGTTTCAATCTGTATTTGTTAGAAAAACGCTATTTCAAGGGTTTCACGCATTTTTATATCTATAAAATTTCATTGAAGGTAATGCAAATCATCAGGTTAAATTTCAATGAAAGGGTAAGAAGTAGATTTGGACGCCATAGTTGTATAAAACTCCATATGGAATAATATAACTAGGTACACGAAATTTTGTTACACCTCAGTCTGTGCACTAGGAGTACTACAGCCAAGCAGAGCAGATTACGTTTGTGCAAGATGGATCAGTTCCCAAGTAACAATTTTGGTTTTATGAGAGTTCTATAGACCGTGATTAAGACTTGTAAAATGCTATAAAACCTTGGGTTCGGTCCACAATCAACAGAATTATTATTTCTGCTGCTGATGCTGCTGTTGAACGGTTGAAGCAGTACCTGCACTGTTCCGTTTACTGACGCTACATACGATCAAACTGCTTATTCTCATTTATTTAGTGTACACTTGAAAATCGGAATAGCTCACTAGCGATAATCGATTTTACTCTCGTTCTGTACGTTGAACATATTTAGTGTCGGAAGTAATGCGCTTTATAGCGCATTATTTTGCGATTACAGTGCACTACTTTCGAAACTGTGTTTAACGTACAGAGCGAGCGTAAAATTGACTGTCACTAGCGGGTTATTTTGGCTTTCAATTGTACCGCGTAAAACCAAAATTGTTACTTGGGCGATTATATCGTCTGGAAATAGGTAGCACAATAGTTCTCAGTTTACTTCGTATTATATAGGGTCGATTCGATCTGGTAGTCTGGAGTTAAGAAACTCAAAACGATGAAAAATTTTTGTTTTGTATCGTCTGCGCTGCTGTCAGCCTTTTGAGAAGTCTGTTAAAATTCGAGCACGCATAAGCAGGGTAGCTATTGAGCCATAGTATCAAATTTCTTGAAATTTTCAGAAAAGTTTTTTTATTGAGTAGTTAGGAAGTGATAAATATGTAAGGTTCAACGGGAAACATCAGTCTCGTTTTCGAGCAAGTAGGTTAGGTTAGGATTTCTTTATTAAGGAGGCTTCAGCCTCCGGTTTTCGATCAACTAAACAAAAAGATGTTTTCAAAATGTTCCTGCCAACTGCATTCATTCCTTGCTCAATATTTTAACGGATTACGAAACTGGAAATTGTGACTTAAATTCGTGTTTATGTTGAATTGTATAATGTTTGTTTGTTTGTTTGTTGTCTTAACTGTTACTCGAGATAAAGCTGATTACAATTTACTCAATCGCTTCAAAGTTATTTTGGAGGTTCAATCTTGTGGCCATAAAATTGACATCGACAAATGTTCTATTTATACAAAAGACACCGCTAAACTGTATGTGGAATTATATCCATGGCACCCGATGCCGCCCACGATTCATAAAATATTGATACACGGTGGGATTTTTTTTTAACTCTTTATTTGTTCCAAATTCAAAATAAATTACATTTCATTTTTAACCTAGGTGCTCCAGTTACTACAGTAACTTACCAGCCTTAATTGTTATGATATATATCTAAGTGTTTTTACATTGTTCCTGCCTTGGCAATTCAGTATTTAAAACAGGTTTCTTAAACCTTCATGTCAGTATAACAATTGATATCTTAAACTAAAAACTAAAACTAAATCTTATCTAAGTATAAAGGGAATAAATCGTTGCAATTGAGGATTGCAACGATTTTTGCCTGGAATTATTAATTATTTTATCTGATATTTGTTCTAAACTCTCAACATTCGAAATTCTATGTACCTCAGTAGTACTGTACCAGGGAGGCATCTTCAAAATCATGTTCAGAACTTTATTCTGAATCCTTTGAAGTGCTTTTTTCCTGGTAGTGCAACAACTAGACCATATTGGCACAACGTAAAGCATGGCCGGTCTAAAAACTTGTTAAATATTAGAAGTTTATTCGTCAGGCAAAGTTTGGATTTCCTGTTTATAAGAGGATACAAACATTTTATATATTTGTTACATTTGGCTTGAATGCCCTCAATGTGATCTTTAAAAGTTAATTTTTGGTCAAGTATTAATCCAAGATATTTCACTTGGTTTGACCAGGAAATTGGAACTCCGTTCATAGTGACTATGTGACTACTACTAGGTTTCAAAAACGAAGCTCTAGGCTTATGTGGAAATATTATAAGTTGAGTTTTGGAAGCGTTGGGAGAAATCTTCCATTTTTGTAAATAAGAAGAGAAAATATCTAAATTTTTCTGCAGTCTGCTGCAAATAACACGAAGACTTCTTCCTTTAGTGGAAATGCCTGTGTCATCAGCGAACAAAGATTTGTGGCAACCCTGAGGCAAATCAGGGAGGTCCGAAGTGAAAATGTTATACAATATAGGCCCAAAAATGCTACCCTGAGGAACCCCTGCTCTAACAGGTAATCTATTAGATTCGGAATTTTGATAATTTACCTGCAGAGTTCTGTCAGTTAAATAATTTTGAACTAATTTCATAATATAAAGTGGAAAATTAAACTTTTTCAATTTAGTAATCAAACCTTCATGCCAAACACTGTCGAATGCTTTTTCTATGTCTAGAAGAGCAACTCCAGTTGAGTGGCCTTCAGATTTGTTTGAACGAATTAAATTGGTTACTCTTAAGAGTTGATGAGTAGTTGAATGCCCATGGCGAAATCCAAACTGCTCATCTGCAAAAATTGAGTTCTTATTGATGTGAAGCATCATTCTATTCAAAATTATCTTTTCAAAAAGTTTACTTATTGAAGAAAGCAAACTTATTGGACGGTAGCTAGAAGCTTCAGCTGTATTTTTATCCGGCTTCAAAATTGGAACAACTTTTGAATTTTTTCATTTATCAGGAAAGTATGCCAAATGAAAACATCTGTTAAATAATTTTACCAAGAAAGACAAGGTACTCTCTGGGAGTTTTTTGATGAGGATATAGAAAATACCATCATTTCATATTTTCAAACTTTTTAGTTATAGACCTTACTTCGTCCAAATCAGTCCCCCAGGAATCATCAAAAATATTTTCCCGAGAGAAAATATTCCGAAAATCCCGAGCAACCTGATTCTCAATAGGACTAGTAAGACCAAAACTGAAATTATGGGAACTCTCGAATTGCTTAGCAAGTTTCTGAGCTTTTTCCAAATTTGTGATCAAAATTTGACCACCTTCTTTAAGCACTGGAATAGGCTTTTGAGGTTTTATCAAAATTTTTGTGAGTTTCCAAAAGGGTTTGGAATTCGGGTCTAATTTAGAAACATTATTTTCAAAAGTTTTGTTCCTCAGGGCAGAGAATCGCTTTTTAATTTGTTTTTGCAAATCCCGCCAGATAACTTTCATGGCAGGATCGCGTGTTCTTTGAAATTGTCTCCTACGGACATTTTTAAGACGGATCAAGAGCTGAAGATCATCGTCTATTATAATTGAATCGAATTTAACCTCGCATTTTGGTACTGAGGCAGCTCTTGCTTCAACTATAGAAGTAGTCAGACATTCAAGAGCATAATTAATTTCATCTTTGGTTTGCAAAGGAATGTTTGGATCGAAGTTATATTCCATAAATGTTCGATTATGCTCCCAATCAGCCCTATGGTAATTGAAAGTAGAGCTGTTGGGATTACAAATTATTTCTTGGGATATTTCAAAAGTTACTGGAAGGTGATCAGAACCGAAGTCAGCATGGGTGACCAATTGGCTACAAAGTTGACATGAATCGGTTAAGACTAAATCAATAGTAGAGGGATTTCTTGCAGAAGAAAAGTATGTTGGGCTGTTTGGATATTGAATAGTGTAATAACCTGCAGAACAATCATCAAACAGAATATTACCATTGGAATTGCTTTGAGCATTATTCCATGAGCGGTGTTTTGCATTAAAATCACCAATAATGAAGAATTTAGACCTATGACGGGTAAGTTTCTGAAGGTCACTCTTGAGAAAATTCTTTTGCTGGCCTACGCATTGGAATGGCAAATAGGCAGCTATAAACTCCCAAAGTTTCAAAAACTTTGGTTTCAAATGAAGAAAGAATTTTATGTTTTATTCGTCTATGAACAAAGATGGCAACGCCACCACAGGGTCCATCAAGACGATCATTTCTATCAATTAAATAATTTGAGTCCTTCTTAACCTTATGGTCAGGTTTAAGGAACGTTTCAGTTATAACGGCAATATGCACGTTATGAACTCTCAAAAAGTTTAATAGCTCGTCTTCATTATCTTTAAGAGATCGAGCATTCCAATTTAAAATGTTTAATGCTTTAAAATTCATTACTGAATTTTAAAGTCATGACAATATTATTAGCAAATTTTACTCCAGTTTTAATAGCATCAAACATGGAGTTAGATTTAAGCATATCAGAAATCATGTCAATTAATGAATTCTGTAAAAATTCCATTTTAGGAGCAGTAATGCTTCCTAAGTCCAAATTGTCAAAATTTCCGTTAGAACGTTGGTTAGTATTATGATTTCTACCCGCTGCAATAGCAGCATAGGTAGCTCCATTAACTCGCTGAACATTGTTAGCAGCGAGGGGAGTAGGTACAGATGAAAAATTTGAAGCAGGGGTGATATTTGTACCTACGGGTACGAATGTAGAATTTTTTCCTCGCTGAACGTTGTTAACAGCAGAGGAATTTGTACCTGGTCGGAAACGTGGAGCGTTTCCTACCTGTCGGTTAGAACAAGATTGTAGGATCGCTTTGCGAGTCTTACATTCCCAAAAATTGGATTTGTGGTTTTCACCACAATTTGAACATTTAAATTTCTTAGGATCTTCCTTCACAGGACAGTCGTCCTTTGCGTGAGAGGAATAACCACAATTCATGCATTTAGCTGGCATGTAGCAATTTTTAGTACCGTGACCCCATCCCTGGCACTTACGGCACTGGGTAAGGTTTTGCAAATTTCTTCAAGTCTTCCTGAAGTGTTCCCACTTCACTCGGACATGGAGCATAAGGCTAGCTTTTTCTAAGGCCTTAAGGTTGTTTAGTTCACTAGACTTGAAGTAAACTAAATGGAAATCATTAAAAAAAAACCGTTGCGCGAATCGCCAGGACGGGATTTTATTTTCATTTTGAATACTTGGAGTGGCACAACTCCAAGTAATTTTGCCAGTTCATCTTTGATCAAATCCAGGGATTCACCACTGGGCAGTCATTTCATGACAACCTTGAACACACGTTCAGTTTTGGTGTCGTAAGTAAAAAAATTATGCTGCTTCTCAGTAAGATACTTGAGAAGACATTTAAATCCGTCCAAGGTTTCAGCCAATACACGGCATTCATCCCGACGTCCAATTTGTAGTGAAAACTTAACTTTCACGAAATTCAAAAGTTCCATGCGAAGAGCATGGAAATCAAAAGTGGTTATCACAATAGGGGGAATCTTTTCCTTCTTGGCATTAAGCCGGGAAAGTTAACTAGAATTTTTCTTGGATGATGGATCATTCTCATCATCCGTGAGCAAATCAAATTGATTACTCAAATTAATTTCATCAGAAGGGGGGTCAAGAGTTTGCCCCTTTCTTTTGCGTTTAGGCGCCATGTCGGCAGTAAATTTTTTATCCAAATCGACTTCCAAGCAGATTACTATTAGAATCTGAAGGATCGAAGAGGAATTTTCCAAATCGATTTCCAAGAAGGATTACCTCAGGTAGGGTCCACACAAGGATCAAAGAGGAATGAGAGTTGAACAAGGTAGAAATTTTACAAGTTGAGCACTGAAAAGTGCTGTTTAAATTTGTTGTAGCTTTAGGTAGTAATAACACTTCCTTCAGCAAAAAGCAAATAGATCCGCACGGCAAGGAAGCTCGATGCGCACTGGACTTTGTTGTAGGTGATTTCAATCTTGCTTCAGTCAACTGGTCATCGAATGAAACTGGGTTCTTTCATCCTCACTCTAATGGCTCATACATTACACCTCTCTCATACATTACACCTCTCTCCTAGATTGCTACAATACTGCTGATCTTCTGCAACGGAACGGGATCTCCAATGAAAATCATAGACTGTTTGATCTATGTTTCCTTAGCCGTAAACTCGCCTCTAATTGCTCGGTTCAAGAGGCACCCGAACCACTAGTTAAACGTTGTAGACACCATTCACCTCTGCAGTTATCATTACACTTATATCAAGCTTGCACTTTTTGGGTTACCGTGGACACCGTATCGTATGACTAAAGTAGGACTGACTTCGAGGAACCATAACTGCAATTTTCCAAACCTACGACTGGATGCCTTCATTCAAATAACAACTAAAGTGCGGTAAAAATCGGTAGAACTGTTTCACACACATCTTTGGTACTTGAGCGGTCGGCGTTCATCTCTTTTTGCCAGTAGTGGCGGGGGGAAGAGACAACCCACCATCCCTCTCCAAAGGGGGAGTTTGGTAAAGAGAGATGAAAAAAAAACTGATTTGTACCTTCCTAAAAAGTTATCCTAGCTCGCTATCTACTACTACTAATTCTAACGGAATTATCAATTCTATACTTTCATCTCCTCCATCTATCGTATAAAAATTACCACTTGAGTCTGTTATTTGAAATTAGCATCTTCAACTATGTATTGGAGTGCTGGCCGCACCTTTGGCATCCATCTTCAACCTCTTTTTGGATACTGGGATCTTTCCCGACTGCTAGAAGGATTCTTTTGTTTTCACTGTTTACAAAAAAGGCAATAAGCAGTCGATGTCTAACTACCGTGGTATCACTGCTTTATGCGCAGTTTCAAAACTTTTTGAACTGGGATTTTTGATCTAATTTCCGTCCTACGAAGCACAACCCGCGCTTTACCTCTCTTTTCTGGACGAGTTTAAACAGCAAATGGAATATTTCTGTCAAAGATGACTTCTAAATTTATTCACCTTTCCATACGTACCGTTGGATTTGATAAAGAGTCACACATTTTTGAGATATTATTTAAAATCTAATACTGTTTCTTGATTCTAAATTCGTTCTACGAGTTTCAATTCCGTCCTAACGCATTGAAATGCCATCAGATTTTCTTCGTCCTACGGATAAACGTAGAAAAAGGGGATTCGCTAGGAGCGCTTCTTTTGTTTTGAGAACAATGAGATTAAATATTCATACAATGCGCTCTAACAGGCTTTATGTTGTAGCTAATAAACTAACGCATCGGATCAAACATATTATTGATTTGTGAACGGTGAAATCATTGATATTATTGATCTTTTCTGATCGATAGAACGGAAATGGGCGATTACGATGAAGTAGCGCTCTACCCTATTGGTGGTAGATTATTTTAAACACACATGCTCTAGTTACATCGCGACTGAAAAACACGGATTTATGCCGCTACAAACCTCGTTCAATACACATCATCAATCATACGCGAGATGAAAAGAGGTCATCAAGTGGATGCTATCCACACCGATCTTTCTGCTGCTTTTGATAAAATCAATCACGAGATTGCAGTGGCCTAACTAGAGCGGCTTGGTTTTCAAGGTTCCCTTCTTGATTGGCTTCGCTCATACCTCACCGGTCGACATATGTCAGTGAAGATTGGAGATCATTTTTCTCAACCGTTCGCTGTTTCTTCTGGTGTACCTCAAGGCAGTCATCTGGGACCGTTCATATTTTTATTGTATCTGAATGACGTTCACTTTTCGATCCATTGCCTGTAGCTATCTTATGCTGACGATTTCAAACTATACTTTGTCATCAAAGATCGAAGTGATGCATTGTTTCTTCAGCAGCAGCTGGACGTTGAGGCATCTTCTCAACTTGGTTTCATTTTTCGTTTCGCCAAAGACTTTAGGGACATTTTCTGTTTAAAAACACTCTATTGTTCACTAGTCCGCTCATCATTAGAGTACTGTTTCATAGTATGGACTCCTTTTTACAGCAACGGTGTGAATCATATTGAGGCCATTCAGCGAAGATTTGTACGTTTCGCCCTTTGTTGGCTATCCTGGAGTGATCCTTTTAATCTCCCTAGTTATGAAAGTTGTAACTCTACTGTCTGTATCCCGGTAAAAACGCTCAGTAGCAAGACATCTCTAGAGCTGTGTCTCAGGGTTGGCTTACTACTGGGTAATCTGGAGGGGCTTCGCGATCCTCATGTGCAGTACTGTCACCTGACTAAAAGCTATGAAAAGTTTAAGTGACACAGCAATCAAAGGGTGTATACTAATGATTTATTAATAAAATCTATAGCAGGTGTGGATTGGATTTCTAATTTTAGTTCTATTGAATTTTATGGGTGTACAGTGGGTTTTTACTATGGGGGTTTGACGTACCGGTACTGAACTGCTGCCGTTGTTTCTGCGCCACCGAAGACTACTCTGCCGATGTGCGAGCGCTCGCCGATGATCCTACATACGACGAGCTTGACATCAGGTGAATCAAGCCTGATAGGGTGGTGATGTTTGAATTTACTTGCTAGTGGATCGGTCAACAGATCGACTTGACTTGATGGTGATCTGCGGTCTCCTGGCGTCTACCCTCGTTGACAAGAATCATCAGAGTCCAGGCAAAGCCGGAGTGACTCTGCTGAGAGGGGTCCTTTTTTGCGTTTAGAGCCGTCTTGGCCCGAGGAATGCGGCGATTTTGACCTTGCAAGGCCAAAGCGAAAGATGTCCTTTACTGTTAGGATTAATAGCCACTAAGAACCAATAATCCGACTCGTGTGCTTCCTGACCGGCTTAGTCGGTTGGTTCACAAAATGACGCTGTACCGAATGGTACCACAGAAAGGTCCTGTGAGGGCAACGGGGTTTATTTTTATTAATTGCCGTACTGGTTAATGGTCATTCGATTAATTATAGCTATCGGATGGGGCCTCATAGCCTAGTCAGTAAAGGCACGGTATTACCAAGCCGGAGGCGGCGGGTTCGATTCCTGGTCCGGTCGAGGGAATCTTTCGGGTTGGAAATTTTCTCGACTTCCCTGGGCATAGAGTATCATTGTGCTTGCCTTGCCACACAATATACAAATTCATGCATTGGTAAGTGGCATCGAAAGCTCTCAATTAATAACTGCGGAAGTGCATTTAGAACACTAAGTTGAGAGCACGCAATAAGCTAATATGCGCTAAGCAATAAGCTTGAAATGCGAATAAGAAGAAGAAGAGAAGCTATCGGTTATTAATTAGCCAAGCCGTATTACCTGATTGAACACATAGATATTCCCGCGATTCACCACTCACTTTGCATTAATTTAAGGACACTTGGTTTAAACGATCCGAAGCACACGAATGCCAGATACTGATTGAGGAATGGCGGTTTTCCTTCGCGCTTTTCCCATCCCATTGCTCTTCTCGTGAGACGTTATTTTCCATCCATTTTGAAATCAAAATTTCGCCCGAATGTTGTTGTGCCCACAGATAGAATACTCATACCCACTGTACTGTTGTACGGTTTTATACAATTTTCATATTTAGAACAATTAATCCTACTAACAAATTTAACAATTTTAAACAACGACTACTAACCCTACTAATCCAACACCAAATAACCTTAAGAGACGGGACGGTACATTTAACAACTATGCACAAGTCGCTGTAATTTGATGTCCCTACAATTACTTGGTGTTCGCCGAGGCGTCTCTAAGGCTATTTACCTTCATCGAGGATCTCCTACGATCGGACATTAATTGTGGTTCACTTCTGCAGCAGTTGAATGTCAATATCAGACGCGTAAACTTACGTTCTGATTATTTTTTCAACATACCGACTTCTCGCACAAACTACGGCGCTTTTTATGAGACGTTAACTAGCATGTGCAAGATTTTCAACAAATATTATAACTGCTTTGATTTTAATATCTCCCGCGTTAGGCTTAAGAATATGTTTTAAAGTGTACTTTTAACTTCCTGACAGTTTCTGTTTTCCGTGTTTAAATTAAGTTAATTATGTTATCATTCATATCTTTTTATATGTTTAGGACTTAGTTCAAGCAAATGTATATGTAGGATTCAATGCTATCTGTTGGTACTGAAATGATGAGGTTTTGCACCCACTAGTGTGGGCTTTTCCTCAAAAAAATAAATAAATAAACGGAACTAAAAGTTATTTCTTAATCGCAACTTGCCTTTAGAATGATATCGCAGGCAACAGACATAATATTTGGTTCTATCATAAGGAATTAACTATCTTAAGACAATTTAAGTGAAACCTACTTCACAACTAGTTTTTAAAATTGTACATGATCAAATTCCCGGTTTTTTATACGGATTTTTCATAAAAAACATTAGTGGGGATAAATATGACCCCCTCGCTCCTCTTCGGCCGTTGCTTTTGCCGTTCAATACACCAAGTTGGCGCAACTGACCACACCGTCTCGACGACACAGAACATAATTGTCTGTACCTACCAACCCGCCTACACCACGGCATCATCATCCGCATCGTCGGTTCGTCTGACTGCAAGAAAAGTTGTTCCCAAAACGGAAAAGTTTTGCGCGTTTTGTTGACAAAGCTACATCACGTCGCTTTCAGGCGGCACTTTTTAGTCGGTCGGTGGTGGTGGTGGTGGTGAGGTACCAGCTCGCCACGTCGACTTTTTCACGCTTCGAAGATGACAAAAAACCGACAGACAAACCCTCGCTCGTCGTAGTCGAGGTTTGCGGCGGGGATGGTTCTGGATCTGGTACTGGGGTGGTGGCGCGAACCCAAAGTGCCACAAAAAGTTGGTGTTTTATTGTTTGTTTTCCAGGAAGTATGTTGTGGCAAAGAGCGGGAACGGATGAAGCAAATTTGTTCCTCAGCAGCAATAAATTGGCTACCCCCAACGATTGACGGCTGCCTGACTGTGTGGAATGAAATGGAATATTGATGGTGGGATTTCGGAGGAATCGGTTCAGTTTTAAAGCATGCCAGAGGAATCTCCATTGAAAGTTCAATCACGCGCATCACGATCCAGACCGAGCAGCACGAACTTATAATATATTCATTTCAAGCTTCACCATCGCGTCTGGATTTGGAATGCTTACAGTGGATTCTTATCCTATTAAAATCGGATTGTAAACATATGCTCGTCACAATCCGCCTTCTCCATTTTCATGCAGACATGTTCCGCGAAGAAATGTCGCCCAAAAAGGGATCATAATTTTCCCCAGCTCGTGTCAGATTGCCCGATTTCGAAGCCTAAAGCCTAACCAAAACACGAGTCTCAGCTGTGCTGATCCGCCTTCCACATACATATGTGTAGCCCTAATCTGGTTCGACATCCCTCACCGAGATAGAGAGCTGTCTCCTCTCGGTGTAGGCGCTAGGATTTGTAATCATGGTTTTGAATCTTCAATCTACAGTTGTGCAATCGCCGCCGCCGCCTCCTCCCCCGGCCCTATTCGGTATGAAATCTGTTTCACAACAGGCATTGATTGCCCCTGGGGTGTGGCCTCCTGCTTCCTGTTCGGAGCAGGAGCAGGGGGAGATAACTTTATTTGGCTTCGATTTTCCCGCTTATCAGAAGTGCGTCTGTTCGAGGCTTTACTTTGCAATGTCTTCGTCGTCAGTCAGTGAAATATGCCAGTAGTAGTGGGTGGGCCATATTCGATGTCCCATAGGCAGTGCGATTGGAAAACATGCGTGACGCAGAGAAGCTATTGAATACGTTTAAAGCGAAAGTGAAAGCAACAGATCGGGGGGTAGGAAATTGCTGTTCTTGATTTTCAATTGGCTGAAGACAACAACAAGAAGAAAGAGAACCGTTCCGATCGGAGGGTGGAAGCTTTATAAGAAATAAAAAAAACATAGGATAGTTAGTATAAACGGCTTTTCCTGCGGTTACCAGAGCAGAGGTTGTGTGGGATGTGGTGCGTTATCGAGAATTGGAATTTTATTTATAATATTATTGTTCCTCTGATTTTTCCAACCGAAGGCGAATGAAAATGAACGACTAGGCCTAGCTGGAAGCGATTCAGTGTTTAAATTGGGTATTTTCCGTTTAAGAGCGATACCGCTGAAAATCGATCTTTAAGGGAGTCTGGTAACAATGTTTATCAGTTTTTCGATTTGGGGAAGGGTGGAAAAATGCATGTATATGTGTAATTTGATTATGAAACATGTTATTAACTGTCTGTTCCGTTGCCGAGAAGCGTGCTTGTTTACAGCATCGGCACGCACTTTGAGCTGCAGATCAGCCTGATGCAGCCAAAAACAGGCTTATTCAACTTTTAGCCTGCTATATTGTTTGTTTGGACATTTAGAAAGAGGGAGAAATTTAAAAAGAGTTCCGTGAGATTCAATGAAGTTTCTTAAATTTAAGAACAATTTCGGCAACTTCAGGGAAGATTAATGAACCTAATGACACATTATTATTAATTTCAGGAAATTTTTATTAATTTCAGGAAATATTCGGGACCTTTCAAAATGTTCTTAAGAGTTCAGGGAAGTTTTGAAAGCTTTAAGGCAGTTCCAATAACTTCAGAGAAGCATCGAAAACGCCAGGAATGTCAAGACTTTCGGAGAAATTAAAAGCTTTCATGAATTTTGAAACAATTCAAAAACTCCATAGCTAATCTAAAAAACTTCATTTATGGTTTCGTTTTAGCTTCTGGAAAATAACGGGAACCTTACAGAAGTTCAAGAAATTTGAGGAAAATCCATAGAACTCCAGTGAAATTTAATTTTTTTAGGATGACTTTTGAAACTTCACAACATTACGTAGAACTCCAGTTGAGTTCAGGAAAGTTCAGAGAACTTCGTGTAAATTGCAAATAAAAAACTCCAGAGAAGTTCATGATCATCAGGATGATGCAGAAGCATTTTATGAAAGTATGAGATGCTCAGATCTATCAGACTTAAAGTTGTAATTTCATACGATAGATGAGGAGATGAAAGTATAGAGCTGATAGTTCCATTAGAGTACCGCAGTTCCAATAATTTCAGTAAAAATCCATATTGATCCACCGGGCAGGTGAATAGAACCTTTGTTACACAGTAAAATCTCGTTTATGATATTATCCATAGATAAACGAGGCCTCAATGGATATTTTTATTTTTATTTGTCTCAGTTTCTGCACTGCTCAATAGAACAGCAATTGCTAGTTTGAATTGGAGTCCAAATCAGGGGGTGACCCCGGCGTAGTGGTTAGCATCCATACCTCTCACGCCAAAGTCACGAGCTCAAATCTCACCCCCGGACAAGTCACGAATAACCCAAGAGCGTTAAAGTGACTTTAAAAAAAGAAAAAAGAAAAAGGAGCCCAAATCCTAATTTAATAATCATTTGATTTATCACGTCAAAACATCGATCTCTTCTTTCGATCTTTTCGATCTTTAAAATAAAATAAAAGAAGTGTTAACTTTTGTAATTGTATTTACATCGAAAAATCGATTTACTCTCATCCCAGACTGCGTGGTAAATTTAACGAACGTATCATCAACATCAGCATCGCTCCCCACAATGACATCACTATTTGCGTTTCCGATATTTACGAATACAGCAACATTTGAAGGTTTTCGCTACCTCTCTCCTGTGCTCATTGCTCCTTACGGCTACCCAAGAACGTGCACATCTTTGTGTATGCCGACGACGTTCTCATCGTGGTAACCGGGCCCACCACAATCCGCACCAGGAACATAGCGCAAGCTGCCGTCACAGCCGTCGTGAAATGGGCCGAAACAGCTGGTTTCCAGCTCTCGGCCAGGAAAAGTGTTAGATGCCACGTCTGCCCGTCCCGACACAGGGTAAGCGGGGCCGCCATCAAGATCGCCGATCAAGCTATCCCCGTTAGGAACTCCGTTCGGATTCTGGGTGTTCTAGTGGACCGCACGTTGTCTTTCGTGCCCCACTTCAACCAGGTGAAGAAGGATTGTAGAAGCAGGGTCAATCTGGTCAGGACCATTTCCAGGCCACACCGATCCAACAACCGGGCAGTTCGCTTCCGTGTCTCGCAAGCCATCATCGACAGCCGGCTGCTGTACGGAACCGAACTTACGTGCATCGCATCGGAGAAGCAGGAGGAAATTCTTGGCCCGACTTTCAACAGTTGTATCCGGATCATTTCCGGTCTCCTACCTTCCACCCCCGCAGATTCTGCGTGTGTTGAAGCAGGGGTCCTACCCTTTCGGTACCGCATCATAAACGCCACGCTGTACAAAGCTGCATCCTTCGCCGCCAAAACAGCAGGGAATGGCAGAGTCTTCCTCCTCGACGAGGGGGATAGAATCATGCAATCGATCGCCAGCATCGACCTCCCCCCGGTGGCTAGGATCCACTGGCACGGAGAGAAGAGTTGGCTCTCTTCCAAACTCATAATCGAAAACGCGATCAAGAATCGATTCAAAGCAGGAGACAACTCTGTAGCCCTACGTTGCACAGTAGCTGAGCTTCTCAGGTCCAAGTTTACCGATTTCACCCACCGGTACACCGATGGTTCCCGATCCAACACGGGCGTTGGCATCGGAGTATCCGGAAGTGGCATACTCGTCAGCAACAGCCTACCACCGCAGTGCTCCGTTTACTCGGCAGAAGCGGCCGCGATCTTCCACGCGGCCACGTCACCAGCTAATCAACCAATTCTCATTTTGACAGATTCGTACAGCGCTATCCAGGAGCTCTGCTCGGCAACTCCCACCCACCCGTGGATTCAGGCTACTGTCAAGTACGCACCCAGTAATACCGTTTTTGCGTGGATACCCGGCCACTGCGGAATTCCCGGAAACGAGGCAGCCGACCAACTCGCTGGAACTGGACCGTCGGGTCCCAGATTCACCGACAAAGTTCCCCTCCAGGACGTCAAACGGTGGATTAAGGCCACCGTTCGGAAGGCATGGACCGACCAATGGGCCAGCACTCGAGGGCCTTTCATCCGGAAAATCAAGGGAACCACGGAGGCATGGACGGACCTCCGAAACCTACCGGACCAGAGGATACTCTCGAGGCTGAGGACTGGACACTGCCGTCTATATCTCAACTTCGGCGGAGGACCCTTCCGCAGGAGCTGCACTATCTGCCACGTTCCGGCAACCGTCGAACACCTACTGTGTGTCTGCCCGGAATTCCAGGACCTCCGGGAGACTTACGGGATTACCTCCAGCATCCGGAACCTGCTCGGAGAGGACTCGCCTGCTGCCGACGCCCTCCTTGTATTCCTGAGGGAGGCGAATTTGTATCATCAAATTTAGTCCGTTTTTGTAGTCAGTTGCTAGTATCAGTTTTTGTTTGTTTGTTTTCTGCTAGCTGTCGGGACGGCACCGGACGGGATGAGCCTTTGGACCTCGTCACGGTGTCGTCTCGTTCAGGTCATCGTTCCATATGTTTTAACTTGTTTTTTTGCGAAGAGCCAGGAAAGCTGTATTTTACAGTTTTCAGTAGCAGGAGGGACACCACATGGGATGAATCTTTGACCCTCATGATGGTGGTCACCCTAGATAGTCATTAAGGAAAACGATCAAATTGTTATGCTAAAACTCTGTCAAACAACTCCGTAGGAGGTTCTCCTTCTGAGGCCTCACCCATGACTAAAGAGATGAACTAGCCTCAGGCTAAAAATCTCTAAAATAAAGAAAAAAAAAAAAAAAAAAACATTGCTCCTTACCCTCACGACAACATTCAATTGAATATTATAAAGGAAAGAATTTTTTGGGGTACCAACGTAAACTAGCGTATAGTCGATTCTTTATGCAAGAGTATTGATGGTCCGAAAGTGAGGATAATAATGATAAAACAACATTTTTGTCTAGAACGAAAGTGAGGATAGCAAACAAAGCACTTGAAAATGGGATTACATAATTGTGTGAATTATCAAAGTCGGAAAGGTCAATTAAAATAAAAACCATAAGACCGAACTACCAAAAATCGGTTCTATGGTACCGATTCAATCAGAGCTAAGTATAAGATCGACTCTCAAGATGGCCCAATCCAAGGACAGGCCATTTTCAAATGTTCCGCGAGAATACAGAATTGAAATCGAAAAAAAGGGACATCACTGTCTACGGGTCGTTAGAGTTTTTAGATTTGTTTCACGATGTACCAGTTCTAATAGCGATTTTTAAAAATGAGGGTGACGTATAGGTTTAAAGCGCCAGTTACACTATCCTCCTTGTGAATTTATTGACGTAACGTCCACTTTATATGTATAGATGTTTAGATGTATGGGCAAGAACAGCGCAGGATGCAAGTTATTTCTAAACAACCCAAATTTGAGTAGGATCTACTCATATCCACCAAAATTGAGTAAACAAAGTTGGGACTGACAAGATGGTGAATGAACAACATCGACCTAAATCCGAGTGTTAATATGTTATCTTGTCAGTAACAATCTAGTTTGCTCAATATTGGGTAGCCATACTGCTAATGGAAATTAGTAGATCTTTCTGAAAATTGGATTGTTTAGAAATAACGTGTGCAGACAGGTGGAAAAAATCGTTGCACACGGCAAACGAGATCAACACAAATTTGATTTTACTTTACTCATAAATTGCAAAAAAGTACAGGAGCTCAGAAAAATTTGTATCCTGTTTTCCAGCTTTTTCAAGGAATAAATGCCAGAAAATGATAACACTAACGGTTGGATTTTATCAGTCTATTGGTACTACTATTAGACTGTGTAAAATTTTCGTAAATTTTCCTCATTTTCCAGCAGATTATTGAGGCTTTTATTTGGGTTGTTAATTATTAACGTACCGAAGTGCTCTGTTATGACATTTCATCGTTCAAAACAACCGATATTGTTCGATTATAGCATCAAGGGTACTTCACTTAAACGAGTTGAAGTGATTACTGATCTCGTAGTTGTTCTGGATCCAAAACTGACGTCCAATTCTCACTACACTTCGATAATTGCCAAGGCAAATCGACAGTTGGGCTTTATTTCGAAAATTGCAAAGGATTTTACGGATTCATATTGCTTGAAATCCTTGTATTGCGCGCTGGTACGGCCAATTCTCGAAACCGCTTCTGTTGTTTGGACTCCAAATGATGTTTCCTGGACCTTAAGGATTGAACGTGTCCAGCGACGATTCATCCGGCTAGCACTGCGTCATCTACCTTGGCGCGATCGGTCGATTGATAATGTTTCATACAGGTGAGATATCTTGTGTGGATGGCTATCGGTCGCAGACGACAAGACGTGTGAAAATCGATTCTAATTCCTATGTTACGCTAGTAACAAAGGTAACAAGGTGGAATCTGCAACACCAAACGTCAGATCGGTATGAAATTTTTTTCACAAGTAGATATTAATTAAGTCTTTCTATTGTTAAAAAAAATCATGTTGATAAAGTGTACCGTTGATTTTTAAAAAATCGTTAGCTAAAATTACTCTGCCCTTTATATCTCCGAAACCGGAAGTCAGATCGAGAAAAAAATCAATAGCGATCAATGGCGCAATAGGGCCTTTCAAACGAGATATTGTAACGGGGTTACAAAAATGTATTTACAATGATATAAATATAATTTAAATTTAAATTTATATGTACAGAATAACAATGGGACAAGTCCCCTCGAGCACGTTGGTAGCGAGTAGCGACAAGCTAAAAAAATTCATGACGTTCATATGGGGTTACATTCAACCAATAAAAAACGAACACGTCCTCGCGGTAGAATGTACAATAGAACCCAAAAGGGGTTTGGGAAAAAAGTTCGTAGCATCGTTCTCAGTCCGGTTTGATCATTTCGATAGAAAGGGTGTAAGTGGATACAGAAAAAAAATACGTTGTGAGAAAAGAACAATCAATTGTATATTAAACAGTAACTAATTGTGTGAACAAAATTGAAACGATTAAGTGAGTTTAAATAACCTGATATCAATTTTACAAAACCTAAAAATTGTAATAATTTTTCTAGTCAGAAATTAAAGGCAAGAAATTATTGTGAACAATTAAATGCCAAAGATACCTCTGCGAGTAGTGCAAAACGTTCATCAGGTAATTCTTTTGATACAATTTCCACCAAGTGTTAGATTTTAAAGTACATTCGTCGTTTGAAGATTTCCTTCAAACGAAGGTCGCCGGTTAGGGCATAACCTGGTTTGCCGCCGGAAGTCACCACGTGCGAGATTCCACCCTAGAAAGCCAGAGAGTACCGTCAGGGAACGGTCACGTCGTATACCCGTCATTTCCATACGACCGCCGTGAGAGAAGATCGTTACATCCCCGGAAGCACGCCATCGGTACGGAAAATTGCGGTCCCCCTGTACTCCACCATTCGGTCCGTCATACTACCGTACGATACTTAAGGTATCCAGTGACGTCACGCTTTCAATCCGTGCTTCCCTTCTCGAAAACGGCATACGAGGACCTAGTAAACGTCCTTATACACCGCCGAGAATATTAGCGGTCGAGAAAACGGTCACCTGCTGTACTTCGACCGTCAAGCACCGCCCGCTGCCAGCATAAAGCACACGGGGAGGCGAGTTCATCGCATCTATCGCATCGATACTTCTCAACATAGTGTTCATCGTCTCGTCGCATCGTACCGGTACGCAACGCTACACCTCCGGAGTCATCGAGTGTCACCAGCCACCTACCACCACCTACGGTTCATCAGCCGCCGGAAAAACCCGTTCATTCAGGTGATGTACTAGATTATAAGACAATAAACGAAGAGAAAATTAATCCAATTGGACTAGACGTGTTAGGCTGAGAAGTATAAACGCAGGCGAACGTATTATGCGTCTTGACTAGACTGATCGAGAATATGGGGCTGTCGTATTACTCGTATTTAATGATTTCAGTTAGAATTCTGGACTAGTTTGTTGGATATTTGGTTGCACGTGTTCTAGGTGTTCGGAAGTGATCCTACCAGCAGTCTCATCCGGCATTCGTCACATCGCGGCTTTGCGACAGCTTTGCTGTCTGGCGCGGAAGCAAGGTTCGTTTTTGTTGAGCTTCCACGCTTGTTACAATATCAACCATATTGATCGGATGAGCCATCTCGAAAAAAGCTTGCCTAGATGAAACGCGTCCACAGACGCACATACAATTGATTGATTGATTTATCGTTATATAGGAGGCTTTCAGCCTGAGGCTGGTTCGCCTCCATGCCGGGTCGATTTTTGATGTTCAATTTGATTCTACGATGTCGTAATCAAACTGTCGAGCCTGATCGAGTCGAGTTCTATCGATTGATAATGTTTCATACAGGTGAGATAGCGTGTGTGGATGGCTGTCAGGTGCAGACGGCAAGACGTGTGAAAATCGATTCTAATACCTATCTTACGCTAGTAACAAAGGTAAAAGAAAAAAATTGTCAGAAGCTCCAAGTTTTTCATGAAGCTCAGAGAACTGTAACGAAGTTAAGACAATGCTAAAAAAATGTTAGGAATTTCACAAAAGTTCAGAGAACTCAAAGGAAGTGCAGTTCCAAAATTTTCAGGAGAATCTAAAGGACTACAGACGAGTTCCCAGTAAATCAGGGAAGATCAAAAAACCTCAGGGCAATTCAATTAGCTTCAGTGAAATTTCAAATACTTTTTTGGGAAGTTCTAATTACTTCAGGATGTTCAAAGAATTCTTAAAAAATGGAGGGAACTTCAGTAGTGTACCATAAACATTAGGAAAATTAATGAAACTTCAGGGAGGTCTTAGTGATGCTAAGGGAAGTTTATTCTTATAGAGGATTCCGTAACTGACATGGAAGTTCAGAGAATTTCAGTGAAGTTCAAGGAACTTCAATTCCAAAGTCAAGAGAAATTTTCGAAAGTTTGGAGATCTTTGTGAAAGTTACATAAATACTTCTGAGAACTTCATGGAAAATTAAGGGATGTGCTGCTTCATGGGATGGCTGCTTTATTAACAGTTGGAAAATTGCGGTATCTCATATTTTTTTAAGTTTTAAGTCATCTAAATTATACTGGAGTACTAATCATTGAATACATCGTTAAAATTCTAGAGCAATGACCGAGAGAGTGATTAATTACTATAAAATTCCGTGTATGTGAGATTTTGTAGGTTCTCCAAATCACTCTGGAGTTCACATCAACTGATCTATGCATATGCAGTACCGAAATATGCCCCAGTAGATTCATAGAGCCAATGTGCATCTTTCGTGATCCATTTTGATATACATCAGATGTTCGTGTTCCACCAAATTGTAATGGAACTTTGCTCAGATAATGAACTAGATCAGCCAATACTGGGGCAATGTTTGTAGTATCAAAATATATCCAAGTAGATTCATGGAGCCAAAATATACCATTGGCGGTACATTCTACGTTCATCTAATCGTGCTGGTGCTCCCGGATGGTCTGCTTTACTTGGTTATCCAAGACTATGACAATTTCTATGACAATATGACAATATGACTGTATGCCCAAACAGATTTGTGGTGTTCAGGTGCATTATATATGCACACCAGCTGTTCTAGATTCCCCAAAATAGTCTGGAGCTCATATTAAATGACCTACTATATCTTGTTGATAAGCTGACTGTCGTGACCGGACCGAGGTTTCCAGCCTCGGTCACGGCTACACGAATCTCAGCTGCTACGGCCGCTCTGCTTCCATCACTGCTGCTGCTGCTATTGTTGTTACTGCTGCTGCTGCTGTTGTTGTTACTGCTGCTGCTGCTGCTGCTATCCGTCGCTTCCAAAGTTCGTTACAAGAATGTCCTCAACAAGTTTAGGTAGCTCATATTTAAACCATCCGTTTTTTCCTCATTTTTCCAGCACTGCTTGCTGTGTCAGGATTTCTTTTCACATCTGTCATGCTTCACGCTAATTTTGCTCAACTCAAATGGAGTGTTGCATTACTTGACACAACTCTCAAGTATTTTATTTATTTATTTTATTATTATTTTTATTCCGCATCAACCTTATCTACCACACTGACCTGAACTTCAGGACGATTTGGAGAGCCTAGTACATCTGATATACATGAAAACAGATCGAAAATCATGCATGAAGAGTGAATTAATATGCTTGGACATTAGAGTGATGCAAAATTTGAAATTTCCATTCCACAATACTTAAACGATTCCAAATCGGATCCTGACTAACCTCTCAAAATTGGAACCCATTTGGTGAGAAACTGAGATGGCACAAACCATTTGAAGTTTGTATGGGAATTAATATGGTAAAATCAAGATTTTTGTTCATATCTATCTAATAATTCACCATATCCGTCTGCTTCAAAGCTTTCAGCTGTACTTGTAGGAAAGTTTTCCAGCTACAACTTTGCTCAAGACCACTTTTTAATTAAATGCAAGAATCGAAAGTTATCAATGGTTCAATGCGCTGATGTCTTATGATCATGCTCAATCAACTGCTCAGCAGGCAACATTGGTGTTTCTGGGGCGTTGAATAGGACACAAAAATCATGGCTACTATGTCACACTGCAGAATACAGTGTTGCCTACTGAGCAGCTACTTGATCATGTCATAAGTTTACCAATCTGTTAAATAATTAATAACTTTTTCCTATCTTGTTTTACATAGAAACGATCTTGAGCAAAGTTGTAGATGAAAAAATTTTCTATAA
This sequence comes from Ochlerotatus camptorhynchus, assembly GCF_037179485.1. Classification (NCBI taxonomy): domain Eukaryota; kingdom Metazoa; phylum Arthropoda; class Insecta; order Diptera; family Culicidae; genus Ochlerotatus; species Ochlerotatus camptorhynchus. The sequence goes on along the minus strand of NW_027040590.1, from coordinate 37,925 downwards.
GAATGGCTATCGAACTGTTTCGCAGCCTAATATAGAAAAAGACTAGAAGGCAAGTTGAGATTTCCCATAGTAATTTACATGTAAACTTCAAATGGCTTGTGTGAAGTCTGTTTCTAACCAAATGAGTTGTAACTTTGGGAGGCTCATCAGGACCCGATTTGAAACCATTTAAGCACTGTGGAGCGAAAAAGTAAAATTTTGCATCAGTCTATTGGACATGTTTCGTTACAATAGAGATTGTTAAAGTCGTAATTGATCTTGCAGAATTGATCACCAGAACGGTTTGGATAACCTAGAACATCTGATATACATGGAAATATATTGTAAATGAGGCGCATACACTTTTTGAATAGCTTTGAACGTGTTCTGTTGCTAAGGCCATTTTTCGAGTCGTAGTTTATTTAGAAGATAAATTAATCTGAACTTCAGGACGGTTTGCAGAACCTGCAACATCTTATTTACATAATAATATGTTGTGCTGAGTGCTGAGAGTATGGCAACCGCCTAGTTGGCTATAGAAGCTCTTAGTTTTCTAAAAAATATACTTGAAAGTGATCTCTTTCAGGGGTAAAGTTATCGTGAAAATCAACTTTAAGTGCCGTAGTGCATAGATCAAGTGGAGTACAGCAGAATAGTGCAGTGTTTCACGTGAAAAACAGCGTGAAAAAGTGCACCTGTTGCTGGCAGAATATAATAGAAGTGTTAATAATAGTAGAAGTGAAGAAAGGAGATAGCAAGTAGTGAAGAGCGGGGAGTTAAAGATAACCGAAAAGTGACGGCAGACGACCGCGTGTTGAGTGCCAGTGATGATCTATTGTACAAAAGGAAAGATCGAATAAGTGTCATCGAGCTATACTCCGATACGTGGAGAGAAAATTTGCGAGTCACTCAAATAGTGCGCGGTGTGCCAGAAGGGAAATTTTCTTGAATTTTTTTTTTTTGTTTTTGAACAAAAAACAAAAATACGAAACTGAATACAGTTTGTTGTGCGGAATCATGGATTTGAACGAAGAATCCATTAAGCAGGCAGCTACCGAAAATATGGAAACAGAAGATACACACAAAGAAGATGATCTTCTGCAAAGTGTCTCGATGGATAATGTTGGAAGTGGGGGATCTGTCTCGTCTTCCATTCTGAACTCTGAAGATGAAGACGACGGAGTGAATGTCACCATTAAGGAGATACGAAATGAACAACAACAAAGTGAGTCAAGGCCAGTCTTGAAGCCAAAGCTAAGTGGAGCGAAAAAGAAGCGGTTCAAGAAATTGCTGCTGAGTGGGCATGGTCGAGAGGAAGCGCTTTCGATGGTACTATTGCCCCCAAATGTGTCTACACCGAAGAGACCAAGGAATATCAACAGCAGTAACAACAGTGACGGAAAACCTATCCCCAAAAAGCAAAAGGGGCAGGTTCACACGTCTGTGAATAAAAGGATGGAAAATATTAGGCAAGAGCAATCAGTTGGTCAAAATCCGACCTACAGTGACGTGGCCAAATGGGTAAGGGTAGGAATTATGCCAAAGAACTATCCACAAATCCAATTGACGATGGAACAGATGTACGTCGTGCAGGAGGCCATACTTCAAAAGGTCACACAGCAAAGAAGAGAGTCCTTCAAACCGAAATTCATCAACTGTTGGCAACGAACTGGACATCTAGTGAGTAATTGCCAAGACACGGAAACGGCGGATTGGCTAGATTCTGTAGTTCCTATGCTTACTCCATGGGAAGGCGTGGAACTAACGGTAATCGACGCGGACGACATCCCAAGATTAGACGTGATGATTGGCTTTTTCCCTCAAAGCGTGAACGACGATAATGACACTATCCGGGTTTTCATAGAGAGCCAAAACGATGGCTTGAGCACCAACAAATGGAGGATAATTCAACGTAACACTCTCTATGAGAAACACGTTGAGTGGTTCTTCACTGTGGATGAGGCGTCCATGCAACATTTTAAAGCATGTAATTTCCTCATCAACTTCAAGTTTGGGCAAACAACTCTACGGAAAAAAGGTATGTACAAACCCGATTCAGAGGGGATGGTTGATTCGAGTGACGATCTCAAAGGCAAGAAGCCGGAAAGTTGCCAGAATTCTGGGAACAAAGACGATCTTAGTGTCCCGGGAACAAGTGGAACTGACGGAAACTTGCCAGGAGTAATGTCCTCCAAAACCAACCAAAATCCTGATCAAAACCTTCAAGAAAACTCCAAGGACTTGAATCACTATGGGCATCCGATGGACAGGAACCCATGTGGGCCTCCAAATGACCAGATAATTTCTGGGCCTCCTAAAGACCAGAATCTTTCTGGGCCTTCAAAGGACTGGATTTTTTCTGGGTCTCTAAAGGACCGGAATATATCTGGGCATGCAAAGGGCCGAAATGATTCTAGGCCTCCACAGAACCGTAAGTCATCTGGGCTTTCAAAGGACCGGAATTACTCTGAGTCTCTAAAGGACCGGAACATATCTGGGCATCCAAAGGGCCGAGATAGTTCTGGGCCTCTACAGGACCGTAAATTCTCTGGGTCATCAAAGAACCAGAAGCAGTAAAAAAAAAAAAAAAAAAAAAAATTAAAAATGAGTACTAACTTAAAATTTATTCAAATAAATCTTCATCATGCCAAAGGGGCAACCGGAGTCCTTTGTCGAAGATTCGTGAAGGAAAATATAACCGTGGCGCTAATACAAGAGCCGTGGGCTTGGAGTGGGCCGAGTTCTTGGAATAGGCACACAGGCAGGTAAGCTAATTTATGATGAAAGCAATCCAAAACCTCGGACAGCGATTTTAATAAAAGGGGGGATCAAATTCGTACCTATAACACAATATATTACCAAAGATTTAGTTGCAATTCGAATGGAAATTCCCACAACCCGGGGAAAAACTGAAGCCTACATAGCTTCGGCTTACTTCCCTGGGGATGTGGATACAGTTCCTCCACCCGAATTAGCAGCCTTCACTAACTTCTGCAAAAAGAACAACAAACACTTCATCATTGGATGTGATGCAAATTCCCATCACATAACTTGGGGAAGCACCGATACTAATAAAAGAGGTGAAGACCTCTTTTAATACATATCTTCGAATAACATCGATATATGTAACAAAGGAGATCAACCTACATTTACAACAAAAAGAAGACAAGAAGTATTGGACTTGACAATTTGTAGTCCTATGCTTTCGACAAATATTAGAAACTGGCATGTCTCAGATGAACAATCTTTATCTGACCACAAACATATAGTGTTTGAGTACAATGCTGGTGAATTATTCAAAGTAGCCTACAGAAATCCTAGGATTACCAACTGGGAAAGTTACGAGTTGAAAATGCGATCTGTAGATATAAAATTGGACGATAAAATAGAATCAATCAGACAACTGGACAAAGCAGCAGAAAATATCACTGGAAAAATCATACAGGCGTATGAAGCGAGCTGTCCAGTCAAGGAAGAACTCTCAAACAGAGATGTTCCTTGGTGGAATAGAACTTTGAATAAGCTAAGGAAAACAACTCGGAAACTTTTCAATCGAGTAAAAGTTTCTGGACAGTGGGACCAATATAAAAAGGCCCTTACCGCATACAATAAAGAATTAAGGAAATCACGCAGAAGAACCTGGAAGTCTCACTGTGAAAACATTGAGAAAACTCCAGATGTAGCCAAACTACAAAAAGTACTTTCTAAGGACCATTCAAATGGTCTTGGAAATTTAAAGAAAACAAATGGTAATTTTACTATTGATACAAAAGAAACCCTTGAAATAATGATGAAAACTCATTTCCCAGGATCAAATTTGGTGTCGAGTGATAATGTAGTAGGTACAGAAGAGAATTGTAGGCCATCCGGGACTACGACCGTAAATTCAGCCGTACTTAATACCATCTTCACACGAACTAAGGTTGAGTGGGCAGTGAACTCCTTCGAATTATTCAAATCTCCTGGAAAAGATGGTATCTTTCCTGCATTTCTTCAGAAAGGTGGAGAAGTACTACTTGATTCCTTAACTAATATTTTTAAAGCTAGTTTAGTGCTTGGTCATATACCAAAAATATGGACCCACGTTCGTGTTGTCTTTATTCCTAAAGCAGGCAAAAGAGACAAAACAAATCCAAAATCGTTCAGACCAATAAGTCTAACATCTACCATGCTTAAAATCATGGAAAAGATAATAGACGAGTATATAAAATCAAAATGTTTGCAAACGAGCCCTCTTAACAGGTCTCAATTTGCTTATCAATCAAACAAATCTACAGTCACAGCTTTACATAAACTAGTTACAAAAGTAGAAAATACTCTTGACAAAAAAGAAATTGTTCTCGCAGCATTTCTCGATGTAGAGGGCGCTTTTGATAATACATCTTACAAATCTATAAAAAACTCAATGGAAAAAAGGAACGTCGATCCTTGCATTATAATTTGGATTATGAAAATGCTGAATAATAGAGAAGTATCGGCTGACTTGGGAGAATCATCAATAACAATAAAGACCACTAGGGGGTGTCCTCAAGGAGGTGTATTGTCACCCTTGTTATGGTCACTTGTTGTTGATGATCTTCTCAATAAACTAGTGGAAGAAGGCTTCGAAGTTATCGGGTTTGCTGATGACGTGGTCATAATAGTTCGTGGAAAATTTGATCACATCATCACAGATAGAATGCAATCTGCATTGAACTGCACATTTCAGTGGTGCCAAAATGAAGGGTTAAATATAAACCCATCCAAAACAGTTTTGGTCCCGTTCACTCGCAGAAGACAAGTAACACTCAAAAGTTTGTCAATTGATGGATCTATTATAAAATACTCGTCAAACGTAAAGTATCTGGGAGTCATTCTAGATGATAAACTTAATTGGAACTTACACTTAGAGCAGGTAATAAGAAAAGCCACGAATGCTCTCTGGGTTAGTAAAAAAACATTTGGAAAAAAATGGGGACTTAATCCTAAAATGATACATTGGATCTACACGGTTATTGTAAGACCTAGAATAGTATACGCTTCATTGGTTTGGTGGCCTAAAACAAAGCAAAGCGTGACCCAGAAAAAGCTAGAAAAATTTCAACGTTTGGCCTGCATGGCCATAACAGGAGCAATGCACAGCACGCCATCAAAGGCCATGGAGGCAGCTCTCAATATGCTGCCACTGCATCAATACGTGCAAATGGAAGCTGGAAAGAGTGCACTAAGGCTACGCAGAACAAACGTCTATCTTGAAGGCAATCTTTCAGGGCACCTTAGTATACTGAAAGATTTTCTCATTAATCCATTAGTAGTAATGAACGAAGACTGGATGGAAAAAAGGTTAAACCTAGGTATACCGTATAAAGTAGTTAAATCTAACCGCGAAATATGGGAATCAGGAGGGCCAATAATTCCACCAGGATCAATAATTTTCTACACAGATGGTTCAAAAATGAATGATAGCACTGGAGCTGGGATCACAGGCCCGGGGCTTAACGTTTCAATACCAATGGGAAGATGGACAACTGTTTTTCTTGCAGAAATTTACGCTATCTTAGAGTGTGCATATATTTGTCAAAAAAGGAATTATCGACACACGCGAATCTGCATACTTTCAGATAGCCAGGCAGCATTGAATGCACTACAATCTTTCACATGCCAATCAAAACTGGTGTGGGAATGCATAATACTTCTGAAGCAACTGGCAGTCAAAAACCAGGTTTATCTGTACTGGGTACCAGGCCATTGCGGAATCGAAGGAAACGAAAAAGCCGATTTACTCGCTAGACAAGGCTCAAGTGTCCAATTTATAGGACCAGAACCTTTCTGTGGGGTATCTAAATGTGTAATACAAATGGAAATGAAAAAATGGGAAGACAATATAATACAGTCAAATTGGGCTGCTACGAATACTTCAAGGCAATCCAAATTGTTTATTACTCCAAACAAAGGAATTACGGAAAAAATACTAAATTTAAATAAAAAATCACTAAACATACTTATTGGGCTACTTACGGGACACTGTCCCGCTAGATATCATTTGAAAAAGATAAATCGAAGTCAAACAGATATCTGTAGGTTTTGTGACTGTGAGACAGAGACCTCTCAACATTTACTCTGCGAATGTTCGGCACTATTCGTGCGCAGAAGACAACATTTCAACAAAAGCATACTAAGTCCTTCTGAGATTTGGTTAAAAAATCCCAAAATGGTGGTTGAATTCATTCTAAGAATGATACCAGATTGGGGAACTCTGCATTATCAGGCAACAACGGCAGTTACCCTAAATGGTAACTCGTCGTCCTGAACAGATGCGATACTAAACAGGGGTATACCACAATAGATCAGCTTAATGGTCGCAGTGGTTCAAATCCCAAAAAAAAAAAAAAAAAAAAAAATAATAATATACCGTGAATAATGTACACAAATACTATGCATATATTTGGGCATATTTAGTTACTACATGTCAAGTTCATCTAGTAAATCAGTTTACATGAACTCCAGGATTATTTGGCTTGCCAGAAGTTTTCTTTGGACTACCAAGAAGTTTTCTCTGCACTTATCAAAAGTTTGCTCTAGACTTCCCAGAAGTTTTCTCTGGACTTCCCAGAAGTATTCTGTAGACTTCCCAAAAGTTTTTTTTTCTGGAATTCCAAGAAGTTCTCTGGATGTTCCAAAATTTCACTGAATGTCCCGGAAGATTTCTGGGCTTACTAGAAGTTCTTTGGCATTTCCAGAAGTTGTCTGAACTTTCCAGAAGTTCTCTGGACTTCTCGGTATTTTTCTGGACTTTCCAGTAGTTTTTTTTCTGTACTTCCCAGAAGTTTTCTCTTTGCTTCCCAGAAGCTTTATCTGGACTTCTCAGAAGATTGCTCTCGATTTGCCAGAAGGTTTATCTGGATTTACAACTTTTCAGAAGTTCTCTGGACTTTCAAGCAGTTTGTTCTGAACTTCGCAGAAGTTTTCTCTGGACTTCCCAAAAGTTTTCTCTGGACTTCCCAAAAGTTTTCTATGGACATCTCCGAAGATTTCTCAGGACTTTCCAGAAGTTTTCTCTAGACTTCCCAGAAGTTTTCTCTGGACTTCCCAAAAGTTTTCTCTGGACTTCCCAGAAGTTTTCTCTAGACTTCTCCGAAGATTTCTCAGGACTTTAAAGAAGTTTTTTCTAGACTTCCCGGAAGTTTTCTCTGGACTTCTCAGAACTTTCTCTGGACATTCCAGAAGTTTTCTCTGGACTATCCAGATGTTTTCTCTGGACTTCCCAAAAGTTTTTTTTCTGGATTTCCAAGAAATGAAATTTCCAAAAGTTCACTGAATTCCTCGAAAGATTTCTGAGCTTAACATAAATTCTCTGGCGTTTCCAGAAGTTGTCTGAACTTTCCAGAAGTTCTCTGTACTTCTCAGTATTTTTCTGGACTTTCCAGTAGTTTTTTCTGTACTTCCCAGAAGTTTTCTCTTTACTTCCCATAAGCTTTCTCTGGACTTCTCAGAAGATTGCTCTCGGTTTGCCAGAAGGTTTATCTGGACTTACAACTTTTCAGAAGTTCTCTGGACTTCGAAGAAGTTTGTTCTGAACTTCTCAGAAGTTTGCTCTGAACTTCTCAGAAGATTTCTCTGGACTTCCCAGAAGTTTTCTCTGGACTTCCCAGAAGTTTTCTCTTGACTTCCCAGATGTTTTCTCTGGACTTCCCAAAAGTTTTCTCTGGACATCTCCGAAGATTTCTCAGGACTTTCCAGAAGTTTTCTCTAAACTTCCCAGAAGTTTTCTCTGGACTTCCCAGAAGTTTTCTCTAGACTTCCCAGAAGTTTTCTTTTGACTTCCCAGAAGTTTTCTCTTGACTTCCCAGATGTTTTCTCTGGACTTCTCCGAAGATTTCTCAGGACTTTCCAGAAGTTTTCTCTAGACTTCCCAGAAGTTTTCTCTGGACTTCTCAGAACTTTCTCTGGACTTTCCAGAAGTTTTCTCTGGACTACCCAGAAGTTTTCTCTGGATTTTCCAGAAGTTTGCTCTAGACTTCCCAGAAGTTTTCTTTTGACTTCCCAGAAGTTTTCTCTTGACTTCCCAGATGTTTTCTCTGGACCTCTACGAAGATTTCTCAGGACTTTCCAGAAGTTTTTTTCTAGACTTCACAGAAGTTTTCTCTTGACTTCTCAAAACTTTCTCTGGAATTTCCAGAAGTTTTCTCTGGACTACCCACATGTTTTCTCTGGACTTCCCAGAAGTTTTCTATGGACTTCCAAAAAGGTTTCTCTGCACTAATTAGACGTTTTCTCTGGACTTTCCAGAAATTTTCTGGACTTTCCAGAATTCTTTGGACTTCGAAAAAGTTTGTTCTGAACTTCTCAGGAGTTTTATCTGGACTTCCCAGAACTTTTCTCTGGTTTTTCCATAAGTTTTCAAAGGACTTCCCAGAAGTTTTCTCTGGACTTCCCAGAAAGTTTCTCAGCACTTATTGGATGTTTTCTCTTGACTTTTCAGAAATTTTCTCTGGACTGCTCAGAACTTTCTCTGGACTATCCAGAAATTTTTTCTGGGCTACCCAGATGTTTTCTCTGTACCTCCCAGAAGTTTTCTCTGGATTTCCATAAGTTTTCTAAGGACTTTCCAAAAAATTTCTCTGGACTTCCCAAAAGTTTTCTCTGGACTTCCCAGAAAGTTTCTCAGCACTCATTGGATGTTTTCTCTGGACTTTTCAGAAATTTTCTCTGGACTGCTTAGAACTTTCTCTGGACTATCCAGAAATTTTTTCTGGGCTACCCAGATGTTTTCTCTGCACTACCCAGAAGTTTTATCTGGACTTCCCAGATTTTTTCTTAAGGCTTTTCAGAAGTCCTCTGGGCTTCATTGAAGTCCTAAAAACTCAATGAAACTGTCTTGAACTGAAAGTGCTATAAAAATTATTCTAAAGATGTCTTATTATTTATGAAATTCAATAAATTTGCCTGATGTTTCCAAAATATATTAGAAACTCTCGGAACATATTTTGTTTTTTATTCATATTTATGAATCTTCTCTGACGATTCCGTTATTTTGCTGGAATTCTCAGAACTTTTTAGAAGTTCTCTGAAATTCTGTGAAGTTCTCCAATGTTTTCTCGTGTTTTTTTTTTTACTTTGTTTGTCATTTGTTCTTTGAACTTTGCTACAGCTATCGGGACTTCTCGATGATCAATTTTTCTAAAATTTAAAGCCACAGTTCTATGCTTATCGAAGTATTATTGAAGTTCATAAAATTGGCGTGAATTTAGCGGAACTAATTCTTCTATATCTTCAAGTATTCTGAAAGTCTGGACTTTCACAAACAAATTTGGGGCTTTCCTGACGTTATGTTACTGCTCTAAATATTTTGTTGAACTTGGCTAATGTTCAGAAAATTATTCTGAAATTTAAGGATGTTCCTAGAAGATCAAGCAATTATTCCGAACTTTTCGGAACATATTTGTAATTATCTGAATATCCCATAGATCTTGGAAAATTATTGCAAATGCCTACAGCTTTCTTGAAACTGTTTTAAATGTTATTCTTCCCAAAGCACTCGAATTATCTCAAGAGATAATAAATTGAATGGTAGAAATCACTAATGTTCTCTGGGGTTCTCTGAACTACCCCGATGGTCTCACAACATAAAAAAAAATGCAATTTTTCTGAATCTAGTGGAACCATCTTGGAGTTCTTTGATCTTCGTCGAAGCTCCCGCAATTTTTCTAAAGTTCTCGAAACTGCTCTGAAGTTTACGGAACTTCCCCTTAAAATTGTTCCTGCACTTTCCTGGTGTTCTACAAATTCTCTGTTGCTCTCAGAACAATGCTTAAGCCTTCAAACATTGCTCGGAGCAAATTTAAAGTTTCTGCAATTTACTTGACAATTTTATGGAAGTTGTTATTGCTGCACCAAAATTAATTAAACTGCCTAAAAAATCTTCAAACTTCCTTTATGTTCTCTGGTCTTGTAGCATGTATATTTCTAAAAATTTTTAAGATACCCAACTCACCCATACAGATCTTTAATCTGACCCAAACTTTGAACTCTCCCTGGAAAATGAACCAGCCTGTGGATGAATATCTCGATAATAAGACCATTAAAACTATACATTGGATTATCGTTAAGTTTTCGGAACTTTCCTGAAGTTTTCGGAATTTCCTGAAGTTTTCTAGTCTCCTTAAGCTTTTGGAGAAAAAAAAAATGTTCCCTCAGTTTTCCTCAAGTTCTCTGGTCTTCTGTGAAGTTTTCTGACCTTCCTCTAAATTCTCCTGATATCCTTAAAATCTCGCATTAAGTTTCTCGAAAATTCCCTGAAGTTTCCAAAGTTGTCCAGAAGTTCTTGGAATCTTCCCAATGTTTGAATTTTGCAGTTTTATGAAAAAATCGGAGTTTACCTTCAATCCACGTTTCTTTTAATAGGTGTCTATAATTTTAGTAGAGTATCTAAGACTTCTGTGAAGCTCTCCAAGCATCCCTGAAGTTTCTGGTATCGTGCTTATTTTCTCACAATTCCCCTCCCTGATGTTCTCTAAACTTCCATGGACTTCCTTATCCTTCACTGAATTTTGCGAAACAATTTTAAGTTTTCCACTATTTCCCTTAAATTAATGCCCTAAAGTTTTTGAAATTTTGTAGATATTCATTGAACCTTCTCTGCCCTGCAGTTCTCATAAGATTATAGGACAAAAGGTCGAAAGCCGTAAGGTACAAGGAGAAAAGGTCGAACGACAAAATGTCGAAAGGACAAAAGGTATAAGAGAAAAAAGGTCGAAGGGACAAAAGGTGATATTGAGCTTAGAGGGACAAATGGTCCAAATGGAAAATTGATCGAATGGACAAATGGTCGAATAAACCTGGACGCTCAAAATTTAAAAGATCTTTACAAAAACTACACAAGTGCTCCCAAAGAACTGTTTATGATTTAAAGCAGAAATATACTCTAGAGATAGTCAGTTATTTGTCTGATAAATTGTAATGACATGCACAGTAACTATTTGTTATCTTAATTTTCCAATGAACTGCACATGATTATCCTTAAAATATTTGACCTGTTTATCCATTCGACCTTTTTGTAGTGGTTAGAGTGTATATCAGACCTGTGCTTTCTCCTCTGCTCTCTGTAGTGGTTAGAGTGTATATCTGAATTATATGAATAAAATGAGACAAGTGTGCAACTCTTCGAATGCAAAATATTCAAATATATCGCACAGTTCTTAGTTCGAAATCGAGAGTCGAGCACTTGCACGAACAGAAAGGACTACTGGAAATCCGACACGAAGCACGAACAGCAACAAGCTCGTGGAGCGTGGAGCCATGATTCAGAAACTTCGGTCTCAATAATGGAATTGAGAGAATAGGTTGGGAGTGAGAAAGAAAGCCGGAGATAATCAATTGTCGATACCGTGAAAAAGAGAACAGCCCAAGTAACAATCTAAATGCTTGGAAGATTTATTCTTATTTTATCATTGTTTTATCATAGCATCCCTTCCAGCCCATGGTTGTATTACGGTTTTGTGTGCTTGTCATAAAATCAGGCCGTCAAGTCATCTATAAAACTGTTTTATGACTACTAAATTAAAACTCAGACTTCATAGTTTTAACGGTAGCTGTAAGGTGGTTCTGCATGACTACTTATAACTGAAGAATAAAACCAAAACAAACATACAATTATGTTTTATGGTACACTTTTTATGACCGATATAAAACTTGAAGCAGTCTTAGACCTTCATTAAAGCTTCATTACAACTATCATCTTTATCAGAGGCCTAAGATTCACAGATAAGAAATATACTGTTACAACAAAAAATACTCTGAAATTTTTTGTCATTATAAAAAACAAATCTATTCAGATATATGAAATGAAAACCCCTTCAGTGCTTCTGAACACGATGAAGATGAGACGATCGACAATATGAAACTCCTGGAGGAACTACAGTTATACGATCCCTACATAAGGCACAGTGCGGTGAAGGAGCTCTTAAAAATATTGAACAAGCGGCTTTCCGATACACTTCCGAAAGATCCACGAACCCTTCTTAAAGCAACGCCGACAGTTTCACTAAATCCGTTTGGAGATGGCCAGTATTGACATCACGGCTTTAAACCTTGTATTGAAAAAGCTTTTAGTGGATCCAATAAGCATTTCTTACATCTTGATTACAAGCGAAAATAGGAGGATCGCTTGGAATGTTGACTTTTTGACAGGTGGTCATGGTTTTTGTTTTGTTTTGATTCGCTGTACCGAATGAAACCAGCAAGCTAGTTATATAGCTTAAATATAACTTAACGCTCTCAATTTGGACTACGAAATGCTAAGATACAACCATTAGGTTTATGTTATGCTATAGAATTCCAATCTAGGAGAATATGTTATATTGAGGTATTTTTAAGGAGTAGCAAGTTATAACGAAAAAAAATGTCGCCGTATGAACAAATTTCACACAGTATGAATAATTACGCTTTAATTGATAGGCAATAAAACACTTTCATACATCTATGTATAATTAAATAATATGTGACTGTTTATTTCTCAACAGTAGTAACAGTTTTGTACTAAATAGATAATCTTTGAATGACTCTTTAATGCATGGTGCTAATGCAGACAAATTAAAAATATCCCTATATTTTAGTATTCATATGGCGCACTAAATTTATGCTCCTATTTGGTATAATAATCACCATAAATATTGCACGGCATGCTGTGAAGCATATACAGATTGGTTTAAAATTATAATAAAGTCGTCTTATTTTCAATGTACAATAATATCAGCCATTATAACCAACTGACAAGGATCATGATTTCACATCAAACATCGAAAGAATAAAACCACAATAAAATATTTCTCAATATTAACTATCATCCAAAAACCCCAACTTAAAACCTTCAAAGTTGTCAAAATGTTTTGCGTATCATGTTTTATCAACTTCTTCAGGAGCGATTTATGCGGTTGTAATATAGTTTTATGGTAGTCATTAGAAGGCTGTTAAAACTTTCTGACCTGGAGGAGGTTTTATGTTTTCATTTTTAACAATCACGTCTAGAGTGTGATAAAACTGACATAAATCCTATGCTCCTAAAGTAGTTCGCATATCAAGTTTTAATGACTGCATTAAAAGTGGGCCAATTGGCCATGACATGGCTGTATTGCGGTTCTCAGGAGATTGTTAAAGCAATGTGGTCGTCAGTGAAGGTTTTATAATTTGGTTATATCAACTGCTATAAAACTTAAATAAAACAAAAATTGTTGCTTAGGAGGATATTCTTGTGCTGCGATAGTGTGTGAAAGCCCCGCACGCAAATCTTGTAGGCAGAGGGAGATAGCGAGAGAATCACGAAAAGAGAACTAAGAGATGTCGCGTCCCAACAAACATTGAATGTTGAATAAGAGCTTATTCAGGCAAAAACAAGCTTATTCAGCTAAACAATAGCTTATTCAGCTGTTGATCAACCCAAATTGTTTGTTGGGGTGGATGGTGGCTGTATCAAGGTAGAACTGTTCATACATATGGACCAGTTAGGTCTGTGCCACAAATGGGAAAGAACTGTTCATGTGAGATCATTCAGTTGGTTATGTTCGAAAACTACGGACGTGTTTCTTCAACAATGGCGAGCAAGCGAGCACGACACTTTTGTCCATTTGCATTTTTATCCATTTTTACCTTTTCCATTTATCCTTTTAAACATTCATCATTTTTCCATTCGACCTTTTGTCCTTTTGTTCCTCTAAGTTCAGTTCAACCTTTTATTTATTCGACCTTTTGTTCCTTCGACCCTGTGTCTATTCAACCATTTGTCCATCAAACTTTTATCACTCTATTTTCATTTTGACCTTTTGTCCCTCTATGAACAATTTGACCGTTTGTCCATTCGACGTTTTGTGCCTTAGACCTTTTGTCTTCCAACCTTTTGTCTTTTAACCAAATATATCATATTATCAAGTTTTTGAAAGTTACAGAATTTCTTAGTCTAGCTTAAAACCTTAATTGTTCACCTTTGGTAAGATCAAAGCTTTCTTACAAATATAATATTTGAAAAATCGCATCATGAGAACTGAAATCAGATTGCAGCCTCTTCCTCGGGTGGCCCCGGAACATGTCCGGGAGTAACAGGGCACTCAATATGATCACCTCAATCGCCTTGTTGTTGAATTTTCATGTGATTTGAAGTGTCACATGCTGAGATTTGGATCTTCTAGCCAGATTATGATTACTTCCCCGAAGCGATGTGGCCAATGTGGACTCAGTATGGCTGCCATTGACCTTGTTTTCGAATTCTCGTGTGATTTGATGTATCGCACATTTTTGTTTATTTGTTGTATCAAGGCCCATATTCCCGAAACTTGTTCGAGACATATCTCCGCAATCAGATGACCGAATAAAAAAATATTCAACATATCAACTAACAGACATGTTCATATATCATCCAGCTAACTCGGTATGCGGTATGTACTATCCAAAGACACATTTCAGGTTTTATTATGTTCTTCAAGTCCATTTTAAGTCTTAAGTAGACACTGCGCTCTTCAAAACTATGATGAATCCAAAATTGTTACTTGATATGGCCTTCTTTGACTTCTCTGCTCATCCCGTATTGTTTTTGCAATCAATGCCCAGCAAGGTCATTCCAACTGACCTTGCTAAGCCAAAACATCACCCTTCTATCTGTTGTCAAGCTCATTCAGTTTATCCACTCCATCACAGTCAGCTCGTTGTTTTTTTTTTTTCATTCGTCAGCCTCTGAAAACCGCACAGCACAAGAGATGATTTAAAAAAGACTAATCACCAGCAACCCTTATCCCGACGAGGCGGATCAAAACTGCTGCTCATCAACATTATCAAAGCGCCATTACATCGTTCATGAATGTTCATCAAGGGACTGCTGGTAACATATTTCATGATGCTCATAACTTCCCCACCCCTCCCTCCATGATGAAACCAAACCCCGCCCATTGGCTCCACTCACCCACAAGCGCATGGATGTCTACATTGTCACGCTGTCATCGTTTTCAATTTTCCTCTCCCATTCTGTTTCACTTTTCCCATCAACTCAACTCATGACATGATGCTTGTTCGGAATGGACGGGGAATTTTAATTTTCGTCATCCTGACGGGTACGGCCTTCTTGCTGTTGACGTTGTTGTTGTTGTAGATACTGCGCTCAAATCAACCGTCAAGAGATGTATAACGAAGCTGCTGATGATGATCATCACATCCAGTCAGCCAGTAGTGGATGCTCGAGTTTCAAGATCCTTCCATCCTTCATTTGGCCATCAGGCCGCAATTCATGCCATAACTCATGAGGGAATATACTTACACACACACTCCAGCACGTCCCGTGTACCCGTCACCATTGTTGGCATCGTTGTTCCACCATCTAGTCTCGGTACGGTCGGTATGAATAACGAAGCGAGCTCGCTCAAGAGGGTTGGCGAGCGAAAATTAAAGCGAAACACAAACTTTTTTTTATCAACGCCTTTGGCGGCAATGTTGACTGTCGCTGCCATCGTGAACATCCAGTGCCAACGAGGAACGAACCCTTAGCTCATCTCTGTTGTGGGTTGCTGGCTGCTACTGGCTTGATCCGTTGAGTTCCGTCGTTGGTGGAAGTCATTAATTATTGTGGGACTTTCGCTCTTTTGGGCTGACACACACTGCACTGGTCACGAAGTTGATCGTCTACGAGTGTTTGAATTTGCATATGATTTGATGGAAACTTTCGGAACGCGTCCGTATGCTTTTAACCTGTAAGTTGTGAATGGCTGTTCAGTCTCGACAAAATCAAAATACTGCTATTTAATTTTTGTCCAACGTTTCGGTCCGTTCGAACCTGTAAGGATAATCTGTATGTTTTGTGCAGTTGGATGCTACCCCATTAAGCAATATATATGGTTAACCGTACACCGTTCGAAAAATTCATGTTAATTTCTGCGAGATATAGCGCACATAAAATTAACGCTAAATTTGGCATAAATTTACGCGATTTTTCGTGTAAATTTAAGCGCAATATCGCATAAATTAGCAATATTGTATGCAAGCTTGTAAACGATTTCGCTGTTTATGCCAAGTATTGCTCAAAATTAAACGAAGGGAGATTTTACGCGATAGTTAAAATTCATAATTTTTTTCTGTGTAGTGCCGTTTTCCATACGGAAGGTTGCCATAACGGATATTAGCCATAAAGCTAACTCTGTTTCTGGATGATAGCCGATAGCCCTTTAATGAACATTTGCTTCTTAACAATCTAAAAATTCAAACCTACTCAACAGATAGTGGCGGTAGTTTGTATACGTCAAGCACAATAGATTTGACTATAGTCATAAGGGAATTAAAACGATTGTTATAATTAAGGCGGGACTAGAGGGGAGTTGCTTAGTTAACGGGTTTCTCAGTCTTAAAACAATCTTTATTTTTTTTTTATATTTTTTTATAAACTACCGTTGTTTTTAACTGGTGATCGAAATTATGACCAAGTAGTTTTTTTCAATTAAATATCATTAAATAAAACCAAAATATGGAAAATCAGCCACAACAACGATTAAACTGTTGACAATAACGGCAAACAATATTTTCCCTTGTAAAACGGCACAACCGATGCACAGTGGTCCAGGATTGGAATTTAGCAAGACAAAAGTCCATAGTACTTTTGTTTTAGGATTTAAGCGTTTGGTGTCTTCAGTGAAGTTTTTCTTCTTAAAATTATCCTTCTTGTGGTGTCTTCAAACAAATTTTTTGAAATCCAAAACCTAACTTTCTTATTTAAAAAATAAAGACACACATTGTTCAAGGAAGTTGTTGGTGAATTAATTTCAAGCAACTGGAAAAAGGTTTTTTTTTTGTATTTCTTACCGTTTTCATTTTAGAGATTTTTTTCTGAACTGCGTTAGGGTGCAGCCAAAAAAAAAAATCAGTTTTTCAACTCTAACTTTTTTATTTCAAATTTTTCGTAAAAACTGTCTGCAAAGAATTTTTAGAACTCGTCAAAATACACAACTTTTCTCAAGAAATAAAATCTGTATCTCTCGACCATCAAAAGATATTGAAGATTTTCTATACAAAATAGGCCCTTTCAAAATGTCAACCACTCAAAACGCGGAAAACGTACAGACATTTTTAGCCATCTTTTGAAAGGATATACTTTAGTGTATATTATATGGGAAAACTGGAGATAAGTTTTTCCTTTATCTTAAGTTAAACTTATTTAAGTTCACTCACTTTTGCAATTAAATTTGGTAATAACTCCTTCTAAAATAGAGGAAGAAATGATTTTTTAAAAGAAAAACGTGTGTCTTGCTAAACTACAAAAGTCTGTCTTATACTTTCTTATGTAAAATTGTAAATTAACAGGAAACAGTCAAGAAAAGGTTTTGAAATAACTGCCAAAAAAAATGTTTGCTTCTTGTAATATAGAAAGTTGTCAAGTAGGTTTGAAAGGAGACCATCATTTGAGTACGTCGTGTACAGCATTCGTTCAAGTTTATGTTTGTTATGTTTTTGTTTCTTATCTAAGTGTTCTTATTCCTTATTAATTAATCAATTTATTTAATTAAAATTAAAAATAATACAGATGTCAAAAGCAATCTCAAAAATACATCTTCAATATTAACAAGCCTATTGAACTTTCGCGCGTGAAATTCTCGAAATTTCCTAATCGACTTATTACGCGTTTCCTGCGCTTCTTCGCTGCACATGCCAATTGGTAGTATGGTGTGCTTAATAAATGTCACTCCATGAATCAATAATTTATGGACCGTTGGCGACAGCGGATACCATCCATATTTAATAACATATAACCTACGCGTTTCTTGGTCTTGGCGTAAGAATGGTATGCTTTGTAGTTGATTTGCTTACGGCTGTTCACGATCATCAAAATCACATGCATGCGCTCCATTATATCTCTGTCCATTATAACCCTTCGCATATCACATTGAATTGTTGGAAAAATTTTCTGGCGGTATTCCCGTCGTTGGAGTTTAGTTTCCACCTCCAGGCAGCGGTTCACCTATCCGAAGCCCTAGCCGATTTCTTATTTCTGTAGCAATATACTTTTCCCTGTCTTTTACTGCGGCGTTAGTTTTAGAGACCCGCTAGCCTTGGTTCCACAAATTCAACCAGATTGTTCAATGTCCCTTTCAATATTAGGATATACGCTAAGACTTTGTATGCAATTTCCAGTTGCAATTGTGCAGACATTTTCACAAATCGAACTAATAACAATAACCTCGTGTTTTGTAACCAGCCTGCTATGCTAAACACGTGCTGAAACCACTGACATAAGCAGACAACTCTGGATCAACAATAGAAAATGGCCCATCAGCATTTGTAAACAAACCGTTCCAAAGCCCTTTACTCACAAAGCGAAGGCCACCCACGCAAACCAACACCATCATCGGATAGGGAAAACTACTACCTACACTTTGGGCTTTGGAACGGTTTGTTTACAAATGCTGATGGGCCCTGAAAGCCGAACATTGCATTAGGCTAAATGTTACATAGAAAGATTATCTTCGTCGATTTTTTCTTTGTATCCTCATAGCGATTTTAAGTCATTTTTAGCTGTTAAAAACTCGCAGTGCGACAAAAGTAGTTATTATCTACCATCTCATACCAAAATCAGGAAAAGTAACGGTTTTGTAGCCAAGCTATTAACAAAAGAGAAAGCCGACGAAGAGAATCTGTCAATGTTACATTGGACCTAATGCAATTTTCGGGTTGATTTACGTTGCGTTGGAAACGCACGTAAAAAAGCATGTACCGTTAATATGACCGCATTTAATCTGAACACTTTTCAGTTTGACCTTGCTCCAACGTCATTCAGCGTATAGAATTAAGAAAACCAAATAGGTATTAGGAAACAGATCGCAGAACATAACGAAAGAAGAACATAAGCTTATTATCTGAACGCTCTTTCGGAGCACTGATAGTGTTATATTATAAATAACCTGAATTCAGACGAGAGAAGAAGGAGAAGAAGAACAAGACGAGACATAAGGAAAAAAAAGTACACTAAGCAAAGGATGAGAATTACTAACACATTAAAATTTACCATTTGGTTGGACCTCTGAAAACTATTTTTTGACTGTTTTTGTTAATTTACAATTTAACATAAAAAGGATATTAGAAAGACTTTTGTAGTTTAGCAAGACACATGTTTTGCTTTTAAGATATCGTTTCTTCCACTATTTCAGAAGAAGTTATTACCAAATTTAATTGCAAAAGTGAGTGAACTTAAATAAGTTTAACTTGAGATAAAAAAAACGCATCTCCAGTTTGCCCATATAATATACACTAAAGTATGCCCTTTTAAAAGATGGCTAAAAAATGTCTGTACGTTTGCCCCGTTTTGAGTGTTTGACATTTGAAACAGTTAGCGCTCAATTTCCGAGCCGAGCAGTCGATGTTTTTGGACAACCAAGTTCTGGAAGTCGTTCACGGACTATTGTACGTTTTTGTATCGATTATTTTCTACCGTCGCTTCAAGTATCGCGTTCGCGTTCGCCGCGACGTCATATTCCGCGATGCCGCGCCCCGAAAATACGTTTCGCGTTGACTATTCGCAGATTCATAAGTTCGTCGGGAAAGAACTCGGTCTTACGCGCGAAAACGTGCTTCTACTCCAACCAAGCAGACGGCTTGGATGTACCTTCGTGAAGGTCAACAGCCTCGAACTTGCCGAGAAGATCGTGGAGCAACACGATAGCAAGCACGAGTTCGTGTTTGATGGCAAGTCCTACAAACTACGGATTACGATGGATGACGGTGCGGTGGAGGTAAAGTTGCTCGAACTACCCGAAAGCATCACTAACGACAAGATCGCAGTTTTCCTCGCCGACTACGGAGAAGTTATTAGTGTTCGTGACCTAATGTGGGATGACAGATATAGTGATTTTGGTGGTGTTAATACCGGTGTTCGTGTTGCTCGAATGGTAGTAACGAAGAACATTCCTTCACTCCTGACAATCCAGGGCGAAGAAACTGCGGTGGGATACAAGGGGCAGCGGCAAACTTGCTTGCACTGCCATGAATTTGCACACATCGGCATCCCATGTGTTCAAAACAAAAAACTGCTAGTGCAGAAGCTCGTAGCACATCAATCCTACGCTAACGTAACGAAGGGAAAACCGTCCAAACCTCAACCGATGAAACAGCTATCGGATCCACGAAAACCATCATCGAGCTCGACTTCAGGAACTTCGGGTTTGAAGGCAAGTCTCCTTGGAGCAAGTGAGACACGAGTTGCAGCAGCACAGCGGAAAAACACAATGCCGCCACCGGTTGCACCATCTACAGCAAAACCCTCCGCAATGCAAGCTATTGTCCAACTCTCGCCGCTGTCAATCCCGATCGGTACATCCGTATCTCATCGCAGAACCGATGGCAACGACACGGACAGCTCACAAACATCTCTTGCTTCGAACAACAGCCGACGCACGCGTAGGCATCCACCGGGTAAGAAAATACAACACTCCGGAGATGATATCACCTCCGAACACGAACACATCAGAGTTTCCGATGAAGAAATGCAGCAATAATGGAGTACGTCAGCTGTAATATCGGAACCATAAATATAAACACCATCACCAACCAAACCAAGACATTGTGTTTCTGCAGGAGGTTGAAAATGAACAGCTTGCATTACCCGGCTATATCGTTGTCTGCAATGTCGACCATGCGAGAAGAGGAACGGCAATTGCTCTAAAAGAACATATTAAATTCTCCCACGTAGAGAAGAGCCTGGACGGGAGATTGCTCGCCCTTCGTGTTCACAACACTACGTTTTGTAATGTGTATGCTCCATCGGGTTCCGTGCTTCGTTCCGAACGAGAGCGGTTTTTTAACAACACCATCGCGTATTATCTTCGTCATCGCACCGATCACATCATCCTTGGAGGCGACTTCAACTGCGTGATTCGACAATGCGATGCGACGGGGCACAACTCGAGTCCCGCTCTTCAAGCCACCGTTCAGCAGCTACATTTGTATGACGTGTGGCAGCAGCTCCGTCCACGAGAGATGGAATACACTTACATCACACACAACTCCTCGTCCAGGCTCGATCGGCTATATGTAAGTGCCGGTCTACGAGAACAGCTGAGATCAACAGCTGTCCATGTGTGCTGCTTCTCGGACCACAAAGCCGTCACCGTGAGAATTTGCCTTCCTCTCCCCGACAGAGCACATGGTCGTGGTTTCTGGGCGCTTCGTCCCCACCTCCTGACCACAGAAAATATAGACGAGTTTCAAATACGGTGGCAATATTGGACTCGTCAACGCCGAAATTATTCGTCGTGGATGGAATGGTGGCTGTCGTGCGCAAAGCCGAAAATAAAGTCCTTCTTCTGTTGGAAGTCAAAAATAGCATTCGACGAATTCAATGGTGAACAGCAACGGCTCCACGATCTACTACGGCATGCGTACGATGGCTACCAAAACAACCGTGCCATGCTCACCACCATCAATCGGGTAAAAGCCGAAATGCTTTCAAATCAACGAAGTTTCTCCGAAATGTTTGTGCGGACAAACGAAACCTACGTTGCTGGTGAACCGTTGTCGACCTACCAGCTAGGCGAGAGAAGGCGCCGAAGGACCACCATCGAGCAACTGCGAAACGAGAGGGACGAGATCATCGGTGATTCTGCTGCGATACAGGATCATATGGTCCAATTCTTCTCCGATCTATAGAAGATGGACCCTTTCAGTGCGAGAGAGTCATCCCCGAGCACGATGCCGTAAACGAAGACTGCATGAATGAGGTAACAACGGCTGAAATACTTTCTGCCATCCGCACAAGCGCATCCAGAAAATCACCAGGCTCTGATGGGCTGCCGAAAGAGTTTTATCTGCGTACTGTCGATGTGATACATCGTGAACTGAACCTGATTTTGAACGAAGCTATCAGGTCAAATTTCCCGAGTCAGTTCGTCGATGGAGTGATCGTGCTGGTGAAGAAACGAGGTGCGGGGGACACCGCACGTTCATACAGGCCAATTAGTCTAGTCAATTATGACTATAAAATTCTCTCGCGTGTCCTAAAACAGCGACTTGAAAATGTATTCCGTGCCCATGGTGTTTTGACTGGCTCGCAAAAATGCTCAAATACTGGACGCAATATCTTCCAGGCCACGTTAGGTTTGAAAGATAAAATTGCACAGCTGAAAGCGAACAGGCAAAATGGGAAACTGATCTCTTTCGATCTCGATCATGCATTCGATCGTGTGGACCAACGCTTCTTGTTCGATACGATGCGAGCTATGGGATTCAACCCGGCGCTTGTGGATTTGCTCTCCCGTATATCAGCAGCTTCTTCATCTCGCTTACTTATCAACGGACACCTCTCTGTACCCTTCCAAATCGAACGTTCGGTCCGCCAAGGGGACTCTCTCTCGATGCATCTTTTTGTACTCTATCTGCACCCACTCTTGCGGCGTTTAGAACAAGTGTGTGGAGCAGATCTAATCGTCGCATACGCAGATGACATCAGTGCCATCGTCACCAGCGTCGATAAGCTCGATGCGATGCGGGATTTGTTCCGACGTTTTGAAAGAGTAGCAGGGGCGCGCTTGAATGAAGCTAAAACAACGGCAATCGACGTCGGCCTCATTAACAATCCGTTAACTGTGCCGTGGCTTCGTACCGAAAACACTATCAAAATTCTCGGAGTTATTTTCGCCAACTCGGTGCGGGTAATGACCAAGTTGAATTGGGACCTACTCGTGACAAACTTCGCTCGGCAAGTGTGGCTACACTCGTTACGCAGCCTATCCTTACATCAAAAGGTAACGCTGCTGAATACATTCCTATCATCGAAGATGTGGTACATAGCAGCAAACTTGAATCCAACGGCGGCACACGGGCGAAGCTGACGGCTACCATGCGGAGCTACCTATTCCGTGGTGCATGTGCGACCATTCCGATGGAGCAGCTAGCGCGAAAACGGGAGGATGGCGGTCTCAACTTACAACTACCAGCGTTCAAGTGTAAGGCATTGCTAATTAATCGGCACTTGCAAGAAATGATCTCCCTTCCTTATTATAATTCTTTCCTCAACCAAGTAAACTCCCCCCCCCCCCCTACAGACTCTCCCTGCCTGAAGATAATCCTAAACCATTTTCCAAACTTCCCCTTCCAAATCCGACAACACCCTTCCGCTGAGCTCATCCATCGTTTTTTCGTCGAACGTACATCCAGACCGAAAGTTGAAACAGCAAATCCAGCAATCAACTGGCCCTGTGTGGAAGAATATAGCTACTCGTGATTTATTGCCTTCGAGCGCAGCTCTCTCTACATGTGGACGAATCAAAAATTCTCAAATCGGCGACTGATGTTTACCATGAGAAGAGCGGATGGAGAAAATTGCCTTCACTGCATTACGTGTATTGAAACAATACAGCACAAATTCTTCGGCTGCCCCAGAGTACGGGCTGCTTACGATTTGCTACAACAAAAGCTGTTGGTTGTGACTGGCAGGCGACGATCTCTTCACTTCGATGATCTTCTCCGGCCCTCACTGGAGGGAGTAGCAGCGAATAATAGAACATTGATAATGAAAACTTTGGTAACCTATATCACCTTCATTGATAGCTGTAATGGCAGGATTGATATAGATCAACTGAAATTTAATTTTGAAATCGAGGTTTAAATAATTATGTGAATAATTTTTACTAAACAAACAAACAACAAATAAACGTACTTTTACAAAAAAAAAAAAAAAAAAAATCATTTGAAAAGGGCCTATTTTGTGTAGAAAATCTTCAATATCTTTTGAAAGTCAAGAGATACAGATTTTATTTCTTGAGCAAAGTTGTGTATTTTGACAAGTTCTAAAAGTTCTTCCAACACAATTTTAAAGAAAAATTTGAAATAAAAAAGTTAGAGCTGAAAAGCTGATTTTTTTTGGGTGCATCCTAACCCAGTTCAGAAAAAAATCTCCAAGTAGTGAGCCAATTTAAAATCGTTAGTTTCCACCGGTTACTAATAGGTTCACTAAAAAGGTTTTAAAAATATGTAACGATTGGAACAAAAGCGCACAAAACTATTTTGACAACTTAGTACAGGATTGTTAACGGAATGACGAATTGTGCGAAGGATTGACTGTCTTAAAAACCACCGGTCGGGGTGACAGGAAAAGATGCCGAACATTCATAGATGATATAAAGGACAATCCCGAATTGATTGCATATAAACAGCTGTAACTTTATAACTATGGTAACAAATGACTTAAAATTTTCAGAGAAGATTCTTAGACTAATTCTTAGTAAGACAACAATAGACCAAGGTTCAATGGCAAACTAATACCCACTTTTCAATTAAGGAATCCAAAGCTGTCTTTAAACTTTGTATAGTTGCGGAAAAGTCCATCCTCCTTCCTCGAGGTTCTTTTCGAAATTTTTTTAAACTCTATGAGCTCTTTTGAAATTCTTCTCAGAAGTCCACTGGAATTACGCTTACAACGCTTCATGATTTTTTTCTCAGAACACTTTGGAACTCAAATTCCATTAGAGGTTCAGAATTTTTTCCCGGAATGAACTAGAAATTATCCTCGGAATTCGCTTGGAATTTTGCTTACAATCCTTTTGGAATTTCACTCATTTTTCTCACTTGATTTGATTTTCTTGGTATTCTTTTCGAAATTATCTTGGACCTATCTGCAGGATGCACTAAAAATTATCCGTTACCGTCAATGTTCAATAAAACTTGCTTCTCCAATCAAATCAAAAACCATCAGAATGTTGCAGGTTTTCCACCAAATAAAGTTTGCCCCTATTTTCGGATTTTTTTTTATCATAAATTTTCAGTAAAGCAGCTTCCCTCCAATTATCAGAATGGTGCAAATTTTACACCAGAAATTATTATTAAAATGTGTTTCTCTATTCAGCAGAAGGATGCAAATTTAAAACCAAAAAAATTCCGAAAAGCTTGCCCATCCGTTCACCAGAACGGTGCAGATTTTCCACCAGAAATTTTCAATTTAGCTTAATTTTAAATAAAACTTGTGCCTTCATTTACCAGACTAGTGCAAGTTTTCCACCAGAAATTTTCTGTTCATTTCATTAATCAAAGCGATGCAAATTTTGCACCAGAGATTTTCAAATTTCCTCCATTCGCCAGAAAGGTGCACCAAAAAATGTCAGTGAAGTTTGTTTCACCATGCACCTTCAGGTTTTTCCTCTTCATGCACCAGAATGGTGCAAATTTTCTGCCGTACATTTTCAATGAAGCTTGCATTCATCAGATCTTTTACATTCACCACAGTGATGCGAACTTTCCATCAGAAATTTTCAGTTAAATATGCACCTCCAAATTTTTAGCGTGGTTCAATTTTAGAGCCAGAGTTATTCATTTTGATTAGTCCTCCATGCACCATGATATTTTTACACTAGACATATTCAATAAAAAGCATTTTCCTCGATTTACCACCACGAAGATGAACTTTTATCAATCTTAAATTTACCCTTTAATTTTAACACAATCTTGAAAAAAAAAAAATACCCCAGAAATGTGGTGCAATTTTTTGACCAAAAAATTTCATTGGAGTTTGTCCCTTCATGCACCTTTCTGGTGCAATTTTCAGGCACCATCTGAAAGGAATTGACGCAACAAAAGGGTTTCAATTTTACCTTCAAATCAAGTTATCAAGAAATCAAAATATTTTATATCATAACTTTGTAAATATGGAAATAAAATTTTTATTTATAAAAGGTGGGGCAATTGCCCCACCTTGCCCCACCCTGTGCACGCCAATGGCTGCAGTACTTCTCGGTTATTCGGAAGTTTTCCACCGGGAACCTGGTAATGGGCTGACCGATCAACCACTTCTCAACTCCATGGCACTATTGTATCCAGAGATGACAGCACAATATGTTTACAAACATTGAGGTAGAAAAAATCTGGCAAAGCATACTATGAAATATGCCCTATCAGCATACCTGCTTTTCTGCTGAAATCAAGGTTTATCTGCAATCTGAGTTCCGAAAGCCAATTTCTGTTTTCTGAAGCATCAAATCGACTTGCAGCCTTCAACAAAGTTGTTCATTATAGTTTTATGTATAACATATTTTAATTTCATGCAATTCAGTTCATTAGAATAAAAGTTAAAATGATTTTAGTGGGTCATCATTCTCTCCCATACTAATTTGACGAAAATCCCGAACAAAATTGAAATCATTGGCGCGACCTCATAACGTTGACCAATTTAGCTGCTTCTTTGCATAGATGTTTGTTTTTGTATTATGAACTGAACTAGGGGGTGGCCTATCAAAAATATCAATCTTTTTTCCAGAATGAAACACCCTACTGCAATACATATCTTCGTACAAGTCTTCCTATGATTGTCGATCGTATATAACTTATGTTAGATGAAATACTTGCAAACTGCAAAATGAATCCGAAATTCCTTGGTCGGGTATATTACTCACTCAAAATGTCACTTCCAAAATTCCACTCTGTGTTCATACAAGCATTCAGGTTCTTCTTGTACTGGGTGAAACCACAACGGAATCGAGATTATTAATATTGTGTACCGCTGCCACGGACGGTCTATCCCCTCGGGACCCAGCCCCTCGTCAGTCAGCGTCAGCTTCATTTTTCTCCACACTCAACTACGACGGCGACGACGACGACGACGCCGAAAACGACCAACGTTGCGTTCGTTGGGTTGTCTCCTGGAAGTTGGTTTCCCTAATGCATGTAGTATGTAGGTAGGTAGCGCTCGACTGCTGGATTACAAACCGGCCGGTCGACTCCAAAGAGCACACCACAGAGCACCGGCTATGATTTATGTGTTGGCCGGTACTGGAGCTGGGAGCCTGGCACTGCCGGTGCCCATCCAAATCAAACAACCGCTCGACGCCAGACGCAGGACAAAGTCAGACCGCACTGACCGACCGGCCTCCGGTCTAAATGGGCCGAAAACGTTCCGGCGATGCAACAGTTTTGTTAATTATGGTCGAACGTGAACAGATTCTCTTTCTCTCTATCTATCTCTGCCTATCGTTGTTTGTGTGTATTTTTCGGCTGATGGGATGAATGAAGAGGGAAATTTGTTTACGCTGGAGGTCCGGGCCCAAAATGCGTGGCTGTCATTTGTGGTAAAACTGTACGTGAAGTTTAGTTCCGGGTACGGGATAAATATTTGAACCGAACAAATGGTTTGCCTCGGCCAGCCCAGAGGACGTGGGTTGAATTTGCCATCGTGGCGGATAATTTTTAAACCCAGCAAAATATCGAAAAAATGTTAGACCGAAAAACGCTTTGACTTACTGAAAGGAACACAAATAGAAACCTACATCAAAGAGCTGGATAATGGATTATTTTAATTAAACACCATCACACAAAGTTTGTCTAGTACACTGAGGATGCAAGAAAAGCCAAATCGCAACCGACTGATTTGATCGTCGGAGAGCAGCAGGGTGGAACGATGGAGCAGCGAGTGGTGAGTTCCGACGAAAAACGCTTTCAGTAGAAACAGATTTTATAAGATAGGAGATAAAGAACATAAACGCGTCTTCTTCGAAAGTTATGGCCATGAAGCTCGACGGAAAACTGAATCAACTGACAAAGTTGGCCAACAGGGACGTTTCAAGGATTCAGATTGAATGCCAAACTAAACAATGGAAATTATTCAGTGACTTTCTATTAAATTTGCCGCTAGAAATTATGCCATTATCAGACGACATTCTTTGTACAGTCAACTTTCGATATTCAGATATTCAAGGGACCATCAAAATAAAGATCCTGATATTTCTACGGCATTCCCCATTGCCGAAATCCCCGGTCACGCCCCCGTGAAAGCAGTAAAGAAACGAGCAACCCATCCCGCCACAGACCGGGCTTGATTGCAAACAACGCGCTCGCATCGCTGATGTGTCTTCCGGGGGGAAATCCAACCGGCTCGTAAATGTTTGAAAAGCTTTCGTAATTAGAACCAATCTGAGGAATTCTACCCACCATCAGCGTCTGCTTCGGTCGGAAAAAAGAAAGCATTTTGCAGGCCTCCTAAGGGGGAAACTTGTTCCCGTTATTTTGAAATCTATCTCCGCTTTCCGGGAATCTGCAGAGTGGATACATCAGTACGGGTACGGACGAATCTCGGAGCTGGGATGGAAAATGAAGAAAAATGATCTCATTTTTAATTACTAGTACTTCAGAGCTGTTGCCGGGCTGGTAAGAGGACGACCACGGTAGGAACTAGCTATGGCTACTAGGTGCTCGCTGCCGTTTGATGACGAGGAGACGGTGCGCATGGTTTAGTGTCCTAAGTGCGGAGCAAACGTTTGAGGTTGAAAGGAAGCACGTCGCACATGTAGAGTACCAACCGGCCTCCATGCCGCTGACTGGAACCGTCCGTCGTTGGCAGGATAGTTGATGAGGGTGATGATGGCAATGTTGATGGTGCCGCTGTGGTGATGATGTTGTTTCCAGACGCTAATCTAGTGGAAAGGTTCATTCCGGATTTAACAGCTTGTTTGTAGTAATTTGCAGCGATTTTTTTCAGCCCCTCGGTTTTGCTCTCGGAAAGAAGGACCCACCGAGCGCAGGCGATGAGCAACACCGTACCAGCTTCATTTACACCGATATTTCTGTTGGGCTTGCTAAGCGGTCTTGCTGTCATGTTGCATCACATGGATTGACACGCGGGTTACGAACGGCAGCTGCACTTGGAGGGCAATTATTTTTTTGTTTGATTCTATGTGTAGTGAAATGTCAGGATATCAGAATGCGGTTAGTTTGAGGGGGTTTCTGCTGTGAAAAGGATTCAATGGTATTAAAAGTACCTATAGAAAATGCATTTCTGTATTCGTATGATTTTAAATCAAATAAAAGCAGATTGTAAAAATATGAACTGATATGAAATGTTTCATCCACAATGAGGGTCTTCCTGAAAACATGAAATCGTTACAATATTACGCTGAGCAGTTATTCATTAATGCGGCGCTGGTGGTGCAGTGATAAGCGTGATTAACTCTAACCGCAGCAGGCCTGGGTTCAATCCCAGTCGGCGCCGCCGGGATGTTCAGAGGCATAAAATCTCTGATCACGCCTTCCTCCGGGAAGGGAAGTAAAGCCGTTGGTCCCCGGTTCATGAGTTTGATGGGTCGATAGGTAGGGTCCAGGTGTGGGAGCTGCCTCCCTGGCGTCGGTAGCATTGGTGCTCAGGAAAAAAAAAACAAGGAAAAAAAAAGCTTAAAGTTGCGTATGATTATATGGCTTTACATTTTAGAAAAATCTCATCTCTTGATAACTTTAGGAAAGTTCAAAGAACAAAGGACAAACAATTTATAAACACCAGGAAAAACGAGGTTTTTTAAAATAAGTTCCAAGAGTTTCTACTAAATTTTGGGATATCAGGCAAATCTATAGAATTTCATAAATATTAAGACATTTTTAAAGAAATTTCTATAGCACCTTCAGGGAAGATCTTCGAACTCCAAGACAGTTGCATTAAGCTTTTAGGACTTCAATGTATATACATGCAATAACATTTTTATAGCTGAAGTTGTAATCCAAAACAAAATATTATTATCACAAAAAAAATTATCAATGAATAAATCAAATAAAGTTAAAATTTGGGTATTCTTCCATATACTTCTTAAATAGTTCTCGTTTTTGTTCTGTTATCTGTTATCGGTAGCAAAATTAAATCGACTAGAGCTATAAAAAAATAAAACAGAGTATCACATTTTTTTAAAATTCATTCGCACTTTCTGCTTTAGAAAATTAAGTTTAGATTAAATGATAATTGACTTAGTGCAATAACCGCATCAATTTTTGAGTTGAAATTAAAACAGTGGATCAAATGTGTCCACTCTCCCCTATATGCACAAACTGCACCTGAATTCGAGCTCAAATCGAATCAGTATCACCGGCTAAAAATGGAGAAAAACGATTAGCTTTAACAGATTAACTTTTTTCTTTCCCCACCCGAACCTCCTCACAGATTTTCCATTTCCCTGTCAACCCGAATGCCGATAGCAACGAGACATTCAATTTTCCAACACGCTTTTTCTCATCGCCGGCACAACTGCTTCGTTATCAATTTTTTACGATTATCGATAAATCACCTCAGCAATCGAAGGAAGAACGCTTGCAGTTGAAGTTTGAAGTAATGGACTTTTTTTTTTCGTTTCCCGTACCATGGAATATAGGTAGCTTCTACCTGGTCCATAGTCAGTCAGACTTTGCCCGAGCACACCGGAATGCTTCCCCGGAAGGTGCTGATGACACATCGAAAGGTGAATCGAATCTTCCCGTCGTCGTTGTCGTCGGTACGGGAGCATTGTGTCACTCCGATAACGGGACACAGGAAGATCAATTGTGCAATTCTGAAAGCGAGTGGAAGCAGTAGTAGCACGGATTTAATCGCTTAAGTCAGTTTGGAGTGTGACATAATGAAGAATGGTCGGAATGGGTTCGATAGAAACTGAAATTTGAATTTAACATATATAAAAAATAAGACATTGCAATGCAACGATCTTGCAAAGTAAGGAGGAACTAAGAAATTAATATTTATTCTGATGAACTGATTAAATAAATATGTCGGTAAAGCATAATTATTTCTCATGCAGAATTGAACCCAACTCGACCATTAAAACCAAAATGTTATTTTGAATCAGACATCCTTTACAGGAAATTGATTGATAAGTTGTCTTTTGATCTTCCACTTGCTGCACAAACCTCTTCCTAGGAGCTCATGGCAAACATCGAATATTTGCTAAAGTAATTACTAACGTTCAGTCCAAGGTGCAGGCACGGCTCCACTGCTACTATGGGATCGTCCCTTATACACAGGTGGTCAAAATATGTTTGTTACTTGAACTGATTGTTTGATATCCTAGATATATATTTGGTCATATTTCAACCATTGATTCTTCAGTTGGAGTGTTAACCTTTGCGTACCCAAGTTTTTCATCTAAAAAAATCGGAACTATGAGGCTGTGCCTCCATATTCCTGGAACGAGGCCTGCAGCCATTATTGATTAAGCAGTTCCAGGAATGGGAAGGTTCCAAATAAGAGGATATCCAACCTCGTTTGGTCCAGTGGACACTGCTTTCTGAGTCGTCTTCTTCAGGGATCTGAATGTTAACGATTGAATCAATTGGGTTCTTTAAGGCTATTGAGGTAAATGCATATTCGAAATCTGCATTAAAAATAGAACCCAAATCCAAAATTTCATAAATTGTGGTACACTGGAACTATTTTAAATAAGCACGATTACATTTGCAAACATTACCACCTTAGGGCCCCTCGGTGGCACTTTGCATGGGAGCGAGCTGTCAGTCTGTTATTTTAGTGTCAAACAGTGAAGTTATTATTTTGCTTTATATATTGATTTAAAAACCGAGATGAAAGTGTATGTTTTCGAAAAAAATATCGCTGTACTCAGAACACGAAGCTCTTTCAAATGATGTATAAAAACCGATACATTTTTAAACATTAAAGAACCCAATTGAACCGGCGGACCTTCTCATCATAACCTTCAATTGAGGTGAAGTAATTGCCTAAGGCGTCGACGATTTTATCTGGATCTCGTGTGGTTGCTCCTTCGTGTTCGATGGTGATGCTCCGTGTCGATGGTTGTTTGGCTAGGGTTTATTTCGTCGAGAAAGTTTTTCCAGTTTTATTTGCTTCCCTGACGGTGTCTCTACACTCTTTTCTCTGTGTCCTTTAGTGCTGCAGGGTGGTTTGTTAAACCGGGTGGTCTTTCTTCTGGCTTTTGTAACGGCTTTGTAGAGCTAGATCTAGGGATGACTCCGGTAGCTGCTTCGTATATTGTTTCGGTGAGTTCAGCGATGCTGGTGGGGCTGATATTTTGCACAGTCAGACTAACGGTAGAGCCATCGTCGTCTCCGAGATATCTCGAGAGGTCTTTCGTCTAGCTGAATCCCTATTGGGTGGGGATCGCTGCCCATTGGATCATCAATGGCGAACCAAAGGAGCCTATTGACAATACTGGCGCTGGCGAAGGATATATTAACGGTCGATTCCCTGGTGTAGATTGAGGATTCATCTTATAGAAGGACCAGGTTTCTGGATTCGGTAAGGTCCATTATCTCAATTCCTCTTCGATTCGACTGGTGCCTACCCCATGCTTGGTGATGACCAATCTCCGAGTAGTAGGGTAGTTTCCTCGAGGGTCTCGAGGAAGCTTTCGAGACAGTTTCGAAGGTTCTTTAGGCATGGCGGGTAAACGAAGGCGATTGTTATTGCTGATTTTAACTGCGACGACCAGGAGGTCTACCGGTGTGGTCTAGCATTGTATGGTCGGTGATGTTATTAAAGAAACCGCTCATATTCCACTGGACGGCCAGCGAAGGTGCAGGAGTTGGGAGCCTAGAGGGTCCGATGGGCGTACCGTTTTCTTTTGGGTGTTGGTAATTAGTTCTGGGAAATATCTCTATACATAGATTTGCATATTAGCAAGTAATTGTTTGATCATGGATAATAATTTCAAGTGATGTAAACCTCTACCCAAATCAAAGAAGTGTAGTTCAGAAACAAGAAACTTGCCCGATAGAGTTTCAGAAAAACTGAAATGTTTCGGTTCAAACATACCTATGGATAATTCTTTGAAAATTTGTAGTAGATGCCATCTTCAAGTTAGTCGTTTGCCTTCGAATGACGGAATGCAGCAAGATATGGAACAACCTGCTACCAGTAGTGTACGATCAAAATTATACTTTGTTATGTTTCTACGGCATAATTCCTGGAGCTCAAAAATAGGATTGCTATATTCCACTTTCAAGCAATCAAATTGCCAAAAGTCCCAAAGTTTTTCCTTACCAATTCTTAATGATTCCATCTGAATTCCCGAATTCCTCTTTGAAAAACAATTGAACTAGCGTTCGGGTGTTTCTGTATACAAGAGAAATACAGTGGATTACCAACCAAGATGCTGCTGTCTGGAGGGGGTTATCAAAATCTACTTCCCAAGTTATAAAGTTTTCTAATTTTTTCAAATGGTATACTGTATTTATTTTTTACTGTTTCGGTAACCCATTCTCTGACTTCATTTGAAAATTCACACGGGTGTATCCTATGATCATTGCTATCAAGTGTTTGGTTGCCACATCGTTCAGAAATATTGCTCTGTGCACCTTTTATATTATACAGCTCCATTTTTCGCCTATTTGCATCCAGGTCATTGAATAAAAGAAACAGTACAGATCTACACGGGAAAAAAAAAAGAGTTCCCATATTCGTGAACCACAGCCGTGAACCATAGTTCACGGTGTATATTTGAGAAAATTTTGTTCTGGATAGTTGGCCGTGATTTTTAGTTCACGGTCCGTTCCCGTTTTCTGGAACGGATTTTTTTCCAAGTATCTTATGCCAACAAATAAGAATAATTCAAAAAATTTCAATGAGAAATTCAACTTACTTCAGAAAAATTGGTTTGCACATGTGGGACAAATCCTTGCTGATGGGTGAATAAGCTGTAACGTTGCATAGCAGAATCTATTCCACTATCCAATTGAACCGCTCTTTGAATCCACTCCTTTCCCTTCCGTGTTAGTTTAGGTAAGTATTTAAAGTTCAGCAAATACTTTTCTCCAATACATTCGTCATTTATGTCGTTTTTATGCACACCATTCCATATAAAAAGCGCTTTGCACTTTTCCGTAGGGTCAATTAAACCAACTCCACCACTGCACTGTGGGCAAAAATGGGTCCAAAATTACTCAAAATTCAATATCTCAACAGCACGCTGAATTCCGGCCATGAAAAACAATTTTTCCGAAGGGAAACCGTCCGGAGAATCGATTGCACGTGGTCACATAGACCGGAGTGCCTTGTAGGTATGTGTTTTGAACCATTTTACCCCATTTTCCCCTACTTTTTGGAGGAAATGTTTTTTCACAGCTCTATTTTTCGTTTTAGAATACTATGTCTTTAAACAACAGTTCATGAGATATTAGGGGAATACGGGGTACACTTTACAGGAGAGTAAGGGTACAAGAAAACCCTCGCAGAATTTATTTTATTTCATAAAAATGTTGCACGATGCTATTGTTTGAATGATCCCAAAGGTTGCCTGCAATAATTCTGCTACTTGGAAAGGTCCACCATTGCAGTTATTTAGCCGCATAAATCGTGATTTTTAAAATTTATACTAATTCCCGAAAACATTGAGAAAGATGCAATGATATGTAGAACTTTATCAAGCTCTTCTGAGTTTCAAAGAAATACATTCACATCGTCCGCAAACGCAATTACTCTCAGGAATTTGATCACGCTTTGATCAATCATCTCAATCAGTGGTTCCACATACAAAATAAATAGTAACATACTCAGCGGGCATCCTTGTCTGACAGATGAGTTAATTTGCATTTCCTTCGTTAAAAATCCATTGTACAGAACTTTAGAAGCTGCTTTCCTGTATAAATGCTGTAAAAATGTTCTGTAATTCTAATAATACACCCAAAATATTCAACGTATTCAAATTATGAGCGGTAAAAAACAGTAGAAGCTTACCAAAACTAATCTTTGATTTGTTTCTCTTCCTTTGTGCCTACACGGTAAAAATTCGTCACATCTAATCCAAATGCTCTTGCACTTGACTCAGTCTGTTATACGGCACTACGAATCGAAGTGATTTATCATTGATTTTCAAGTGATTTGCGTTTTTAAACAAAGTGATTTGTCGTTCAAAAATATGTTATATTTAATATGTTATTAAATCAAAATGATTATCATTTGAATTGGCACCACTGTTCATCCATTGGATGTGATTAGTTTTGCAAATGTCAAAAACGCACATGCCAAATACTCGCAAAGATGTTAAGTCATCAACAAATTAATGTAGAGCAAGAAAGCGATAGTTCTCCATTTCCAACCGAAATAATTTACATTCTAAAGCGTGAGTATTACGAAATTGATGCTGTATTCAATAAAAGTGTATTATTCAGGTAAGTTCTATTACAAAACATTGTCAAACTTATCCAATTTATGTCTCGTCTTTCTTCTACTACAAGCTTTGCAATGTAGTACAATATCAGTTGGAAACACGTGATCTGGGTAGTAATATGATGTTCTATGGTCATATTCTGAATAACATATAACAAGGCCTGCAGTATGAACAAGGCAATATATTTATTTGAACCCATTTTCAGCAAACATGCAATCCAAGGATAAATTAGTTAAACTTAAAGTGATAGACTGTTAATATCAGTATGGTTGACATTTCGAGTTCAAAGCACAGTACATCAACAACGTTATGCAATACAATTTAAAATGAAGTGATTTGTTGTTGATTTCATCGTGCTTTGATAAGATCTCTTCCAAGGGATTTGCGCAGCGATGTGCAATGTTTGGCAAGTAGTGCAAATTCAACAGCAAATCACTTTACATGAACATGAAGTTTTTTTTACCGTGTACATAGAAACGGGTAAGTCTGATAGCCACCAAATTTGAAAATGAATTGTTTATTATTTAACATACAATCATGATACAACATTTTGTTGAATTCTCTGCTTGATCGTCAAGCAGTTCAGTTCGGTGTTAGCTCGCTCTCTCGAGTTGTTTGAAAAGTTCGTGGCGATAGTGTTCGCGCTCTCTCTTGTCGTGCGTGTGTGTGTGCCCCGTAATGGGGAAGCATCGGTCGCGAAGCCCGGCGAAGGTCCAGAACCCCGGTGGAGGAAGCTCCGGTGTGCCTACCTCGAACAGGTTTGCTGTTCTCCCCATGGATGGGAATATCCAGCCAGCTGTGTTGGAAAAAGTAAAGGGTTGTGTCCTAGACACGACCGCAGTATGACGTAGAACCACACAAAATTGATGTTTTTCATGCATTTTTGACTATTATACTTTATCTTAAAATTTTCAAGTATTTCAATGTTTCGGTTATGGTTGACTCAAAACAATTTACACATTTTTCTTGACAAATATCCATGTGAAATTCTACATGATTTTCATTTGACCACACATAAACAGAATCCACTCAGAAGTACACATGAAATTTACACGCAAATGAATAGTATGTGTGGTCACGCATGGTTTTTATATGTACATATTGTAAGTATGTGGCCGACACATAGATATTGATTTGTTAGGAGCGGTATTTGAGGGGTGGGGGAGGGGGTTTAGGAAAGGTTGTTGATGAGTGGTGGTGGGGGGTTAGGAGAGGTTGTTGAGGGAGGGGAGAGATTGTTGTGAAGGGGGGAGGGGGAGAGATTGTTGTGAAGGGGGGAGGGGGAGAGATTGTTGTGAAGGGGGAGGGGGAGAGGTTGTTGTGAAAGGGGGAGGGGGTTTACATCATTATTGTGGTCACGCCGTGATCCACCTTTAGCCGCTGATTTGGTCCTGCTTACTGCAGGACCAAGCAGTGATGCCACATTTTTCGAATTTAGATCTGTATTTTCATCGCAAAAAATCTTTTTAAAAATCTTGCTCACAATAATCTGTATAATTTCCGTTTTATGGTCTCAGTGCGGATTTACGTAAATCTCCATTGAGCAAATTCATAGTTCAAAATAGTTCAGTTTGTTCTAAGTTTAGAATCATAAAAAATTACTAAAGTTTCATTGGCATAGCTAATGGGGGTGACAAGGGGGCCAGGCCTCTTCAGAAATACAAGTGCGGCAAACTTTATAGAAGTTTTGCGAATTTCGTAGCATTTTAATGAAGTTTGCTTTCTAAAGAATTTGTCTATTTTTAAAATCTTGAAATCCCACAATCTTGATGTGTTTTGTATCTCTTCTACAGTGAAAATTTTCGTAATGAATTACCCAAGGGAAATGTCGGCTTCGGCAATACCTTAACGTATTATCGTCAGCAGGGTAAACAAAGTTCTAGAGCACTCAAATTTGGCCAATAGATGCTCTAAAACACAATGTATCCACATGCCAAAATTAAGCTCTCAAAGACCTTGTTTACCCCCCTGACGAAGTTAAGGTATTGCTGAAGCAAACATTTCCCCTATCAAAAATCCCTAGAATTTGATTTTGTTTTTGTCTGAGGTTACGAAAACCTTTATCTGGACATTGGACATAACACAGAACTTTTACTGGAAGTTTAGTCGAATGGCATGCAATAATCTTTATTTCTATAAGTATGCTTTTCAATTATAAAAATATCAAGTTGACTCTTCGACTCACAAACTTTAATCAACCCCTTGGTTGGTTTTCTAAAATGGCTTGTTTATCGATTTGACGAAAAATATATTTAATTAACCTTCATATCTGTAACCATGTGATATGATTAATTAAACAAATAGAAAGAGAAACTAAAATCCCTTATAACGAGACATCAGAACATCTGAACATCATAAGTCCATTCGAAAGATTCCAAGGCAATTCGCAGCTAAAATAATAATATTCATTTAGTGAAAAATCGATTTGGATTTGATGATCAGATTGAATTCAAGTTGCTTAGAAGGGAAAAAATAATTATTTATCGTAAATAATAAATATAAAAAAAAATATATGAAATTTATTTATACATTTATTTGAAAAATCTGAAAAATCTGTATATTTTTCAAAAATCTGTAATCTGCATATACAGATATCTGTATCAAAATATTGAAAAAAAAATTGTATCATTACAGATAAATCTGTATATGTGGCATCACTGGGACCAAGTGCCACGCCGTCCGAAGCGAAAATGAGCAAAAGCATGACACCAGCGCTCTTTTATATCTTTTCCGGTTCAGAACCTGATAGGATTTCCCGCAGTTTTTTATGAATGGGGCGGAGCAGAAAGTTTCTTTTGTGCAGAATATGTAAAGTAGGATGGACTTTGGATGTTAATATAATTGCATATATAGAGGCACCAGATATGTTTTACCGTCAGTTGTGTGTAATTCACCAACTCAATGTCATCAAACATGTCTTCAAAGCAATTTTTTGTTCGAATTTGGTAAAACTTAGTTTTACTAATGATTGTGGTATGTTTAAAATTTATTTCCCGGAAAAAAGGGATCGTCAAAGTCTGGCTCGCTTTCGAGTTATTTTTTGTTGAGGGGGGGTTAGGAGAGGTATTTGAGGGGGGGGGG